>NC_080832.1:152583620-152928484 GCF_030435755.1 Ochotona princeps | reverse complement strand
AGAGACCTGGAAGAAGCTCTTGGCTCCGTATTGGATTAGCTCAGGCTCTTGTGGCCTTTTGGAAGGTAAACCAGTAGATGGAGAGACAGAGTGAAAGATCTTCCTTCTCTCTGTAAATCTGCCTTTCCAATGGAAAAAATATGTACGTATATATTTAAAAGCCAGAAGCTAGGAGTTTCTTCTGGGTCTTCCATGTGGATGCAGAGTCCCAAGGCTTTGGGCCATTCTCTGCTGCTTTCCCTGGCCATAAGCAGAGAGCTGGATGGGAAGTGGAGTAGCCAGCACATGAACCAATGCATATATGGGATGCTGGCAATTGGAGGTAGAGGATTAGGCAGTTGAGCCATAGCACTGGCCTCAAAATAAGTATTTTGGAAAAACAAAAGGAAACTAGGGAGAATCAAGATGGCAGAATAGGGTAAGGACATGTTTAAACAGAGAAACGTTAGCCAATGTTAAGCAGAGAGGACACATTCCAGGAAATAAGAGAAGGCAGAATGACAGCAGAGGAGCACCTGGAGAGTGACAGACACAGGAAAGCAGCATATACAACAGTGTGGTGTGGCAGTGACTGATACCCTAGCAACACTCAGCCAGCGGTGACCTGAACTGCACCTGCAGTGAGAACTCAACTGGCAACAAGGTGGGAAGGGGCGTTTCCCCAGAGCTCAGGAGGTGAACCCAAAGAACTGCCTGTCTGCTGATCTGTTGGATTTCACCAGGAGCAGAAACAGAGTGGCAGGTTCCAGACAGGCAGTGTGGGAACAACATGGACTTCAGGGACTAGTCTGCCTGCTAGAGCCAAAGCAGGCAGCATTTTGTATAGGAAGGCAAAGGCTGTGATAGGACAGCACTGTGCATGCACTGAGCTGGGATGAACTCATTCTGGCTCAGTGAACTGCAACAATGTGGCATCCTACAGGTTCCACCCAAGACAGGTCTGCTTAGAACTCAGTCCTGACTACCAGCAGATCAAGAACTCTAGTAGTGACACATCAGGTGCAAATCTGAACAGTGTGGAAAAACTTTACAACTGCAGTGACAACAGTGAGCTGTGCATGTGCAGAGCTGGGAGAGAACTCACTGAGCTCAGTGCATTGCACGGGTCCCACAGGAAAATAATACCAACTATGGCATATGGGTCAAAACAGGTCTGTGTGACCCTCAGACCTAACAGCCAATAGGCTCCAGCAAGATTAACACCACCATCAACCTAGCTATATAGGACACCTGGTGTCTCCCTAATCTTAGGACCTGCTCCAACCAGAAGTGGAAAAAAGGTTGTACAGACAACGATGCAGCCTCAGCACAGTATCACAGAAGGTGGAGAGTGGTGAGCCAGGAGCTGGGGCTGTCTAGACCGTGGTAGATGTCTAACATGAGAACCCAGAGTTGGAACTTGGTGGAAAAAGTGGCCCAAGTAACTGCAAACAAAGAGATGTGTGCCAACCACAATAAATAAAATCAAATTGCAGACCTGTGGGTGACAGAGTGTAGAAACCTGTCCCAAGGAAGCAGAAGTACAGTGACCAATAGTAAAAGAGGAGCCACAGTCACAATGAATATTACTGAATACTCTCCTGTAAAGGAGCAAAACCCTTAGCCAACCTCAGAGTTCACTGAGGAAGATATCGAGAAAATGGGGAACACAAAATTCAAAACACTTGTTATGAAACTTCTTATCAACAACAAGAATCATGTAATACTTTAATAGTTTAAGGAATTTAAGGAATATGTCACACTGGAAATGAATCAAATGAAAGCTGATATATCAGAAATGAAAAATGCAGTGGAGTGAATAAAAAGTACAGTGGAGAGTCTCCAAAATAGAATGAAGGAGGCAGAAGAAAGAATCTCAGAATTGGAAGATATTTCTTGTCACCAGAAGGAAACAAGCAAAAAGCTGGAAGCAGAGCTGGGTCAAGCTAAAAAAATATTTAAGAACTGAAAGACACTATTGAAAGGTCAAGTATAAGAGTGACGCGATTCCCAGAAGGTGCAGAAAGAGAAGTTGGGTTTAAAAATGTATTTAATGGGGCCCGGTGACACGGCCTAGTGGCTAAAGTCCTCGCCTTGAAAGTCCCGGGATCCCATTTGGGCGCTGGTTCTAATCCTGGCAGCTCCACTTCCCATCCAGCTCCTTGCTTGTGGCCTGGGAAAGCAGTTGAGGACGGCCCAAGGCTCTTGGACCCTGTACCTGCGTGGGAGACCTGGAGGAGGTTCCTGGTTCCTGGCATCGGATCGGCATGCACTGGCCATTGCGGCGCACTTGGGGAGTGAAACATCGGACGGAAGATCTTCCTCTCTGTCTCTCCTCCTCTCTGTATATCTGACTTTGTAATAAAATAAATAAATCTTTAAAAAATGTATTTAATGAAATAATCAGGGAAAATTTCCCTAATCTAGAGAAAGAATTGGGAAACAACATCCTGGAGGGACACAGAACTCCCAACAGGCTTGACCAAAAGTGATCTTCACCATGACACATGATAATCAAGCTCTCTTCAATCAAACATAAGGAAAAGACCCTTAAATGTGCACATGAACAAATCAACTGACATATAAAGGAATGCCAATTAAATTCACAGGAGACCTCTCACAGGAAACTCTGCAGGCCAGAAGAGAATGGAGTGACATATTCCAGATTCTAAAAGCAAAAAATAGTTAGCCCAGGATTACCCAGCAAAACTTTCTGTTGTCTTTGCAAATGAAATACAGTTCTTCCACAGTAAAAAGAATAGACCTCTTTCAAAACTGCCCTACAAAGGGTACTTAAAGACGGTCTCTTGACAGAGAAGAGAAATCGCACCCACCAAAATCAAAGGCAAATGTGAAGAACATCTCAGTAAAATAACAACAGTAGACTAAATTAATGCACAACCCATTGCTAAAATGACAGAATCAAATTATCACCTATTCATATTAACCCTGAATGTGAATGGCTTAAACGCATCAATCGAATGTCATAGATTAGCAGACGGGATTATACAAACAAAACCCATCTATTTGTTGCCTGCAGAAGACATATCACCAAGAAAGATTAACAGAAACTATATCTCATGGATTTTGATTTTTTTTAAATTCCATCTCTTCAAAACAGTTTTTCTTTCCCCTCATTAAATTCTTCAATGACTTATAGATCATACGATAGCATCATTTTGTTAAGGAATATTCTTGATTTTCTTTCTCTTCAACACATTGGTCATTCAGTAGCGTGTTATTTAACTTCATAGCATTGTAAATTTCTATTTCTTCCTGTTGATTTTGTATTGTGGCTTTTCATTTAAGCAGATGTATAGTAACTGTAATGGAGACTGTCTTATCCAGATGTGAGGATACATTGCAGTATGCATCTCTACTTCCAAAGATGGACTCCCAATGAAACTGTTTACTGTATCTTGACAATAGGATGTGGGACTCTCTGCCATTGTCCATGCCCGCAATGATGGACATATGACTGTTTATGAGGAACTGTGCTATAGTAATAATATAGTAGTACTTGTGGGACGAGGGAATTTGGGGAGGGAGTAAGGGAAGTCCTAGGGCCTATGGAACTGTATCAGAAAATGATAACAATAATAGTAGTAATGAGAAATGAAACTGTACAAGGAACTGCACATTCTTAGTTGGTGTAGAAATCAGAAATCAGTTTTGCTTTAGGTATGATGACAGGGAAGAGTCATACTGCTTGTTCCATTTTCCTTCATGGATATCTGCATGATTCATACATATGTGGCCTGGAACTTTTAAATTTATTTGAGTGGTAGAGTTACACACACCAGGGACGGGAGAGAGATCAATTGCTTTTCCATGTCCCAAAATGACTGCAACAGCTATGTTTGGGCCAGGATAAAATCGGGAGTCTGGGATTTCCTCCTGCTCCCCACACAGGCAGCAGGACCTCAAGCACTTGGGCCAGCATCTGCTGTCTTCCTAGGTACATTAGCAGGGAGCTGGATCAGAGGCGAAAGAGCCGGGACTAGAACTGGCAAGCTGTTATGAATGCTGGTCTCACAAGGGACCACGTAACTCGCTGTACCAGTGCTCACCCAAGAGGTTTGTTGATTTGAAACGCAGAGTGACACCTCTTCCATCTGCTGCTTCACTCCCCCATGGTCTCAACTGCCGGGGCTGTTAGCATGGAGCTGGACTGGAAGCAGAGTGGCTGGGATTCCAACGGGCATTCCAATATGGACCTGAGGTGTCAGGGCTCAACTCCTGTGCCACAACACCTGCTGGTAGTGGCTTTAACACAGACTTGATCTTGTCTCATGGCCAGACCTCATCATTCCATGGCTTTTGTAGATTTGCCTTTCCATGTCATTTGGGAGTCATTTCCTTGGTCATTGTTGGCATCTTATTTTTCCCCTGCCGTTCTTTCCACTGCATCTGTGTTGCTGTTTTGTACTGAGCCTGCACCTGCAGAGTTTGCTGTGGCGTTTCCTGCTTCTGTGTAAGCTGCTGCCTCATGTGCCGGCTCTGCTGCCATCCTCCTCCTCTTGCTTGTGCTGAATCTGCTGCCACTTCTCTTCCTCCTGCTACAGCTGCTGTGCAGCGCTGTTTCTGTTACTGCTGCTGCCTCACCTGCTTTGGTCTCTGCTTTCCTGGTGCCTCTTCTGTGTTTTTTTCCCCTGCTGCTGTTGCCCCTACATTTGCAAGTTTCTCTTCCTCTCCTTCCTCCTCCTCCCCAGATAGGAGAGGCAGAGCTATCTGCCATCTGTTGATTCACTCCCAAAACTTCCAAGACAGCTGGGGCTTGGTCTCCCTGGAGGGCAACAGCAACTCAGTTACCCTGACTGCCTCCCACAGACTGCATGGCAAGGAGTTGAGACCAAGTGCTGTAGGACACGGACACCGTAACCACTGGCTCCCCTGATTCTTTTTGGCACACATTTGTTTCTTGTAAAATATGCTTTCAGGGAAAATGCAGATGTTGTATTCCTTCATCCTCAGTTTGGGATTCCTAGTGACAGAAAGGAGGATCAGCCATTCGCTTCAGCAGGAGGTGAGTTAAGAAACTAGGCAACAAGTGCTCCAGCAGCTTCCAAGAAACTTATGCATGGGTCTCTGTTTTCTTTCTTTCCTGTGAATGCCTTCTCCAATTCTGAGAAGGCCGTGAGGACTTTGAACTTCATTTTGCAAGCTGTACCTCGGGAAGAGAGAAAAAGCCTCCCCTTGTCAGAAAGCATATGTCATCTTAAGTGGCTTTAGCCTCAAGTACGTGGTGTTGTTAAGAGCAACTCTCTTGTGGTGGTGTTGGTTCAGCCTTTCTTCTCACGGATGAGTGCAATCATTTGTGGTTTCGGTGAAGGCTCAGTGCACTTGCCGTGTGTGCTAGATAACGCGGGAGGACCGAGAAAGAGACAGACTGACTGTGTTCTTGTTTCTTTATGGGTTGTTTGGATTTTTTTAAATAGATTTTATTGTTATTGAAAAGCCGGATATACAGAGAGGAGGAGAGACAGAGAGGAAGATCTTCCATCTGATGATTCACTCCCCAAGTGAGCCACAACAGCCGGTGCACACCGATCCGATGCCGGGAACCAGGAACCTCTTCCGGGTCTCCCACGCAGGTGCAGGGTCCAAGAGCCTTGGGCCGTCCTCGACTGCTTTCCCAGGCCACAAGCAGGGAGCTGGATGGGAAGTGGAGCTGCTGGGATTAGAACCGCCACCCAAATGGGATCCCGGGACTTTCAAGGCGAGGACTTTAGCCGCTAGGTCACGCCGCCGGGCCCGGGTTGTTTGGATTTTACAAGGCAAGGTGAAATGCTTTATTAGACCATCCATGATTTTTTTCCTTTTGTGTATGTGAGCTCAATCAGTGACTGGGAAGAATGTTGACAGTGCAAGTCCTGGGGCCAGACTGCTTGGCTTCCAATCCTACCTTTGCCACTTCCCTGGGTGGAGTGCAGCTTGAACATTGTCCTTCATGCTGCTTACCTATAGACTGGGGTTGGCAGTAACTTCCCAGTGAAGTTCTTGTGAAGGTCAAGTGAGACAGTCTTACACTGGCCAGCGCAATGCTTTGCAGAGAGCATGGACTCTTAGGTTACCAGCTGTTCGCCACCCCAACAGGCCGTGGAGTTTGCATTGCTTTGAAGTGGTGGAATTTTGGGTGACCTCGCTATGCCTGCATAGTCATTGCAGCGTGAAATTTGGAAGGAAGGATGTCATGTGTGACTGCAGAAAGAGCAAATTTAGCACAATATTGTGAAATGTGATTTTAAATGGCTGACAGTGGCAGTCCAACATTTATTGGCTGGGCAGCTGTTACTGGTGAGTTTACCATAGTGTGCAGGTGGTGACCAATGATCATCAATGCATTGATGTCATGTTTAACCATGTCACTCATCATTTCTGCACTGGACTTCTCCTAAAAAACAAAACAAACAAAAACACCTTTTTTTTTTTATTTGACACAGTGAAATCACTATCTTCAATGTATTTAGAGTTAATATTGATGTTCTGATATCTAATATGTTGAGATTGGAAGATCTCATGTTTTCTCAATTTTCAAATCACAATCCTATGGTCATGCTGCCTTCTTATCTGTGTGTTCAGGAAAGTCTGGAATGTTCTGGACTTTCAGGCACAAGTGAGACCTGCAAGTGTAAAATGAAGTGGTGCTGTTTTAGGGCTGTTTGTTGAGTAGCAACAGATCAATCCACATATGAGGAACTAGGCTATCACAAGATGTTGCAATAAATCTCTTCTTTAAAATGGGAGTTACTGTAACATGGAAGAAAGATTAGTGTCACAGTTGTTAAACTTGACTTGAAATTCTTGATTATATACAGGTACTTTAAAAGCTTGTGGAAAATGGAATTTAAAAATAGAATGTGTTTTGTTGTGAAAATCTGGAAATTCCATGCATAAATTTTCTTAGAGATTAATTTGTTTATTTGAAAGTTACATAGAAAGAAACACACACACACACACCTCTTCCATCCACTGATTTCTCTTCCCACATGGCCACAACAGCTAGGACTGGGCCAGGCTGAAGCCAAGAGCCAGAAGCTTCTTCCAGATCTCCCACATACATAGCAGGGGCCCAGGCACTTGCGGCATCTTCTGCTACTTTCCCCAGATGATCAGTAGGGAGCTGGAGGTTAAGTGGAGCAACTGAGACATGAACGGGTGCCCATAAGGATGCTATAATGCCAGCAATGGTCTTTACCCACAGTACCACAGCACCGTTTCCACAGATTTTTGTAACAGGCACTTTTTTGCAAACTTTTAAAAAAATACATTTTTTGAGAGATTAATCAGTGTTCCATCTGCTAATTTATTCCCAAAGTTTGCAATGACCAGGGCTGGAATTTTGGTTTGCTACAAGAGTGGCAGGGGCCCAAGTCATTGGGTCACTTTCTGCTGCTCTGCTAGGCGCTTTAGCAGGAAGCTCGATTGGAAGTGGGGCAGCTAGGACTCAACCTGGTGTCACAGGTAGCAGCTTAACCTGCTGTGTCATAATGCCAGCCCTGCTTCTGGTGAACTTTTTAGACAACTTTCCATATGCAAGAATCTCTTTTTGCAGCCAAGTAAACCTACCCTTTAGTTCTGTTTTCCACCAACTTTTAGGAGTAACCTCATCCAGTGAGAGACTGTGTTCATTACAGTTTTGACATTACAGTCAGTGAGGGGAATTTGAAGTCATTTCAAACGTACAGATTGATTTTAAAAATATTGTCAGCATGATACACTTGATGTAACTTTGCCACTTGATGTACCTGTCAGTAAATGTGCTTGATTTAAATGTTTCAGGAAAGACTTTGCAAGGACCATCATAATTGTGGGTGGTAAGAATGTAAATTTTTACTATATTAAATATTGGGCCCTGGAGGGGATTTTCTAAGCATTTGGGACCCAGGGAGAAGGAAGGATGAATCATGGTCAAACTCTGAAAAGAGGTATTGAGATTTGATTTTCAATTTATTTTGAGAGGTACAGACCGAACACTGTAAAGAATAATTAGGAATTGCATATTTATTCACCATGCAACTTTGTTAAATTTTAGTATGTTGGCACATCTACCGTAAATACTCTTTTTGAAAACAAATGGAGTCAAAATGAAGAAGAGTGCCCTGTGTCCTTGTTCCCAGGCCATTTCATTTCTCCTTGACTCACAGTTTCCATGTCTAAGCAACTTTTTCTAAATTTTCTATTTTCATAAGCGCTGAAAATTTTATTTTTTAAATTTAAATTTTAAAAATTAGTTAAAAACACCATTTTTAAAATGATTGAGAGACAGAGACAGAGAGCTCCCATCCACCAGTTTATTCTTCAAGTGTCCACCTCAGCCAGAGCTGGGAAACAGAAACCCAGTCTGGGTCTCCTGTGTGTGTGTGGCCGGGACCTCGTCCCTTGAACCATCACCTCCTGCCTCCCAGGGTTGTGTTAGTTGGAAGTTGGAATCAGGAGCAGAGTTGGAATACAAACCAAAACACTGCAAATCAGATATGGGTATCCCAACAGTGACTTAACCAGGCCAGGTGCCTTGGCCCTTAATGTATATAAGTACCGTCCTATGGAAAGTATTTTGCTCTATGCAGTTTTAGAGTCCATTGTGAATATCATAAGTGACCTTAGAATTTTATTTTTTAAACAAATATTTTATGGCTATTTTGATGAACTTTCTTTGAATTAAAAAAAATTTTTATTTTTTTTTAACTTGAAAGGCAGATTTTGGGCCTGGTGCCATGGCCTAGTGGCTAAAGTCCTCGCCTTGAGTGCACTGGGATCCCATATGGTCATGGGTTCTAATCCCAGCAGCCCTGCTTCCCATCCAGCTCCCTGCTTGTGGCCTGGGAAAGCAGTCAAGGACGGCTTCTGCTAGAGACCCAGAAGAAGTTCCTGGCTCCTGGCTTCGGATCGGCACCGCACCGGCCGTTGCGGCTCACTTGGGGAGTGAATCATCGGATGGAAGATCTTCCTCTCTGTCTCTCCTCCTCTCTCTATATATCGGACTTTGCAATAAAAATAAATAAAAATTAAAAAACATAGATTTTTATAGAGGGAAGGAGAGACAGATCTTCCATCCACTTGTTGCAACAGCTGGAGCTGAGCTGATCTTGAGTTAGGAGCCAGGAAGGACTTCCGGGTCCCCCACGTGGGTGCAGGGTCCCAAGGATTGGGCCGTCCTCCACTGCTTTCCCAGGCCATAAACAGGAAGCTGGATAGGAAGTGGAACAGCCAGGAAATGAATGAGTGCCCAAGTGGGATGCCAGTGGCAGCAGGCAGAGGATTAGCCAGTGTTGCCATTGTGCCAGCCCTTTCCTTTAAAAATTTTAAATGTATCTAACATAAAACCACAAATATTATTCATTTATATGTTCTTGGCATCTTTTAGATTTCTCTCCCAGGATTTGTCAGTTGCAGCTTGCCTGGGGGTCCCACCCCAGGATACGTTCTGCTGTTAGTTCGTGTGGCATGAAGCGACCAAGATGGGACTTGTCAGAGCAAGCACCGTCTCTGGGACTCCTTTGTTGTGTCGTTTGTCCAGAGTGACCCATGTCTGCTGTGTGTTCATGTCCAGATTACGACCAGCAGGTTGCAGCTTCCGAAACCTTGTGTAGGTTGACAACTAGAACAGCGAGGGAGGAACTTGCCAAGCAGTGGTTTGAGGATAACGTCATTGCGGAAGCTTTCAAAGACATTAAGGATCGAGAATTTGAGATGGTGTGAGTTCTGCCCTTACAGTGAACAGTTGCGAAGTCTCCCCTGAGTTCTTGGCAATGAGTTGGGCTTAGGGAGGAATTTTTTCCTTCCATTTATATGATTTCACTGAAATTGTTAAACTCCCTGTTTTCCAAGGAAAGGGATCCATCAATACAAACAGGGATGGTACAGACTACAGACAAAGTGATTTTCATGGATCAAGCAAAAAATGTTTTGCTTTCAATGAGGAAAGCAATTGTAAATGGACATGTAGGGCCCAGTGCGGTAACCTAGTGGTTAAATCCTTGGCTTGAAAGCGCCGGGATCCCATATGGGCACTGGTTAGTGTCCCAGCTACTCCACTTCTCATCCAGCTTCCTGCTTATGGCCTGGGAAAGCAGTCAAGGATGATCCAAAGCCTTGGAACCCTGCACCAATGTGGGAGACCTGAAGGAAGCTCCTGGCTCTTGGTTTTTGATTGACTCAGCTCCGGCCATTGGGACCACTTGATGAGTGAATCAGTGGATGGAAAATCTTTCTCTCTGTCACTTCTCTCATATATCTACCTTTCCAATAATAAATAAATAAATAAATAAATAAATAAATAAATAAATAAATAAAAATAGTAACAGTAAATGGACTTGTAGGGGGATGGGGAACTGGAGAAGTGGTGACAGGCTCCCATGGGTGGTGACAGGCTCCCATGGGTGGGGCTAGCTCTGGTGGCCAAGTCGTGTGGGGTGGTTGTGTTGAGCTGTCCACCCACCATCTGTATGTAGAGAAAGGGTTATTTTCAGGGTCTTCTCTATACTTCTGGCTCACCTTGATTTTGCCTTTGAGTGGCACAGAAGTAGCTTATGACTTTTGTGTGTATCTGTCTTCAGTCTCACATGGCTAAAACATATCCTCTCCTCTTTAAAAAAAAAAACATAAAACAAAACACCTAAAGCTGCTGCTTTTAGTATAAGGCAAAACCTTAGTAACAGCATCTAGGCTAAAAGTACCCTTCTGGGCAAAAGCTAAACAACCAGAGTTTTCTCCTTTTAAGATTTATTTATTTTTATTGGAAATGCACGTCAGATTTTACAGAGAAGTGGAGAAACAGAACGATCTTCCGTCTGATGGCTCAGGCCCCAAGTGGCCACAGTGGCTGGAGTTGAGCCGATCCAAAGTCAGAAGCCTGGAGCTTCTTCCAGGTCTCCAGTGTGAATGCAGGTCTCGAGGCTTCGGGTCATCCTCCACTGCTTTTCAGACCCCAGGCAGAGAGCTGGATGGGAGGAAAGTGGAGCATGTGGAACATGAACCAGCGCTCATATGGGATCCCTGTGCTGGGAAGGTCAAGTTTTAGCCATGGAGCCATCACTCTGGGCCTCAGGATTTTCTAACATCTAAATGTTTCTATTTTCTCAGGCTCTGAGCCCATTGCCAGGATTCCCTGTGGTCTAGGTGGAGATGTTGCCGTCATGTCAGGGCTATCCCAAGCTTGCCTTTGAGTTCCAGCTACCTGATTTAGAGAAATAAAAAGGTCCTGCACTCCCGTGGGCTTCTGGCATGAATTTCTTCTGTTTCACTGGCACATTTGCTGTGAAAGTGAAGAAAATACAGGATCCGTTAATTATCTAGCTTCTGAAATTGTCTCCCCTGGAGGCACCCAGCTCTTAGTTGGGCCACTCATCCTTGAAAGGCTCACCCTGCTGGGGTCTGGCAGGAAGTGGTGATTCTCTTGTTGCTTCTTCTGGCTCAGTGACATACAAATGTGCAAATAACTTCTGGAACTCCCAAGTATTCCTCAGTTGTCACCCTCTCAGTCAGAGGAAGGGAGTCTGCTAGTGGCCTGAGCCTCTTTCTCGTGGAAAAGAATAGTTAACATGATCCCGAACCCTTATGCAGCATCATGATGTTACTGGAAGTAGTTGGGCAGGAGCCCATACTGACCTGTATGTGCTGGTCAGGGTAGTATTAAATAAGATATATACATATATTTTTAATGAAAACATTTGACTTGTTTTGTAGGATAGTCGCTGTTTTCTCAATCTCCTGAATGACAGACTTGGTGACCAAAAGAGGTAAGACAGCTTCTTCAGCATGGTTCCCTTGCTTCTCGGTGTCCTGGCGATGTCGGCTGTGTTTACAGCTTGTCTGGGATCTGTGAGTGTCTTTCAAAATGAGCTCTGTTGGTCTTTAGCACACTTGTTTGGTTAGGGACATTTCTGATACAGTCCTCTCCAGCAAGTCCGGAGATTTTTAAGAGGAGTGGTTCTTTCCTTGCAAACATAAGAATGCTAAATATTAATTAAAAATAAATAAATAAATAAATAAATACATAAATAAAAAGAGGAGTGGTTGTTACACACATGAGCTCATCAGAGATAAGTGTGTTATGAACAGTTGAGTTTCTTCTTTTTTTTTAAAGATTTATTTTATTTTTATTACAAAGTCAGATATACTGAGAGGAGGAGAGATAGAGAGGAAGTGGAGATGCCGGGATTAGAACCAGCGGCCATATGGGACCAAGGCAAGGACCTTAGCCACTAGGCCACACTGCCAAGCCCAACAGTTGAGTTTCTCGTGTGAACATATTTGCTAATTTCTTTCTTTGGGAATTCTGCCAAGTGCTTTGGTGGAGGTATAGAGAATCACTAAATGTAATTCAGAGTCTACCAGGTGGGCATTTAAAAACTGTATATGCATCCCATTTGTACATTTGAACTCCCCCACACTGTACCAAGAAACTCAACAGCATATCCTAGTTATAAATATTCTTGTGTCTGTGGGTTGTGGCTGGGATAATCCAAGTTTCACATTGTAACTGTGATGGTCTCTTCCAGGGTTTATTCATTTCCATGTATTGCCGCATTCGCCGATGGACGTGAGGTAGGTTTGTCCTGCCTGGGGGTTGGGAGGGTGCTGCATGGTGAAACCCAGTTATGTTCAATTTTGCTGTCATTCTCAAGAGACTTTTTGAAAAGAATACTAACATCTCCAAGTAGCTTCAACTCTGAGACCATGCTTGAGGGCTCCATGGTTACTCCTGACAAAAAGGGGGACTTGGAGGTGCATAATGTACCCATGAAGCCAGCTGCTTGTTTCATTTTACCCTCCTCAAGGGAAAGATTATACAGGAAGCAAGAGGTGGTACCCTCGCCTCTTTCCTTCCAGTTGAACTTTCCTCTTCTTTCTCCAACAACAGGGGCCACACTCTTTCCTTTCTCTCTGTCTTCATAGAGTACAGGCTGTACAAGTACAGACATGTGACAAAGGATGTGCCAGGACAGCTCAGGATGTTATGGGTACATGGACAGCACTTTCATCCTTCCTTTGTAAGATCAGATTCTTTTCACCCTCCTCTTTGGTTTCTAGACAAACACAGGGTCCTTCCTGTCACAGTGCTCACAGTGCTCAGTGTCAGGATGAGACCTGAGAGTTTGGTCCCTTGGCGCAGCCTTCAGGGTGTTCGCATGCACCATGTCCTTGGTTTGGGTCCAGCATGCCTTCCTGGGACTGTAGACCCAGGCTTGCTGGCACATTCCTTCTGTCTAGAGCAGATTCTTGGAGTCTCAGTCCTGCACCCAAAGTCTATTTTATTTCCCCTTAGGTTACTGTGAGAATTCTGCTCTTTGTGGATTTTCTTTGCAATTTTCCAACAGCTTCTATCAGAGCCCTTGAACTTCACCTTATCCTAACTTCTAGAACATGTATGGTGGGCTAATACCTTCGTCTAACTCTGTGGCTATTAAAAACTAGGCGCCCATGGTGGTGCCCATGTCCAAGAAGTACTATCTTCTGGGAAAGTAGTGAGTCTGTAGTCTGTGTCCCATAGGTGGGCACAAAAGCTGTACATTGTCAGCCCTCTCTGTCTGCAGGCTGGCAGCCACGGGTTCAGCCCACTGCAGATGGAGTGTTATAGGTTGTTGCTGATATGTCCTATATAGTTAGACATTGCAATGATGGTTGCATCTAGGTTGAGTGTGTACTGATTTTTGCCTCATCATTATTTTCTTAAAAATACAGTATTTACTTAGTGTTTACATTGTCATAGGAACTATAAATAATCTAGAGATGGCTTAAAGTATGATAGAAGGTTATATAACTAAATAGTTATATAGTTTATATATATATTATAGATATAGTTTGTTTATTTTAAAGCTGCATTGAGAAATGGAGAGACTGAGATAGATCTTCATCAGCAGATTCACTTCCCAGATGGCCTCAGGGGTCTCAGTGGCTAGAGTTGGGCAAGGCTGAAGTCAGGGGAGGAGAGAGCTCTCCCATTTGGATGGGTCACCTGCTGCTACTTTCCCCATACCATTAGAAGGGAGCTGGGTCAGAAGTGGAGTAGCCGGGACAAACCGATGCCCATGTGGATGGCAGCATCACAGACGGTAGCTTTGCCCACTGTGCCACAATGACAATTCCAAGTGCCGTTTTATTTAAGGAACTTCAATGTCCGCAGATTTCAGGTTCTGAAGGGACATCAGAACCAATCCCTGGGGGCTATCGAAGGGCAGCTGTTAAATGCTTCTTGAGGTTTGTCTGGGAGGCAGTAGAGACACTGTATTAGTGCTGGGTATGGAGAAGTACCGCGGGACCTTGGGAGGCAGAGGCCGAGATGGTGACTGTTTCTATATCATCGTAATCTCTGAATCATCATCAGAACCAAGTGGTGGGCATGCAGGCAGCATGGCTCAGCTAAAGTCCCTGAGCCTCAGGAGTGAGGTTGTAAAGATGGATGGAAACCTGATGTACTGAATACATCTGCTCTTCGACAAAATCTACAAGAAGCCAAATCCTACCTCAAGTGAAAATAATTGCCAGACCAGCAGTAGATCCTCTTCTAGGTGTGAAGTGATGTGCTGCAGGCTGCTGTCCACGTCTTCTTTTTGAAAGGAAGTTTCCTGTATTTGAAAGGCACAGAGAGGGAGACACCTGCTGTCCCCTTCCACCCCACACACATACTCTCTGTGTCTCATGTGCTGATTCACTTCCCAAATGGCCACAACAGCCAGGGCTGGGTCAGGCTACAGTCAGAAGTTGGCAGTTCCATCCTGGTCTCCCATGTAGTTAACAGGGGCCCAGGCCCTAGGTTTTTGTCTGCTTTCAACAGCAGGAAGCTGGATTGGAAGTGGAGCAGTCAAGCACTGTGATTGGGATGCTTGGGTCCCAATCAGAGATTTACCTTGTTTTTACACAAGTTTTTACACAAGTTTTTCCAAGTGCAAGACAGAGTCCAGGATGGGGTCCTAGGGACCCCATTTGTTATCACCTTCATGGCAAGACCCAAAAGCACCAGTAAACTGCCACATGTTGTTGTGGGTGCCTGAGGCAGAGCCCTGGAACTCATGGAGGAGACATGGAGATACTGTCAGTTGACAAAGAATCCACAGCAGAAAGAGGAGCAAAAGACATCAGCTGCTGTGACTCGAAAGGGAATGTCCACCTGGCCGCAGAAACACCCCTTAGGGGAGAGGGCAACTAGGAGAGCCCCTGAGAGCCCCAGCAATCCTAGCTAGGGGAGGGATCTGCAGTCACACAGACACCAAGTCCTGCCAGCAGAGCCACATGGGACCTCTGCCCTAGAGGAGGAACTGCATCTCCCTCTGCTCTTGAGACACATTTTCATATTATCTTGTAGAAAGGCATCACTAACAGAGTTCTTGCCACTCTAGGGGGATAAAGGCCCTGGCAAATCCTTGAGCCTGGGCTGCACAGACATCCCAGTAAAATAGCACAAACGGTGATCCCCTAGACTCCAGCCCCCAAAGTGTGCTGTGCTACCAGGGACATGTGTCTGAGAACAACAGGGGGATGAACTCCCAAGACTTTACAGGTAAGACCACCTGCCCAAGCAGAACGGGGGCCCATTCCACCTCCACACTCTCCTTCCTCCTGCGGTGGCACATGGCACTGTGGGGAAGTCTGCTTTTCCATTGAACTTGGGGCACGTACTACTGTGACTGTTCTCTACCCTCCAGCGCTTTGATTGGTACAAAGAGCCATACAGTCCTTGAGGACTCTTGGCCAACCCTCCTGCAACCCCAGGCCACCACCTACCTGCTGGAACTGACGTGAGAACCCCATAGCCCTGTAGCCATTGATGACAGTGGAAGGAGTTAGGGGAATCCATACCTCAGCATCCAGCTGGAACTGAAAAGTCAATCAACTGGTACCCAATGGTGCATCTGCAGGAAGCAGATTACCTTTAGTAATCAAAGAGACAGGCAAGATGGCAGAATAGGGTAAGGACATGTTTAAACAGATGGAGAATCAGTAGCCAGGGTAAAGAAGATAGGCCACAATCCCGGGTAATAGGAGAGGACAGGCCAATGGCAGAGAGGCACCTGGAGATCCATGGACATGGAGAAGCAGCAGAGACGATGGAGCAGTGGTTGGCACCAGTGATTGAAGCTCCACTGGCAGCCAGTTGGAAGGCAAGTTCACCAGGAACTCAAGAGGAGAACTCAGGCATAGAACTACCCATCCTGCTGATTTGCTTGATCCGACCACAAGCAGAAGCAGAGTGACAGAGCCCAGGCAAGAAGGTACAGGAACAGGGACACTTTCATGGCTCAGACACGTACCAGAGCCACATGGAGTATGATTTTGTGTTCTGAGGAAAAGGCTGTGGGGTGGAGGAACAACAGCTGTGCAGTTGCTGAGCCAGGAGGGAATTCACTCTGCACTCAACACATTGCACTGGTCCCTCAGGGAAATGGTACCAACTTGGCATCCTACAGGTTCTACTCAAGATAAGTCAAGGTGGCCTCCAGGCCCAATAGCCAGGAGGCCCAGAACTCTCATCAGGCGCCATTTTGTGTACTAATGTAAAGGTTGTGGGGCAGAAGGAACTGTAGTGAGCTGCACAGGCACACAGCCGGGAAAGAACTCACTTCTGGCTCAGTGCATTGCGCTGGTATCACAGAGAAAATTGTACCAAATTTGCATCTTACAGGTTCCAACCAAAATAGGTCCAGGTGGCCCTCAGACCAACAGCTTCCAGCAAGACTAGCATCCAGTGATGTAGGACAGCTGGTGTCTCCCTAATGCCAGGCATTGCTTGAGCCAGGAGTGGGAGAAAGATTATACAGGATATGGCAAATGGTGCAGCCACAGCACAGGATCACATGGGGTTGAAAGTGGTGAGCCAGGAGTTGGGGCCATGGAGACCATGGTAAAAGCCTAAAACAAGAGTCCAGGACCGATACTTGCTGTAGAGAGTGGCACAAGTGACTGCAAACAAAGAACCAAATACCAAACTCAATTAGTAAACTCCATCTGTAGTTCAGTGGGCTACACAGTTTAGAAACGGGCCCTAAGGAGAGGAATCTTCCATCCAGAATAGCAATGACCAAGAGCGAAAGAGGAGACAGACACAGTGAATATTACTGCTGCTTCCCCTGCAAAGGAGCAAAAGCCTTTGTTGATCTCAGAGTTAACTGAGGAATACATCAAAAAAAATGGGGGATAAAGAATTTTAAAAACTTGTTATGAAGCTTCTTAATGAGAAGCACATACAGGAGTTGAATGAATTTAAGAACTATAGGTCACACAGGAAATAGCAATACTGAGACAAAGTCAAGCCGAATTATTTGAAATGAACATGATGGAGCAAGTTAGAAATTCAGTGGAAAGCCTCAGTGATAGAATGAACAAGGCAGAAGAAAGAATCTCAGATTTGGAAGACGTTTCCTCCAAAATGGGGAAATACTTGAAAAGCTGGAAGAGGAGCTGAGTCAAGCTAAGGAAAGTATTCAAGAATTAGGTGGCACTATTAAATGACCGAATATAAGACATATGGGAGTTCCAGAAGGCACAGAAAGAGAGGCTGCGTTTAAAAATATATTCAATAAAATAAGGGAAAAATTCCGTAATTTGGAGAAAGAATTGGGAAACAACATTCAGAAGAACAGAATTCCCAGGGGGTTGACAAAAAGCAATCTTTGCCATGGCACGTGATAATCAAGCTTTCTTCAGTTGAACACAGGGAAAAGATACTTAAATATGCATGTGAAAAAGATAGTAACATTAAAAGAATCCACAATCAGACTTCCTGCTGACCTCTCAAACTCTACCGGCCAGAAGAGAGTGAAGTGACATATTCCAGATTTTAAAGGGGATAAATTATCAACCCAGAATAACTTATCCAGCAAAGTTTTCCTTTGTCTTTGAAATCAAGTTAAATTCTTCCACAGTAAAGAAAAGCTCAAAGAATTTGCCTCTTTCAGACCTGCCCTACAAATGATGCTTAAAGATGTTCTCTTTATAGAGAAAAGGAATAACACCTACCAAAACCAAAGGCAAATGTGAAGAACATCCCAGTAAAATAACAACAGAAGAGTAAATCAAATAATGAACAACCGTTGCTGAAATGACAGGATTGAGTTACCACCCATTCATATTAACTCTGCATGTAAATGGCTTAAACCCAACAATCAAATGTCATAGATTGGTAGACTGGATTAAAAAAACAAAATCCATCTATTTGTTCCCTACAGGAGAAACATCTCACTAAAAAAGGCAGAAACAAAGTGAAAGAAAAAGATATTCCAGGTAACGGAAAAAAGAGTTGATGTAGCAATTTTTCTTCATTTTTTTAAAGATTTATTTTCACTGGAAAGGCATATTTACAGAGGGAAGGAGAGACAGAAAGATGTTCCATCTGCTGATTCACTCTCCAAGTGGCCACAATGGTCAGAGCTGCACCAATCTGAAGCCAGGAACCAGGAGCTTCTTCCAGGTCTCCCAATAGTGTACAGGCTCCCCAGGCTTTGGGCCGTCCTCAACTACTTCCTCAGGCCACAAGCAGGGAGCTTGATGGGAAGTGGGGCTGCCTGGATGTGAACCAGTGCCATTATGGGATCCCAGTATGTGCAAGGTGAGGACGTTAGACACTAGACTACCATGCCAGGCCCTGCTGTAGGCATCCTTATGTTAGATAAGATAAGCTTTGACATGAAAAAATAACCAAAGAGATGAGAAAGGACACCACATAGTGATCAGAGATTGTGTTTTCAGCAGGAAGAGATCACCTTACTTGTTTCTTAGCATGTTTTTATTTTCAACTCTAATTTGACTTGGTTTTTCTCTCTTACTTTTCTTTGCTAGTCTGGCTTAGAATTTGTTTTGCTCATCTTCTTAAAAAGTGGGTCTTTCTTGTTGCTATTTGTAGTTTTTTTAGTTTTAATTCCATTATTTTTGCTGTGATTATCATTTCATGCTTTTCACTTTTTCTCATTAAGTCCTTGAGATGCATTATTAGATCATTTATTTGAGATGCTTCTGTTTTTTTGTAAGCACCTGATGTTATATGTATCTTAGTACTGTTTTTGCTACATCTCATGGGTTTTGATTTTTTTGTTTTCATTTCTTCAAGTTTTTTTTTCCTTAGTAATTTTCTCAGTGACACATAGGGCATACAGTAGCATTATTTGCTTCAAAAGGTTTTTGATTTTTGTTTCTTCAGTGACACATTGGACATTCAGTATCACGTTATTTAACTCCATGTTGTAAATTTTCTGTTTTTCTTCCTGTTGATTTTGTTTTGTGGCATTGCATTTAAGGGGATGTACAGTAACTGTGTAATGGAGATTATGATACGTAGATGTGTAGATACAATGCAGTGTGCATCTCTACTTCCAAACCAAAGACGGACTTCCATTGAAATTGTGTTATATACATATATATGAAACTGATATATATGTATATATATATGCAATAGGATGCTGGACTCTTTGTCATTGCTCATACCTACAATGTCGGGATATGCTTAAATGGTGGGATGATGGACTTATGACTGTTTATGAAGGACTGTACTATTGTAATAATATAAGGGAAATCAATGGGGCCAAAGGGCTTTAAGGAGAGGGAACATGAAATTTCAGAGTCTGTGGAACTGCATCATAAAATAATCATTTAAAAAATATGAAAAAAGCCAAAGAGACACTGGATTCATCAGATATGCAAGTATCAACAGAGGGGTGAAGGAGAGAATGATGCGTCCGCTGACGCATGGTAATGTTCTAGTAGTGTCAGACGCCAAAGAAAAGGAGGTTGAGGGAATAAATATTTGATTCAAAACTTTCAGGAGAGTGACTATAGGGATAGTCAGAGGTTCAAGAGGTACAGAGAGTTTACTGAAATGAGGCGGACAATGCAGGGTACGAATGAGATTTCACAAAAAGATGTTTGAAAAGGAACCAGACTAAAATCTGGGACATAGAGATCTCAATAAAGTAATGAAAGCCTGAACAACAGACTGGATCAAGCAGAGGAAGAATGTCAAAGGTCTTATTTCAGACAAAATGACTTTAGTAAGACAAAACTGTGATTAAGAACTGATTTAGTAGTGGTATATGAGAATGGCTAAAAAATGTAAAACAATTGCAGCAGTTGCTTCATTATTCTTCCTAATCAGCAGACAGAAAAACATGGCAGAAACCTACAAGGTTGTGCTTTGGTGGAAAAATTACATTTGGCGATAGCCTCATTTGGTAAACTTGTCCATCTGGACATGTTTCTTGTTTGGAGAAAGTAACTGAGGGGGCTGGCATTGTGGTGCAGCATCAAGCCCCTGAGTAACCCTAACCCTGCAACACTGTCCTTTTGTGGCAGTGGCGGTGTGCGTTCTGGCTGTCCTGGTTCTGTCCAGCTCCCTGTGGATGTGTCTGGGAAAGCAGCGGGAGATAGCCTGAGTATGTGGCCCTTGCCATCCTTGTAGAAGGCTCAGAAGGAGTTCTAGGCTCTTGGCTTGGCTTCTGCTTGCTTTCGCCCTGAACATGGTAGTCATTTAATCAGCAGATGGAAAATCGTTCAAAGAAATAGAAATAAAGTCTTTAAAAAATTTATTTACATCTGTATTTGAATCATTTCCTGGAGTTGTACAGTATTTTTGTTTTAGTCTTTTTTAACACTGTTGTGGTTACATGGATTTTCATAAATCAGGCACACATTAAATTGACTTAATAATACCTCAGACTGTTTATAAAAGAATTTAAGGATTACAGCAATCTCAAGTTTTTTTTTATTATTATTATTTACTACAAAGTGTATCTCACTGGTTTAGCTGTTCTTTGGCCTTGGAACTTACAGTAAAGATATATTTAAAATAATGAAAAAATATGAAATAGGCTTCTAATTAGATAACCTTTGCTAAAAACTACTGTCAGCAAAACTATAATGATAACTCTTGCGTTTATTCAGACAATAAATTATGTAAACCAGTGTTTCATTATAAATAAAATTACAAGATGGAGTCTTTCGGCACACTTAAATGTCCATGAGATATGTTAAGATAGCAATTTTTCTTGGAACTAGGTACAGAAAATTGTTATCTTTCCATTTTGCATAAATGAGTTAAGTAATTAAGGCAAGTTGCATAATGTTAGGATAGTATTATTTTAGGAAAAGTTCAGATTCTTTAATGGGTTAGATTTTACATGACCATTTAATGTGGATATTCTGTTCAATTCATGCTGAAATTCCCTTTCAGATGAGAAAGTCTGCAGATGAAAAAATAGAGAAATTTTGGATTGATTTCAACCTCGGAAGTCAGAGTGTGACATTATATATAAACAATGTGGAGGTAATGATGTTCATTTCCCTGTGAGATCCGAATGCTTCTGGATTGTTCTCTGTATGTGTCATGTGCTTGTGAATTTCACAAATTTATTTTCCTTCTAAGAATACTCTGTGGGATCCAGTAAGATTGTTCAAGGAAGCAGTGGTCCATTTCTGCGTAACAGGTAAGATGATAATTGTTCATGCCACATCTACTTTTCTTTATGTTTTCTTTGTGCAGTTCTGTCAGTAAAAAGCTGGGTTAGTTCTAAAGAAGATTGTGTGCGTGCCTTGAGAAAGAGGCAAGGTGCCTAGTACGGTGGTGGGGATTATAGATGTGTGGACCACCTTTTGGGGCTTCCCTTCTATTTCATTGGTCTATGTGTCAGTTGTGTGTCTTCAAGTATGGTGTTGTGATGCCTCTGGGTTGGTTTTTATTGTTGAACATTTCTTTAATTGTTTGGGATCTTTTGTGTTTTCATAGGAGTTTCTGGGCTACTGTATTGTTCCAGATCTGAGAAGAATGCCCTTTGCATTTTTATTGGGATCGCAAATTGTTTTGGGTGGAGTGAGCATTTTGATGATATTCTGACAAATCCCTAAACATGGGGAGGATTTTTCCATTTTTTGCATGTGTGTTTTTCTATTCCTTTCATTAACATTCAAAAATTTTTCATTATAGAGATCTTTTGTATCCTTGGTTAAATATATCCCAAGGTATTTGTTTATTTTATTTATTGTTTGGCAGCTCTTGGGAATGGGGCTGATCTTAAGAGTTCGTTCTCAACCATGGTTGGTGTGTAAGAATGGAATTAGTTTGGTTTGGTGTCCTGACACTTTGCCAAAGTCTCTTGAGTTGCAACAGTCTTAGAATCTTTGGTTCCCCTATATGAAGAACCATGTCACCTGCAAACAGGGATGATTCAGCTTCCTTCTCTCCAATTTGTATCCCTTTGATTTCTTTTTCTTGTCTAGTAGCTCTAGGTAGAGTTTCCAGGTTCGTGTGGAATAGCAATGGGGAGCGTGGGCAACCGTGTCTGGTTCTGGATCCTAGTGGGAATGCTTCTACTTTTCTCCATTCAATATAATACTGGCTGTGAGATTTGCCTATGTTGCCTTCATTGTTTATAAGTGTGTTCCTTCTATATACAATATTTTGGGGGAATTTTTCATCATGAAAGTATGTTTTATTTTTCATTCATTTATTTAAAAGGGTTAGAGAGAGAAAGAAAGAGAACTTCCATCTGTTGATTTACTCCCTAACTGGGAACAGAGATTGAGGCTGGGCCAGTCTGAAACCAAGAGCCAGGTGTTTTCTCTATGTGTCCCTTGTGGATGCAGGGGTTCAGAGATTCCACTGTTTTCCCAAACGCATAACCAGGAAGCTGGATCAGAAGTGGAACAGCCAGAAGCCTCTACAGGATGCTGGTGCTGCAGGCAGCGGCTAAACCCACTACGCCACAGTCCTGTCCCCAAAAGGATGTTATACTTTACCAAATGCTTTCTCTCTATTCATTTAAATAATCATGTGGCTTTTTATCATTTTGTTGGTGTGATATGTCATTTTCATTGATTTGCATATGTTGGAAACTGTCCCTGCATCTTTGCGATAAATGCTGCTTGGTCTGAATGGATGATTTTTAAAATTTAATTTAAGAAGAATCAAGATGGCCGAATAGGGTAAGGACATGTTTAAACAGATGGAGAACTGTTAGCCAGTGTGGAGTAGAGAGGGCACATTCCAGGACATAGGAGAGAACAGAACAATAGCAGAGGGGTACCTGGAGACTGACAGACACAAGGAAAGCAGCAGACACAATGGTGTGGTGTTGCAGTGACTGATACCCCAATGGCAATCAGCCAGCAGCAGTCTTAACTCCACTGGTAGCTGGAACTCTGCCAGCAACAGGTGGGAAGGGGCATTCACCCAGAGCTCAGGAGATGAACCCAGACAAAGAACTGCCTATCCTGCTGCTCTGTTTCTTTTGACCAGGAGCAGAGACAGAGCAGCAGGTCCCAGATGGGCAGTGTGGGAAAAGGGTAGATTTCCATAGCCCAGTCTGCCACCTAGAGCCAAATCAGGTGCCATTTTGTATAGGGAGGCAAAGGTTATGATAGGACAGCACTGCGCATGTATGGGTTTGGGACTGAACTCATTTCTGGCTCAGTGAACTGCCTCCTGGCACCTTGTCATGGAACATGGTGATTCTAGCTGTGCCCTAGCCATGCCTACGCAGGCATCATTAGCGGTGTGCAGGTGTCACTGGTGGTGTGCAGCCAGCAGCTACCTGTTCTTTCTCCTCACTGTGCCAAGGAGTCTGTTCATTCTACTTTCCACCAAGAATTTCTTTCAAGCAGTCCACTGGGACCATCATTCTTTCTTTGTTTTGTGGTATCTAGTAGATTCTGCCTCTTTGTCTTGTATCTCCAAGTATTCATGTCAAATAAAAACTGTTGTTAATTTGTTTAACCAGTTCCAGCCAAAATATCGTATATCAAAATGATTGAGATGGTGTGCCCTTTCTGGTCCCAATTAATCCCAGTCTGTTGTCTGAGTTACTCTTGCTGCATCCCCACCTTACTGGTTGTGTTTTGGTCTTCCACTGCGATGGACAGGGTCGATCTAGACCTGTATGCTTCTGTTGGCTTCCTCTCCAGTTTCCTCAGTTTGTGGCTGTGCAGGCTCTCTGCTGCACTTCACTCGCTTCTTTCTTGTGGGCCACCTCTAATGTGCGCTCACTGCAGTTCAGCAAAGAGCTGTCATCTAATTCAGAGGCTGAAGTCTAACAGCAGGCTTCTCTCAACTCTGGCTCCATTCTTTTCTGTAAGAGGAACCTAAGAGTAGGCGTTTGTCTTGGTGGTTAGGAAATCCATGTCCTGCACTGGCGTGCTCGGGTGCCCAGCCCAACTGGTTTGTGCTGATCTGGAGCCTGGAGCACAGTGGTGGTAGTTCGGGTGCTGGTTCCTGGCTTCTGCCCTTGGCCTCAAGCCAGGGCTGTGATGAGTTTTTGGAGAGAGAAACAATGATTGGGAGCAATGTTTCTGTGTCTTTCTGTGACTCTGCCTCTTAAATAATTTTCTTAAAAGAAAAGAGTATGTTGAAATGGAGGTGAATTATTACTGTTTGGATATTGGGAAAGCTGAATTTCAATGTGAATTTTAGCAGCAACTAAGATTTCAAAGAGATATTGAATGGATATTGTGTTTAGTGGACTCGAAAGTAAAATGTTTGTTGCAGATGATCCCCCTATAAAAACAAAGAGCTCCTTAAAGAGTTGATTGGCTTGCAGAAGGCAGAACCTGCCTCCATTTCCTTGTTGCTGCACTATGCTGGTTCATGGTTTTCCAAGGTCAGCCCCACAAACGTGTATGACAAGTGTGTGCATAAATATACATGCGTATTTAGTAAAGCAGTATCAGAAACCTGTTATAATATGATTTATTTTCATCTTATTTTCATGGAAAGATCTGGTTTACAAATACCCCCCCGAGGTCATTTAAAACGATGACATTTGAAAATAAAACCTGTCTCTGTGTTGACACGCATTATTGCCCCTTTTCATTGCCAGAAACGGAGATGATGAAGATACTCCTCATCCGCCTGCAGCAGCCTATTGTCATCAGCAGGGAAGAGGTGATGAAGGTAGAAATCCACTTTGATGTACAGCTTGCCATCGCACAGGCAGCCACTCGAGCACTGGGACAGGACAAACAGGACCAGGATTAATTCTCGCTGATGATTCGAAACTCTTTTCCCAGCTCTTTCATTTCCTCATTGGCATTGGAGGATGTGAACGTTGGCTGAAAAAGCCATGGTCTCCTGAGTGTCCCTTGAAGAGTCAAGTGTCCTAATCCCATTTCTCCCTTTTTGTGTGTCAGTGTCTCCATGGTGTGGAACACTGACCCTCTCTGTGTGCCTCCAAATAATCTACTCCATTTACTGTGCACCATGGGAAACTTGACTGGGATGACATCACCTCCTGACCATTTCTTCCTGGGGTCCCAAGGACATTCCTGGTGGGCTTCTGGCACTGTTCTCTCTCACTCTCTCTATCTCTCTCTCTCTCCCTCTCTCCCTCCCTCTCTTTCCCCCTCTTTCTCTCTCACCTTCCTGTTCACAGAGTGAATTGGGAAGATTCTGATCTCTTACACTTGCAAAGGTCTGGTCCCCCCTCACTGGACTTGGAGGAGGGCAGAATTGGAACCAGTTCAGTGACCCAGCTCGCTGAAAACCCTTTAAGACACTAACCTCTTCTCCAGGAGCACAGAGCTGTATCCCAAGCTATGCATTTTCCTGAATGCTTTTTCAAAGGCTGCTACTCTAAAACTTGTTACTTATTTGTATTTATTTGAAGGAGAGCAAAAGAGACCTTCACTCACTGCAATACCCAAAGTTGGGCTGTCCTGAAGCCTGTTGTCTGGAAGTCAATTCAGGTCCCATGCATGGTGGCAAGGGCCTACATAGTTGAGCTGTGTGACTGTTTTCCTAGAGAGTGCATTGGCAGGATGCTGGATTGGAAATGGAGCACCAGGGCAGGCTTCTGCTTTTAAAGTCACATGGCTTCTGGCTTATGTTTCAGGTGTTGCCTGATCAGATGCAAACTTCCTGGGAACTTTCTACTAACTTTGAGAAGGAAGCCACCATGGCTATGATTCCTAATAGCCATGAGAGAGAGAGAGGTATTTTTGGAAAATGGCAAAATTCTGGCTCTGAAAAGTGATGACAAAAATCAAACTTGGAAGAAGTCCCAGAAAACCTAGCATCATGTGAGATTGTTTGAGTATGAGTGTATCACTGGAGAAGGAAGAGTTGGTCAGAGTCTGGAATTACTATTCAGTTCAGAGTTGCTTGTCCCCCAAAAATGGCAAAGCAGTGCAGATGCTGGGATGGCAGGGAGCAGGAGATGGGAGCATTTGGTCAGTCTTGTCTTCCCTTGAGGCCAGTGCAGCAATAGACTAGACCAGATACATTTTTTAAAAGCTTATTTATTTATTTATTTTAAAAGATTTTATTATTATTGAAAAGCCAGATATACACAGAGGAGGAGAGACAGAGAGGAAGATCATCCATCCAATGTTTCACTCCCCAAGTGAGCCGCAACAGGCCGGTACGCGCCAATCCGAAGCCGGGAACCAGGAACCTCTTCCTATCTCCCACGCGGGTGCAGGGTCCCAAAGCTTTTGGGCCGTCCTCTCCTGCTTTCCCAGGCCACAAGCAGGGAGCTGGAAGGGAAGTGGAGCTGCCGGGATTAGAACCGGCGCCCATATGGGATCTTGGGGCTTTCAAGGCGAGGACTTTAGCCACTAGGCCACGCCGCTGGGCCCAAAAGCTTATTTATTTTTAAATTCAATGGCAGATTTTACGCAGATAGAGAAATATCTTCCATCTGCTGGTCCATTCTCCAGATGGCCATGATGGTTGTAGCTGAGCCCTTCAGCAGCCAGGAGCTTCTTCCGGGTCTCTCATGTGGTTGCAGGCTCGCAAAGACGTGGGCCATCCTCTGCTGCTTTTCCAGGCCACAAGCAGGGAACTGGATGGGAAATGGAGCAGGCAGGACACGAACTGGCATCATTTGGGATGCTGGGCCTGCAAAATGGATGATTAGCCAATTGAGCTATCGTGTTGGCCCCTATGTGACTTTTAAAAAATATGTTTATTTCTTTTGGAAGACAGAATTATGGAAAGGGTGAGATAGAGATCGTTCATCTCCTGGTTTGCTTCGCCGTTGGCCACAAGGGAATGATGGACCAGACAAAAGCCAGGACCTTCATGTGGGTCTCCCTTGTGGGTAGCCAGGACTCAAGCACTGGGGCTATCTCCCACTGCTTTCCCCAGGCCATTAGCAGGGAACTGATTTGGCAGTGCAGCAGTCAGGACAGGAACCAGCACCCACGTGGGATGCCAGTAGTGTAGTCTGAGACTTACTCACTGTGCCACAAACCTGGCCCTGTTTTTTTCTTAATGTGTACAGAACAGACAGAAGAATCCACCAACCTGGTGCAAGTCATGAGCCCGGAAGATGACCAGTGCCTAACAGTTCTCATCAGTGATCATTCCCAGCTTCCTGTGAGTATGGGGGTCCTGGGAGCCAGGCTGGGACCCGGGTCTACTGGGACATTGGCAGGAGGAAGTTCTGCAAACAGTATTTTTCTGTCCAAACTAGAAATGCTTTGAGCCTGCCTTTCTTTAGATAACTTCACCAGCTTTGTTGACACCCCTCCCCCTTTCTTTCAGTGCAGTTTCCCGACTAAGGTGTGGTGTGACTGTCCTCTGCCTCGGTGCCCAGTTTGGATCAGAATACTGATGCTTGGGAACTCATGTAGGGAAAGAAGGGATACAATGACAGGCTTTTCTTTTGAACACGTACGATCTCACAGAAATGGGCATCTTCGAAGTCCTCCGGAATCTGTACACTTCAGCAGCAACGATCCGGTGGGAGACTCTCCCTTGGTCTTTGTGACACTCCATGATTGCCGAGGATGGCAGAAAATTCTTTCCTGAGAGTGGTTAGGAATGTTTTGAAGTATCCTACAGACATTAGGAGCCACTGGTTTCATTTTCAGTAAACGATTTGTTTGCAAGGCAGAGTTGCAGAGAGGCGGGAAGAAGATCTTTTCAGCTGTTGGTTCACTCTCCAGATGGCTGTGATGGCTCTGGGCCAGGCCAAAGCCAGGAGCCCCAAATGCCACCTGTGGGCGGCAGGGACCCAGGCACTGGGCCAGGCCGACGCCAGGAGCCCCAAATGCCTCCTGTGGGCAGCAGGGACCCAGGCTCTCTGGCCGTCTTCTAGTATTTCTCCAGGAGCATCAGTATGGAGCTGAATCAGAAATGGAGCAGCTAGGACTGAACTGAACTGGTGCTCATCTGGGGTCTTGGCATTGCAGGTGGTAGCTTAACATGCTATGGCACTGAGCTGCCTGAAGTAAATCCATTTATTAGTAAATCCAAAGCCTAGTGTTTAATTAATCATTGCGTGTGTTTTTAAAGAGATGTATTTGTTTTTATTGGAAAATCAAATTTTACAGAGAGAAGGAGAGACAGGGAAAGATCTTCCACTGCTGGTTCATTCCCCAAGTGCCAGAGCTGGGCCAATCCAGAAGCTCCTTTTGTGTGTCCCATGTGAAAGCAGGGTCCCAAGGCTTTGGGCTGTCCTCTCCTGGTTTTCTCAGACCACAAGCATGGAGCTGGAAGGGAAGTGAAATAACTGGGCTACAAACTGGTGCTCATGTGGGATCCTGGTATATGCAAAGTGAGGGCTTTAGCCACTAGGCCACTGCGCCAGGCCCATAAGTGTGGTTTGCTGATAAGCTAGACAGCAGCTGCAAAAGAGTTTAAAACACAGAGGTTTCAAAGGTATCAGCAGAATTTTGTTTTTTTGACAGCAAACCGAAACAGCTAAACATTTACCTGAAAAGCTGAAGCCAGATGTGATAAAGAAAGGTGAGACTGTTTCTTTTATGTATAAATTTATCATATATTAAAAATACATACCATAAATATACATGATATATAGACATAGATATATCATAGATAAGGCTTGAGTCTCTTTGGTTGTAAGTACTACTTAGAGATTTAGCATTATTTTTCATTTTGGTCACTAGAAGTCACGTTGGCGCATGCGTATTCTTCAGACTTACCAGAACAACCTGTGAAAATTGAGAGTCCTGAGCTGAGTGGCCAGGCCAGGTGAGTGACTCTCCCAGCTCCTATCCCACGCTGCGCACTGGGAGTGTGGGAGTGCAGGTTCTCGGCCGGAGCTGTCTCCCACTGCTACCTTTGGCGACCCCCTGCTCAGGAGACAGCGTTGTGCAGAATTAAAAGAATTATTTTGTTGTTGTTGTCTTTAAACTTTAAGATTATTTCTTTGCAAGGCAGAGTGACAGGAGAGAGGGGTGAGGAGAGAGATCTTCCCGCCCCCCCCCGTCTTTTTTTTAAAGGTTTGTTTTTTATTGGAAGGCAGACTTACAGGGAGAAAGAGACACAGAGGAAGATGTTCCACACACTGGCTCACTCTCCAAGTGGCTGCAACAGCTGGAGCTGAGCCCATTTGAAGCCAGGAGCTTCTGCTGGCTCTCCCACATGGGTGCAGGGTCCCAAGGCTTTGGGCCATCCTCTACTGCTTTCTCAGGCCACAAGCAGGGAGCCTAATAGGAAGGGAGGCTGCTGCTGGGATAAGAACTGACACCCATATAGGATTTAGCCACTGAACCATAACTCTGGGCTTAAGACAGAGATTTTTCATGCACTGGTTTACTGCGTGAACAGACACAAGTGTTAGGTCTGGGCCAGGCTGGCAGGAGGAGCTGGGAAAACCATCCAGGTCTCCCACAGGAGCTCAAGTACTTGGGCCATCTTCCGCTGCTTTCCCAGGCATGTAAGCAGGGACCTGGATCAGATTAAAAGGAGTTGGATCAGATTAAAAGTAGGGCAATTAGCCAACCGGAGCTTCCGCAGGGGATGTAAGAACTCCAAACACTACCGTGCAGAAACCAACGTCATCGGAAAGACAACCACAAACCCTGAGCGGTTCGCAGAAACAGAAGAACAATAAATGTCCTTCGGAACCAGGGAGGAGAGCTTTCTCTGGTCCGAGCTTGGCTCCACCTCTGGACCCCCACACTCCCTCGCAATGACCATCGGGATTGCTTCGAAAACTCCTTACAGCAAACAAACAATCATACAAACTAAAAAAAACCTAAATAAATAGACCAACAACAGAAAGTAGAGCTTGAAATCTGACAGGAAAGAGCTGGTGTGGATTGGCTCATGCCTCGCTGGGTGGGACACAAAGATTAGTTACTCCTTACCATGGTGTTGGGGATTTTCCTGCAACCCCCCCCCAAAAAATGTTCTGCAGCTTAAATGTCAACAAATATCTTGTTAGAGTTACAAACCAGTCTAGATTATCCTAAAATCTGCTAAGATCAGCAAAATTATACTTCAACACAACAAATGGCTAAATACTAAAATGAAATAGACACGAGACAGCTGAATGGTACCTTATAGCCATTTTAAGGTATATAGCAGCCGGTCCTGTATATAAACTAAAATTGAAATGTCAATGAGCTAATCATAGGTTGTGGTTAGGGCTTGCTTTTTTTTTTTTTTAACATACTGGTTACTCAAAACCATGTCAATTCCATAATATTGCAAATTGTTGTTGATGTTATATTGGGACTCTTAATTGACTGTGATGATATTCTACCAGCTCTAACTTCGGACCAGAAATGGTCTCCCCAAGAAACTGTTCAACCCATCTGGACAATAAGTAGCTGGAATCTATGCTTGGTATATGTTTGCAAGGAAAGAATCTTGATTGAATTTGAACTGTAATACTGCATCAAGGTGGAGGAATCCACCAGGAGGGAGGGGAGGGGAGGGATGGGGGGATTCCCAGAGCCTATGAAACTGTCACATAATGCAAAATAATTAATAAAAAATATAAAAAAAGTAGGGCAATTAGGACTTGAAGCAGCACTACAGTGTGGGATTCTGGCATCACAAATCATTGCTTAGACCTTTGCCACAGCGTCCCTGGAGAACACCTGGGGGAAGTGTGGGCTGTTACCCTGCTCCTCGGGCCCCTTCCCCACGCCTCCAGGGTTATCTCAGGCAGTGTGCTTTTTTTTTTTTTGTCAGCAAAATACTGGATTTAAGACCAAAGGACAAAGATCAATATACAAACATCAGTTTCCTTTCTGAATGCTACTAACAATTAGAATAATTTACAACCAATACCATTTGCAGTCAAGTTAATGACAGATTAATTTCAGAGCTCCATAAGATCACATGCATACATTGGGATCTCTGATGTTGCTGAGGGTCCTTAAGTATAAACAGAGATAGGGCCCGGCAGCGTGGCCTAGTGCTTAAAGTCCTCGCCTTGAAAGCCCCAAGATCCCATATGGGCGCCAGTTCTAATCCCGGCAGCTCCACTTCCCATCCAGCTCCCTGCTTGTGGCCTGGGAAAGCAGTTGAGGACGGCCCAATGCATTGGGACCCTGCACCCGTGTGGGAGATCGGAAGAGGTTCCTGGTTCCCGTCATCGGATTGGCGCTCACCGGCCCGTTGCGGCTCACTTGGGGAGTGAATCATCGGATGGAAGATCTTCCTCTCTGTCTCTCCTCCTCTGTGTATATCTGGCTGTAATAAAATGAATAAATTTTTTAAAAAAACAGTATAAACAGAGATAGATGAGCTCTTGCCATGGAAGACTCAGGAGGAAGATTCCAGGACCTCTGAAATTGACCAATAGATTCAAAAATATAACCCCTGATTCAAATCATTGAAGGTTGTCCCAACGCAATAGCGTAATGGTTAAAGTCCTCACCTTGCACGCTCCGGGATCCCATATGGATGCTGGTTCTAATCCTGGCAGCCAAGCTTCCCATGCAGCTCCCTGCTTGTGGCCTGGGAAAGCAGTGGAGGACAGCCCAGATAAGTATATTGCAACTTTACTAATATCATTAGTTACTGAGGAAATCTAGGTTAAAACTGTAATGAGAGGCACTACACACCCACTAGACTGGCTGAAATTAGATTGTGCCAAGCACTGGTAAAAATGTAGAGCAGTTTAGATACTTCTAGCAGTTTCTTAAAATGTTAGATTTTTAGCAACCCTTTGACTCGTTGAGCTGTTCTCATCCTAGGTGTTTTCCCAAGAGAAATATCAGTGTGTCCTTACAAAGGCATGAATGTTTATGGCAACTTTATTTGTAATAGCTCCGAACTGAAACAAACCTAAATGTCCATCAATAGATGACGTACTGACGCACTCTGACATATCCACACATTGGAATGCCACATAGCAATGGAAAGGAATGGGCCCACCATTGAGGCATAGCTGGGCATGATGCCACCTGTGATGATGCCAGCATCCAACATGGCACATGTTAGTCCTGGCTGCTCCACTACCGATCCAGATCCCTGCTGGTGGCCTTGGGAGAGTAGGTACAGGGTGGCCCATGTGTTTGGGTCCCTGCTTCATATGGGAGAAGCTCCTGACTTCTGCCTGTGGTTGGGTCTAGTCTGCCTGTTGCAGCTAGCTGGGCTGTGAAGTAGTGGATGAACATCAGTTCAAATCCTCTCTCTCCCCCTCTCTCCCTCTCTCTCCCCCTCTCTCCCTCTCTCTCTCTCTTCCCTTCTCTGCCCAGCTTTCCTTGTCTCCCCCCCATTGCCTGTCCCCCTCTCTCTCCCCCCTCCCCTCTCTCTCTTCTGTCTTCGCTCTCTCTCTCTAATTCCACCTTTCAAATAAATAAATTTTTGAGGCAAAAAGTAATGAATTTGGATATATGTATCTTTAATTCATCTCAGAGTAATTATGCTTAGTAAAAGAAGCTGGGCCACAAGAGTACATATAATGATTCTATTGTATGAAATGCTAGAAAATGCAGACATAAGTTAGGTCAGTGGCTGCCTAGAAATGGTGGTGTATTTGCCACAGCTGCCTGGTTTCCCATTGCTCCACCCACCCTTCTCTTCCCTCTGAACCTGACAGACAAGGGACTCACAGGATGTGTGGTTTCTATTCTCTGTTCTTACCTGCCAGAGAATCTGCAGCCATAGACTGCATGATAGCAAGTTTGTAGAATGGGGCACTACCGGGCACCAGGTTTGTGACTGGGCAAAGGACACAGGAGGGAAACAGAAGTTGGGGGCAGTGAGAGAGGGGAAGGTAGAGGGTGCTGGTTGTACCTGTCCCATTCACCAGGCACATTTTACTTCAGGCGCGATTCTGCTTTCAACAGTGACAGAAAACAAACAAGGAGAAGGATGCTGGTAATGTAGTAACTTTTATCCTTTTAAGGCAATGTGCCCTACACTTCAGTTGCTTGCCCATCACTGTCAGTGTGCTGTGGCTCTCTTTGTTATCTATGCCTTTTTCTTAATGAAAATTATCTTAAATTTATTCAAGCATTGTAAAAATAAATATTTTATTTCATTTTTAACTGGAAATGAACATTACTCATTACAAGTAGCAGTAAGCCTCCAAATAAAGTGAAAATAATTCCTGTATGCTATTACTTGATCTATGCATTGCATGAAATGGGCTTAATGATTGGCAAACTATGAAAGGGTCAATCTACCATACTCAGGTCTGTCCAGTTAGATGGACAGGTGGGTCAGCCCCATTGATAGTCTTAGAAGGAATTATCATTTCATGTTCTCATTTGATGGCAGATAGGTCGTGGAAAATGGAAAAAGTCCTTTATTCAGTCTTATGTGACTAGAGCAAGTTCTTACGCCGTCCAGAATTTGCTCACCTTGGATGACAGCTGATGGGCAGGCATAGTGGTCCCTTCTTTCTCATGAGAAATGGAAGCCTGAATCCAGAGATTCTACGAAACCCCTAAATGCTGTTTTCTCCTGATCATGATAGCCACATTCAAGTGGAACTTACACAGTAGACATGATGAGAGGCGAACAGTAATAGCTGGCAGTAACATCAAGCGATGAAAGTTTTGTGAATGTGGTATCTTCTTTTGGAATACCTTACTATTCCGATGTCGTTCTCATGATGGGACACGACACAGTGTGACGTCTCTGTCATTCTGCTTTTCAAATACATCTTTCAGGAAAGAAAAAAAATCATGCAATAAGACATTCCCAGTTTCTTTGTTCCTCTATCAAAAAATGCTGAAAGTTGTTTGCAAAAGCATGCATATTTAGAACAACAGTTCATAAATTTGGCTACACACCAGGATCACAAGAGGGGGGCTTGAAGAGAAATTCATTACTCAGACACTGTTGTAGAAAGGAAGTTGGGCAGCTTCAATCTGCTGTTCCAGCCCATCAAATGACCATGAAAAGCTGGGCTTAAAGTCAGGAGCCAAGAATTCAATCCCAGGCTGTGTCTTGGGGACAGAGACACACTACTTCAGTCCTCACCACTGCCTGCCAGGCTAGAGCTGGAATCTGATGGGGCATGTGGGCATGTCAACTGTTGTCTTAACCACTAGATCAAATCTCTACTCTTCAATCATTTTTTAAAAAAACTTATTTGATTTTATTTTAATTGGAAAGGCAGGTATACAAAGAGGAGAAACAGAGAGAAAGATCAGCTGTGCACTGGTTCACTCCCCAAGTAGCCACAACAGCTGGAGCTGAGCCTATCTGAAGATAGGAGCCAGGAGCCTCCACCAGGTCTCCCATATGGGTGCCAGGTCCCAAGGCTTTGGGTCATCCTCTGCTGCTTTCCCAGACAACAGGCAGGAGCTGGATGGGAAGTAGAGCAGCTGGGACATGAACTGGCACCTATATGTGATCATGGTAGATGCAGGGCAAGGATTGAGCCACTAGGCTATCACGCTGGGCCCTTGTTTTCAATTCTTTAAGCAGATCCTTCTGTTCAGGAAATGCCTAAGGGTTAGTGTTGAGGCATAAAAATGTAGGCTGCTGCCTGCAGCACCAGCATCCCACATTGGACTCTGAATGCTCCACTTCCAGTCCTGCTGCCTGCTGGGCTGTGTGGGAAAGCAACAGAGAACACTCAAGTGCTTAGACTCATTTCCCAGCTTCTGCCTGGTCCAGCTCTGACTATTGCAGCCACTGGAAAGTGAACTAGCCCATGGAAGATTCCTGTCTCTCCCTCTGTCTCTCTATAACTCTGCCATTCAAATAAATAAATAAATAAAATTTTTAGTATTTTAAAGTTGGCAACTCTTACATCTTAGTTGTAAATGCCTAATTAGAATTTTGTCATCCTTGAGACCGCATCTTGGTTGATAACTGACTCATGAGAAATTATTTTTCTCCTCGCCATTACTTCTGAATCACATTTGTATAAGAGCCCAGTCTTCAATAGTCACTTCTCTTCTGTGTAACTTTGTAGTAATAGATTGCTCATACATAAATGGTGCCGACACCCCTTCGATGGTTTCATTGATCATTTCATTTGTGTTTGTAATAGGTTAATTACAGGAAACATCTCTTTTCTGAGAGCAATGAGGCTTCCAGTAGCAGTGCCAGTGAGCAGTCTTGGACTGGTGACCAGAAGAAGAAAATGCTAATACCATATTGTAGTAGAAGAAGGAAGACGAAAGTCCGAAAATGTGGCAGCGGTAAGTTTGGCTTTTGGCTTCTGAGGCATCTCTGAAATCAACCAGCAGGGATTAACTTCTCAGTGTGCTAAATGAAAGGATGCCCGAGAACTGGGCGCCCAGTGCACCCTCCTTCCCCGTCTCTGTGTCTCACAGACATTGAGCAGATGTGGAATGAACAGTTCTCAGAGAGATGAGAATGGACCAAGGACTGTTCACTATGAGTTACAGCTGTTTGCAGTAGGTTCAGGGCGGGGCATGTGGCAAGGCTCCGAAGATGGGGGAGTGGGACTGAAGCAAAGTGGGATTTGAAGGGCAGAGAGGATGGGGCAGCAAGCCTGTGACACCAGGAGGACACAGTGAGGGCGTGCTGGTGGTGCTCAGAGACAAAGCCTGGGTGGTGAGGAAAGAGGTGAACAGTGAAGGGGTCTGTAGGTGGCAGGTGGGAGGTTGCCGTCGTTCCTGGCATGGCCCTGCATATCTGGGAGCTGAGTTTCTGTCTCTTCAGGAAATATAGCCATGGTATAATTGGCTTCTTTTTCTTCCAGTTCTGCCACTTTTTTTTTCTCAGCAGTGCTAGCCACAATGAGAAAGATCAGGTAAATAAATCCACTTTGTACCACTTTGTACTGCTTCTGCGTGTTATGGCTATGATGAGCCTATTTCTTTCTAAGGCTTTCAGGAATATGAGAAAAACAAACCAGTGGTCTAATGGTTTGGAAATCACTCCAGCAGCAATGGCAAGGACAACTTAGCATTTCCTATGAATTGATGATTTTCCATAAATACTGCTGGTCAAAGTATGATTGACTTGGAGCAAAGATTAGGGGAAATGTTTCTGTCCTGCTACATAGGATAAGTCTTATTATGCTTCCATTGAACTCCAGAGGCAGAGCTGGCAGTGGTGGTGACGGGTGTACAGGGAAACAGGGAGAAAGAGGCACTTCTACTTCATGTCCCACATGCCTGCATCCAGGGCTGGGCCAGGCTGAGGCCAGAGCCTGGAACTCTATCCAGGACCTCTGTCTGGGTGGCAGGGCACCAAGCACTTGAGCCAGCATCCTCTGCCTGCTGTGTTGGCACAGCGGGAAGGGGAAGTGGAGGGCCTGGGGGGGGCTTGCCAGCTCTGTGATGCGGGGTGCAGGCCAAAAGGCAACTTCACCTGCTGACACCCATTTGTTTCACTTGAAAGCAAAGCAGCAGAAAGAGAAGAGACAGAGAAAATGGTAAAACAAAACAAAACAAAACAAAACAAATTTAGGCTCTGCAAACTTTGCAGATTTTTGGCAACACATCATCTCTGCACTTGTAACCCCAAAGCAATCATAATGTGAAAATGTGCTCTGTGTTACAATAAAACTTTATTTACAAGAGTCAGCAGTGGGTTGGACCGAGCCCCGGTTTAGAACACAGGTTCTCAAACTTCAGCGACTGTCAGAATGAGCAGGATGGTTTGTTAAACAGGGATTGCTGGGGCCAGTGGAGTGGCATATCAGGCTACGCCATTTGGCACTGGCATCTCAAATGGGCACTGATTCACATCCCAGCTGCTCCACTTCAAATCCAGCTCTCTGCTGTTGTACCTGGGAAAACAACAGAGCAGGACCCAGGTCCTTGGTTCCCTGCACCCATGTGGGAGATACGGAAGATGCTCTTGACTCCCAGATTGAGACAGGTGCAGCTCCAGCCATGGCAGCCAGCTGGGGGATAAATCAGAAAACATAAGAGTTCTCTGTCTTCGCCTCTCTCACTCTGTAACTCTGAATTTCAAATAAATAAATTAAAAATAAATCATAGTTTTTAAAAGATTGTGAATTTGCATTTCTATCAAGCTGTAAGGTGTTGCATCGTCATACTTTGAGAACTGCTGGTTAACAGTGATCAACTGAAACTTCAACACCGATTTTTAAATGCTTAAGCATCCAAAAATTCCACTTCTTCAGTGTCTTAGAGGATTTGTTTTTTTATGATGTTTTGAATGTGTCTGGATTGGCTGAACTTCTCACACCACTACAGGACACGTCCAGGCAGAGGAAGGCCACACGCCCAGAGATCGCTGAACCAGAGTTGCCGGGGAGTCCTGCCACCTTAATTCCTGAAGATTTCTCCCAGAAACCAGGTTTGTGACTTCCTGTTGACATATTTTCCAGTAAAGACACTCTGTGGTAAATAAAGCAACTTTCTTTTGCTATCTATTGAGGAATGTGTGAAGATGTGATTATCTCCACAAAAACGATGTGGAGGTTTTGTGTTTTAATATACCTTCTGAAATTCTGGAACATCCCTCCCCCACCGTGTTAATGCGGTGTTGATACAGTGTAGATTCGTGTTTAACAATCTACTAATGCTTCCCTTCTCTTTCTCCCTTGCTCCCTTCCTTTCTTCATTCTCCAGATAACATCTTTTCAGTTTACATTGTGAGCAAAGGCTCAATGGTCCACTAAACAAGGAACTCAAGTGGAAACACGAGTTCAGTGGGAATTCAGGCAAGAGTTAGGAACAACAATCAAAAAAAGTTACCCGTTTCACTTATATATATAATAAAATCTTAAAATATTCACAGATTATTCAAGTAGTAGTAATATGTCATCCTTGACCATTGATTTGACAGACATATAAAATGGAATTTGATGTGCCTTGCATGATGGCTTAGCTGGATAGATCCTCACCTTGTAAGCCCCAGAATCCCGTAATGGGCTGGTTCATGTCCCAGCTGTCCCTGCTTTCCTTCTAGCTCCCTGCCTGTGGTCTGGGAGAGCAGTAGAGGATGGCCAAAGGCCTTGGGACCCTGCACCCATGTGGGAGACCTGGGAGGAGCTCCTGGCTCCTGGCTTTAGATTGGCTCAGCTCCAACCATTGCAGCCACTTGGGAAGTAAGCCAGCAGGTGGAAGATCTTTCTCTGTTTCTCCTTCTCTCTATAAATTTAATCTGCCTTTACAAAGAAAAATAAATACAAGATTTGACAAGATTCAAAATAACTTGAAGTATTTGACAAGATTCAAAATAACTTTGTGATGTAAACCCTCAACAAATTAGGTATTTATGGATTGTACTTCAACACAATGAAAACTAATAGCATCAGGTCCACAGCTAACAACATAGTCAGAGGTGAGAAGTTGAAAACTGTTCTTCTAAGATCAGGAGCAAGACAGTGTTGTCCTCTCCCCTTTGTAACAGTAGTAGAAGTCCCAGACAGAGCAAGCAAGCAGGGAAGGAAAACTTCCAAATCAAAAAGAAAGAAGTGAAGTTTCCACTGTTTGGGTGAGATGATCAATATATGGGAAACAGACTCCCCTGACTCTGTGAGAACTAATCACATCAACTCAGTAAAGTTTCAGGGTGGAAAATCAAAGTGCAAAAACCTGTGCTTCTACATGATTTAAAAGTGAACCATCTGAAAAATCAAGAAAACCATCCCATTAAAATAGAAGCGAGGGCGCAGCACAATAGCCTAGTGCCTGAATTCTCGCCCTGTGTGCACTGAGATCTCATATGGGCACCGGTTTGTATACTGGCTGCTCCACTTCCCATCCAGCTCCCTGCTTGTGGCCTGGGAAAGCAGTTGAGGATGGCCCAAAGCTTTGGGACCTTGCACTCGCGTGGGAGACCCAGAGAAAGACGTTCCAGGCTCTTGGCTTCAGATCAGCTCAGCTCTAGCCATCGTGACCACTTGTGGAATGAACCAGCAAACTTTCTGAAAGATCTTTCTCTCTGTCTCACCTTCTCTATAAATCTGCCTTTCCAATGAATCTAAATATATCTTTTAAAAATCGAATCCAAAAGAATTAAAAGTAGCAATAAATCCAAAGAGAGGAGAGAGCTAGATACCAAAACCATGGGATAGTAATGAAATAAGTTGAATAAGGAATTAATATTGTTAATGTTGTTAAGATGGCCATGCCTCCCAAAAATTAAAAATAGGACAATATGACAGTCTCCCTTCTGAGTTCCATCCAAGGGAAATGGTATATCAGAAAGATATCTGCATTCCCATTTGATAAAATGTCTGTCAGTTTTCACAGAGTTAAAAAAAAATCAATCCTTCAATGTGTGTAGGACCTCAAATCCCCCAGTAACCAAAGCAGTCTTGACAGAGAAGGGCAAAGCTGCTTGGCTTCCGGCTGTATTGGAAAGCTATGGTGATGGAACAGAGGTGCATTAGACCCCTGGAACAGCCTGACACCTCAGAAAGCAAAGTATAGTGCCCACCAGGGTGGTGTTGCAGGCTAAGCTTCCACGTGTGGCACCCGCAGACCCCGTGGGTGCCAGTTCTAGTCCTGCCTGCTCCGTTTCTGATCCAGCTCCCTGCTAATGACCTGAGAAGGTGAGGAGGATGGCTCAAGTGCTTGAGTTTCTGTACCCACGTGGGAGATTGGGAAGAAGCTCCTGGCCCCGAACTTTAGACCAGCCCGGCTCTGGCTGTTGCAGTCATTTGGGAAGTAAACTAGTGGATGGGTGATCTCAGTCTCTTCTGTGTAATTTTGACTTCAAGTAAAAGAAAGAAATCTTTAAAAAAAAAAAAAAAGAAACCACATACAGCATGATCCAACTGATTGTTGAAAAGTGTTAAGAATATACAATGAGGGGTCCGGTACAATAGCCTAGTGACTGAGGTCCTCACCTTGGACGTGTCGGGATCCCATGTATGTGCTGGCTGTGGTTCCAGTGGTCCCACCTCCCATCCAGCTCCTTGATTGTGGCCTGGGGGCACAGCCAAGGATGGCCCAAAGCCTTGGGACCCTGCTCTCATGTGGGAGACCCAGAGGAGCTCCTGGCTCCTGGCTTCAGACTGGCTCAGCTCTGGCCATTGCAGCCACTTGGGAACTGAATCATCGGACAGAGAATCTTCCTCTCTTTCTCTCCTCCTCTCTGTATATCTGACTTTCCAGTAAAAATGAATAAATCTTAAAAAGATATATACAATGGGGGAAAAAGTTTCTTTATGAGATGGTGTTGAGAGAACATGATATTCACATGTATGTTAAAAAATGAAATTGGGGACATGTTATGCTATATGTGGAGACAGACTCAAAATGGACTAAAAGTATAAATGTAAGATTAGGACCGGTAGGGCCTGGTGTGGTGGCCTAGTGGCTGAAGTCCTCGCCTTGAATGCGCCGGGATCCCATATGGGTGCCGGTTCTAGTCCCAGCAGCTCCACTTCTCATCCAGCTCCCTGCTTGTGGCCTGGGAAAGCAGTGGAGGACAGCCCAAAGCCTTGGGACCTTGGGAGGCCTAGAGTAAGTTCCTGGTTCCTGACTTCGGATCAGCGCAGCACCGGCCATTGCGGTCACTTGTTGAGTGAATCAATGGATGGAAGATCTTCTCTGTGTCTCTTCCTACCTGTATATCTGACTTTGTAATAAAAATAAATAAATCTTTTTTTTTAAAAAAGATTAGGACCCATAAAGATTCCAATAAAAAATGTGTAAATAGGTCCTTGATATTCTCTGTTTTTTTTTTTCCCCCCCACTGTTCTGGTACTTAGTATTCTTGGTAGTGTTTTGTTTTGCTTTGTTTTGAATATAACACCAAAACCACAGGCAACAGAGTAAAAATGAACCGGTACTGCAAGCTGAACAGTCTTCACATAGCAAAGGAAACCATCAACAAAATCAAAAGGCAGCCTACAGAATAGGAAAATATTTTCTTCTTCCTGAAGATGAATTTATTTATTGGAATGGCAGTGTTAGAAAGGAGATTGAGGGCAAGACCTTCCATTTGCTGGTTTATTCCCCACATGACCACAACAGCTGGGACTGTGCCGTGCTGATGCGGGAGCCTGGGACTTTCTCCAGGTCTCCTGTATGGACACAGAGGCCAAGCACTCAAGCCATTTGCTGCTGCTTTCCCAGGCATGTTAGCAGGAAACTGTATGGGAAATGGAACAGTAAGGACTTGAACTGGTGCCCATACAGGGTGGTGGCACTGTAAGTGACTGCTTAGCCCTCTCACAGTGGTGATCCTAGGGAAAATATTTTTACATCATATATCTGAGGTATATGATAAGTATATAAGGATAGTATATAAGATATAGTGTTAAAAATACACAACTCATACAACTCAACAGCAAAAAAGTCCAAGTAACCTAATTTACACAAAATGGTCAAAGGATTTGAATAGACAGTTGACTAAGGAAAGCATACAGACGGCTTACAGGAATGTGAAAAGGCATTCAACACCAAGGAATGAAATTAGAAGCACAATGAGCCATAACTTCACGTCTGCTTGGTGATTAGTGCGGAAGGACGAGCAGAAGTGTTGGATGGGATAGTGTCTGTCGGTGGGATACACATCAGTGCAGCCAACAGAGGGAAAAGTTAATGGAGTTTCTCATAAAATTAAAAATGGGACAATATGACAGTCTCCCTTGTGAGATTCCATCCAAGGGAAATGGTATATCAGAAAGATGTCTACGTTTCTATGGGCATTGTCACATTCTTAACAGGATGTGAGAAGCAACTACACACCCCTCGCCGAGTGAGCAGGTGGAGAGGGAACAAGTGGTAGGGATATGAGACACAGCGTGGATGTTGACCTCGGTGTTAATATGACAACTCTCACACAGCACACATGTGTCAAATCATGTCTCACACACACGAGTCAGAGGAAATATGGAGGGGGTCCTTGGGGAGAAAAGAGAAGACTCATGGGGTGACCTTACCCAGATGAATAGCTACCAACGTTGTTGAGTTAGTGCATCAAGGTGATTAGCTGTTTTGTCTATAGAACTACGAATCTAAGAAACAAACATCTTGAAAATGCAACATTGGGATTTTATTTAGCACTATGTCCAGTTTTAAGGAATTGGGTTTACTATGGAGAGCAGTAGTGTGATGTGACTGCCTCATTGCTGGTGTGTTTGTTCACTGGAACCTCCTCTTCCTCACATGCAGAATATGCAAGTCCCCGGCTGCTGAGTGGGTTCTCTTCCAGGGAGTGCTCAGAGCTGAAGAAAACGCCTCCAAGGTACCTTTACAAAAATGTCATGTGTTTGAAAAGTGGAGAGTGAGCGAGCTCACAGTGAGAGTGATTCACTCTCCCATATTTCACAATGGCCAGAGCAAAGCCAGGAGGCTAGACCTCCATCCTGGCTTCCCAGTTGGGTAGCAGGAACTGAAGTACTTAACCCATCATCTGCTGCCTCCCAAAACGCATATTACTGGAAACTGGATCAGAAGTGGAGTGGCAAGAACCCCAACCAGGCACTGTAATATAGCATGTGGGCGTCTCAGGTGGCAGCCTCACCCAAGACCCCACAATCACACTTCTAAGATGCTACTTTGTGGTTGGCTATTCATCTGTTCTTTCTCCAGAATTAATGTATTCACATAACATGAGCTTGTTATGTTTAAGGGACTACTACATTTGTTACACACATATGTATGCATACACACATGCATAACTACATATATATGTATATGTGTGTAATTATATAACATTTACATATCAGTTACAAAAGTATGTTCATGTATTTCTCAGTCAACTGTGTTTTATTTGTCTTTAAGGTTGGGAACCGAGAGTCACTAGTGGACAATACGAGTGTCAAACATAAGCTGCAGAACCTGGAAGACAGAGGTGAGAGAATACACTGTTTCTCACAGAATGAAGTGAAATTCATCCAGACTGGTACTCAGATCACAGCAGACACAAACGCTTTGCAGGGGCACTGCTGCCAGGCCTCAAGGTGAGCAGGGCAAGTTACCTTGCCAGCTCCAAAGGGTCCATGAAGTCAAAGGGAGAAACTGGGGCTCTGGCCCGCAGCCAGCCCCACAGGGGCCACGGAAGGGACAGCCTGGGACCTGGCTCCCATCCAGCCCTCTCCTGCCCAGCCACTCCTGGTGACCTGCTGCCAGAGGGGGTTCCCATCCCCACATCTGCAGGTCACTTGCAGTTTGTAAGAAATATCCTAGGCAGTTTTTCTTATTTTCTCATAGTTACAGTGGTAGGCAAGTTTCCAGGTGACATCATACAGCCACCTTTATATGATAACATCTAGCTATAATGTTAACATATTAATGTAATGAACGAGTATAACACCTAAGCATTCCTTTGTGTGTGTGTGTTTAAGATTTGTCTATTTGAAAGGCTTGGTTAGAGGGAGCCATCTTCCATCTGTTATCTTAAATGTCTTTAAAAGTTTTTTAAACTTTTAACTAATAAATAAAATTATATGTGTATATATATATATATATATATATATATATATATATATATAATAACAAAAATTACACATATGTGTGAAATACTGTGTGATGTCTCATTCCCCGCAGATAGTTCAAGTTCTAATCTGGGGAATATCTGGCCTGGTTTCTGCCGATGGCTGTGCTGACTCACACTCCCAACCATAAACCCGAGGTTTCCTTTTCTCCGCCTTCTCACCTGTCCTCGCTGCCTTTTCTCTGTTCGATGCTGGCCATGCTAACTGGATGCAGTGACATGCCATGGTGTCTGCATTTCCCTGGTTATTAACAGTGTTGAGAGTATTGTCGGTATACCCGTTGTCATTTGAATGTCTTTCTTTGAAAAATGTCTTTTTAGATTTGTTTCCTTTTTAAAAAGATTAACTTACTTAGTTATTTGCTGTGTTGAAAGAGTTACAGGGAGATGGGGAGAGTCAGAGAAAAAGCATCTTTCTATTTTCTGGGTCACTCGTCAAATGACCACACCGGCCAGGACCAGACCAGGCTGAAGCCAGGAACCTCACCCAGCACTCGCACATGGGAGCAGGGGCCCAAGCATTGGAGCCACTCTTCTGCCTTCCCATGCACAGTAACAGGAAATATTTATCTTACTTTTCTCTTCTTTTGAAAAAAGACTTATTTATTTTTATTAGAAAGTCAGATTTACAGAGAGAAGGAAAGACAGAAGAATCTTCCAACTGGCGGTACACTCCCCAAGCGCTGTAATGGCTGGAGCTGAGCTGATCTGCAGCCAGAAGCCAGGAGCCAGGAGCCAGGAGCTTCTTCCAGGTCCCCCACGCGGGTGCAGGGTCCCAAAGCTTTGGGCCATCCTCGACTGCTTTCCCAGACCACAAGCAGGGAGCTGGATGGGAAGTGGAGCAGCTGGGACATGAACTGGTGCCCATATAGGATCCTGATGCTTAGAAGGAGAGGAGTTAGCCACTAGGCTGCCATGCCAACTAGGCTGCTGTGCCAAGCCCCCATTATTTTTAAGAGTGTAATGGTTCAGTAGCTTCTAACTATTTTTTAAATCAGTTTGCATTGATTTTTTTTCAGTGCAAGAGGCTCATTTAAATTTTTGCACACAAATATCTAGTTATATGAGTTTCATTTGCCCACAGTCTCTTAGTAACGTTGCCAATAAAAAAAGACTCTGGTGAGTTTTCTTTTTTTTTAATTTTAAATTTCCTTTTTACTATTGTTTATACAGTTGAAAGGGATGCCCAAGTGGGCCTCTGATTAGGGTGAGAGGGTTCAGGTATGGAGGAGGGTGAGTGGGACATATCTTTTAATGTTTTTTTTTTCTTCCTGTGTCAGCAGGGGAGGAGGGGGGAAGTACCATTCCTTGCTGTCAAACTCCATCAGCACCCAGGAATTGCAGACGGTTCTTTGATGATCCAGGGTCAGACGTGGCCTGTCTCGTGCACAAGCCAACACACATGCTAGTGAATGCATCTACCTGGTCAGTGCTACACAGCCCCATCTCTCATGCAAACGGACACATGCTGCAGCCTAACCCAGCCCAGCTAAGCCTGCCACAGGCCCAGTCTCCTGTACACCAGCAGGTGCCATGGCCTAGTTGGGGCAACCTCCAAAAACCTCACCAGGCCTGTATCCAATCCCGGTTTTTGTGTTGCTGGCTTGTGCTGCAGCCTAGCCTGGTCTGTCCTGCATCCCGTCTGGCTCTTGAGCACACTCATGGGTGCTACATGTTAGCTCAGCCCGATTCACCCCAGACCTAGCCCGCACACATGCCAGTGGGTGCTACCACCTTGCCCAGATTGGTCTTCCAACAGCCAATCAACCAACAATCAATCTTCCAACAGTGAGAGCTGCAGCCTAGCAGAGGAGTACTCACAGTTTCCCTGCCAGATCCACTCCCAGACACAGATCTTGTACTTGCCAGTGGTTACTACAATCGAGCCTGTTATGGCTTGCGCCCAGTCCCAGCACTTGTCAGTGGGGTGGCAGCCTAGTTCAGCCTGGCCTGGCCCACTCCCAACCTGCATATGAACTGGGGGGTGTTATGCTTCAACCCGGCTGCGCCTGAGCCCCATCTTGACTCTCGTTTGTGCCAGTATATGTTGTGGACTGGCCCAGTCTGGCCTGCCCCTAGCTCTGGCTTTCACACTAACTACTAGGAGTTGCACCGTAGCAGAGGAGTTCTTCAATTCCCATCAGACCTATTTTTGTATCCCCAGATCTTAATCTCACATGTGTGGGGGCTGCTGCGGCCCCACTTGATAGAGCTGGCTCCTGGTCCCGGCACTGAATGGTGGGTATTGTAGCCTAGCATGGCCCATCCCACAGCCATTCAGGTTCTTGCAAGTGCCAGTGGATGCTGGAGCATAGCCCAGTCTGCTCTGCCTCCAAACGTAGCCCACATGCATGCCAAAGCATGCTGCAGGCTTGCTCAGCCCAATCCAACCCCCAGCTCTGGCTCTTGTCACTCCCCAGTGGTAGCTTCAGCCCAACAAAGGAGTCCCCAAAGTTCTCCTACCAGAACCTTTCTTAGCCCTGGATCTTGTGCATGCTGGCAGGTGCTTCAACCCAACCTAGTGTGGCCTACCTGCAGTCTCAGCTCTTGTTGGTGGGTGTTGCAGTCTAGCCCAACTCGGTACATTCCACACCCTGCCCTGGCTGAGCTAGTCTGAAGTGTCTTCCAGGTCTCCCACGCGGGTGCAGGGTCCCAAGGCTTTGGGCCGACCTTGACTGCTTTCCCAGGCCATGAACAGGGAGCTGGATGGGAAGCGGGGTTGCTGGGTAATGAACCAGAGAGCCCACATGGAATCCCACCACGTGCAAGGCAAGGACTTTAGCCGCTAGGATACCGTGCAGACCCTAGTTTTGCTCTTGTTGCCCATGCTTTAAAGGGGTCTTATCCAAGGAATCATTGTCTAGCCAAATATTTGTGTATTTCACCTACATTTTTTTTCCTAATGCTTTCATAATTCAGGGCTTAGATTTAGGACTTTGGTTTTAGTACATGAAGAGAGGTAGGACTCTCATTCTGCGTTCCTTGTGTTAGCACCATTTATTGGAAAGACCACCATTTCTGTAATGTATGTTCTTGGCACTTTGTCAGCAGTCAGTGGACTACATATATGTGAGTTTATTTCTGAGTTCCCTTTTTGGTTGACTTATGTGTTTGTATGTCAGTACCATACTGATTTAATTACTGTAGCTTTGTAGTGCTGTTTGAAATAGGGTGCTATGATACACCTGCTTGATTTGTGGAGGAGGAAAGAGAGGGGGATGCTTTGTATTTGTTTGGTTATTTTGGGATATTTCAATTTCATATGAATTCTAGAATTGTGTTTTTCTAATTCTGTATAGAATGTCCTTGGTATATTGATAGGGACTTGCTGAATCTAGATTTCTTTGAGTTGTATGGATACTCTAATGACATTGATTCTTCCAATACACATTTGTGTGTGTGTGTGTGTGTGTGTGTGTGTGTGTGTGTGTGTGTTGGTTATTTCTTCCATCATTGTTTTATAATTTCCATTGTAGAGATCTTTCACATTTTGGGGTGAAGTTACTCCTGGGACTGTCATTGTGGCATAGCTGATTAAGTCACTGCCTGTGACTCCAGGATTCTATGTGGGCACCAGTTCAAGTTGCAGCTGCTTTACTTCTGACCCAGCTCCCTGGGAATAGCCTGGGAAGGCAACAGAAGATGGCCCAAGTCCTTGGGACCCTGCACCCACGTGATGTAGAAGAAGTACTTGGCTTCAGCTTGGCCCAGCCTTGGCCTCTGTAGCCATGTGAGAAGTGAGCCTGTGGATGGAAGATTAATCTGTCTGTCTGTCTGTCTGTCTGTCTCTCTTTGTAACTCTACCTTTCAGGTAAATAAATAAATATTTTTAAGATTTATTTATTTTTTATTGGAAAGTCAGATACACATAGAGGAGGAGAGACAGGAAGATCCTCCATCCGATGGTTCACTCCCCAAGTGACCGCAACGGCCAGTGCTGCGCCAATCCGAAGCCAGGAGCCTAGAACCTCCTCCAGGTCTCCCATGTGGGTGCAGGGTCCCAAGACTTTGGGCCATCCTCGACTGCTTTCCCAGGCCACAAGCAGGGAGCTGGATGGGAAGCGGAGCTGCTGGGATTAGAACCAGCGGCCATATGGGATCCTGATGTGGTCAGGGTGAGGACTTTAGCCGCTAGGCCATGCCGCTGGGCCCAATAAATAAATCTTTAAAAACATGTACTCCTAGGTATTTAAAGTTTTTAGTTATTGTGAATGGGATTGTTTCATGATTTTTCCTAAAATCACTGTTGGTATATTAAAACACTATTGTTTTTGCATGTTGATTTTCTAACTTATGAATCAACTGAATGGGTGGATCAACTAACTTGTCATGGAGTGTTTAGGCTCTTCTGTATGCAAGTCATGTCATCTATAAACACTATTTCTTCCTTTCCAATTTCAATGTTCTTTTTCTGTTTTTCTTCCCTAGTTGCTTTAACTCTTGCAGCATTATTAGAGTGTGGAAAATGGACATCCTGTTTTTCTCAATTTGAAGGGAAATGTTTTTGAGTTTTGTCCCATTCAATGTAATTTTGGCTGTGTGTGTGTCATATACCATCTTTGTTATAGTTTTGAAGGTTGTATCTTTACCTAATTTTTTAGTGAGTTTTTATCACAAAGAGACACTGAATTGCAAGAGCTTTTCTGCTCTGTTGAGGTCTCACGGCTTTTGTTGATTTGATTGATGTGATTATTACCTGATGTGTAAATATTGAGCCACACTGGGATAAATTCCACTCAGTTATGACGTATGATCTTAATGCAGTGTTGGGTGTCTGGTGTCACTGTTGGCTTGAGCAGGCTCATCAAGGATCCTGGTGTGCAGTCTCCTGTCGGTGTTGTAGCTTTGTTTGAGTTTGGCATCAGAGTAACTTGGCCCTCATGAAAGGAGTTTGAGAGTTCTGAACTTCTCAGCATTTTGGAATAGTTGGAGGAGTGTTAGAGATAATGCTGTTTTAACTAGTTTGTAGAATTCTGTTATGAAACCTTCAGGCCCTGGAACTCTGAAATTTCTCACTGTCACTTGTGGTGGGTCTTTCTGGATACTCTACATATTGATTTATTTTGCATAGGTTTTGTTTATCCAGGAATTCTTCCATTCCCTCCAGGTTTTCCAATTGATGAGCATGTTGTTCACAACCGTTTCTTAGGATCCTTGTGGATGTGTGGTATCCGTGGTAGCGGTGCCTTTCTCATCTCCAGTTGCTTTTCTCCTACAGCTTGTTTTTGCTTTTCTCACCTCTGCATCACTAGTTTAACCTCTTTCCAGTTATTTTGTGCGTTTACTGTGATAAACTTCCTGCTTCCAAGGAATTTTTGTTCACTGCTCAATTTATTGGATGGCCCATTGGTCGCGCAGGTGCATGCTGTCCCATTTCTCAGTTTTCCATGTTTCTTGATGTTGATTTCTAGTGTTATTCCTCTGTCACCTGAGAAGATACATGGTATGACTTCAGTTTCTCAAAATGTGCTGAGACTCTGTGGCCTGTCCCAGCCTAGAAAACATTCGTCCCCCTACGTGTGCTGAAGGAAAACGGTGTCTTCCACCTGCCAGATGAAAAGCTCTCTGAGTGGCTAGAAGGTCAGTTTGCTTTAAACCTTGTATCAATGCCTAGGGATCTGTGCAGGGCATTGAGTCTTTTTTTATTTTTAATTTTATTTGATTTTTAAAATGATTTGGTCTACCTGTATGTTTCAACTGGGAAACTGAACCCATTACATTCAAGGTTAATGCTGGTAGACAAAAACAAATCCCTGCTGTTTTGGTGGCTGATTTAAATGTTCTTTTCTGCTTCTCCTGTCCTTCACCCTTGCACTCTGGGAGCTTTCTGTGTGCGAAGCCTGGGCTCTCTCCCACTTTTGTTTGGTGCATCTGTTCTGTTAGGGAATTTGGTACCAGCCTGTGTTTTCATGGTGGCTATATTTTTATTTTTAAAGATTTATTTTTTATTGGAAAGGCAGATTTACAGGGAGGATGAGAGACAGAACAATCTTTCACCCTCTGGACAGTAGGACAAAAGGACAGTCCTCACTCAGATAATGTGTGCAGGCAATCTCAAAAGGGACAATTTTCCCACCTGGCTGGGGTTACATTTTCCTTCTAGCATAAGGAGTGTAGCTATAGTATGTGTGGTGAGCCCCTTCTGGTGGTTAAGGACACCTGGTACCTGATGCAAAGTGAGGCTTAGCTGCAGGATGCAGAGCAGGTGTGCTGAGGCTTTGGCCATGTGGAAACAGCCTGGAGGAGATGGAAGTGCGGATGGCTAGGGTGTTGGCAGTATTCAGCTTCCTGTCCCTCACTGCCTGCCTGCTTTGCCCATGTCAAGTATGTCTAATTGACTAAATCTATTGTCTTGGTAATACTTTGTGTATAAAATTTCATTTCCAGAAGTTCTAGTAGATCATTTTCAAGTCCATGTCTTTTGCTTCTGCTTCTAAATCTGTTTGTATTTTATTGCTTTAAAGACAATGTTGATCACATTTCCCATGGTTACTGTTTCTCAATGTGCAATTCGTGGATCTACTTCTGCTTTTTCTCACTCTTGATATCCTATTTCCTGGTGTACCTAATCTTTCATACAGATTATTTTGCAAGTTTGTATATAGCAATAAATGTGGAGGTCTCAGAAAACTAACCTCTCTGGAGAGGATTTACCTCTTCCCTACCCACCTGCGACCCCCTCATTCATGCTCAGGACTTGAAATTAATTCCCTTAAACTATGATCCCAAGGACCCAGCACAGTGGCCTAGTGGCTAAATCCTTGCCTGGCAGTCACCAGGATCCCATATGGGTGCCACTGCGTGTCTGCTGCTCCACTGCCCATCCAGCTTCCTGCTTGCAGCCTGGGAAAGCACTATAGGATGGCCCAAAGCCTGGGGACACAGAAAAAGCTCCTAACTCCTGGCTTCGCATCAACTCTGCTCCGGCCATTGTCACTTTATCAGCAGATGGAGGATCTTCCTATTTTTCCTTCTCTGTATAGATCTGCCTTTACAAAGAAAAATCTTTAAAAATACATCTATATAATCTCGGGCTGGAAGGGTATATGAGGACTCTACTGTGTCTCATTTATTCTAACTGATGTCCAGTGGAAACTTTTGGGAGTGTGTCTGCTAGTAGCTTCTCAACTTCCAGCAGACACAGGGTTCTGATGTCTGACCCTCTCCTAAACGTCACTTCCAAATGTGTTCAGGTCACAGAGCCCACAAAAGCAGCTCTCAGGTTTTAGCGCATGAGGTTCTTTTTTGTCCCGTCAGTTTTTGCCAGATACTGTTTTGCCAGCTTTTCAGTTGCTAAGAAAGATGCTTTAAATTTAGCTTTACTGCTGATCAGTGAGAGTAGATCCAAATAATTAAGCCTGACTTGACTAGAAATGAGATGTCACATCTCAATATCTTAAAGCAATAGAAAAAGTAATGGTGATTTTGAGTATCATAGTAATGTTGCTATGAAGTTAGAAAATCAGGTGGAAGTAAGTACTGTGTACCCTTGAATTTTCTTCCATTGAGATTCAGTTGAAGAAAAATCTATGGAGATGGTTTGCTTTGATGGATTTGAGATCATCTGCAAGAGTGAGTAAAAAGTTCTGGCAAAGTAAAATTGAAATAGAAGTTTGGTGCAAAAGAAAAAGCCCTAAAATCCATGAACCCAGTGGTCTTCAAGTTTTTGAAAAAAATTACAAAAAACTGCAGTGATTTCAAGTGTTTTTTTGCACTTGCACTTAATTTCCATTTTTTCCCATTGGTGTCTTGAAGTGCACTCACACAAACATTGTTGTAGACTCTTCCCCTGCCAACCTATCAAAACTGTTGGGAAAAAATAAGGTTTTTGGTTTAAAAGTACATTGACTTAGAGTGTTCCTTTTTATCTTTAATTTTTTTAAAAAAGATTTATTCATTTTATTACAGCCCAAGGTCCTGAATTCGTTCCAAAGGGCAGACTGCCAGCATGCGCCTCCCTTTTGCATGGCTGGTAAGTCTAGAGCTGCTTCTTGGCTTCTGTTTTATTTAATTACTTTTTAAAAGATTTATTTAGTTTTATTGCAAAGTCAGATACACAGAGAGGAGGAGAGACAGGGAGGAAGATCTTCCATCCAATGATTCACTCCCCAAGTGAGCCGCAATGGCCTGTGCACGCCAATCCGAAGCCGGGAACCAGAAACCTCTTCCAGGTCTCCCATGCGGGTGCAGGGTCCCAAAGCATTGGGCCATCCTTAACTGATTTCCCGGGCCACAAGCAGGGAACTGGATGGGAAGTGGAGCTGCTGGGATTAGAACTGGCGCCCATATGGGATCCCGGGGCTTTCAAGGCGAGGACTTTAGCCGCTAGGCCACACCACCGGGCCCTTTATCCTTAATTTGTCTTTGTTATTGCCATGAGAAAAGTTTTGGCCGAGTCATAAACAGTACCTACTCGTGCAATAAAGGAACTGATCAAACTTGCAGCGATAGTTTGTAGATAAGGAGACTGCTGATCTTTGGCTTCATGGTAATAGAGCTATGGTGAGTCACTGGCTTAGAGAAGGCTTCGGACAAGGCCAGCATCACAGCATGTGGCCGGATATGGGGGAGAGAGTTGGAGAAGGATTTATTAAGTAATTGTCTACTATTTGAGCAGTTTAGGTCCATAAAGAGTGACTCGTCCAGTCTGGGATGCCTAGATTTAAATTAGAGAAAAATAAAGAGGAGCATGTTGAGAAATGCCGGCTCTGTTATCCTCTTGTTGTGTCACTTTGCTGGCAAGGACAAAAGGAACTGTTCAGCTATTTTCCCATAACAATGTTAACATTGTATAAAGAATATATGTGGAAAGGAAATATTTGTGAACCTGTACTTTTCATACTGTCTATATGAGCACTTGATGCTGTTTGAGGATTTGATTAGTCATTTCTGAGCCTGGGTTATGAGTATGTCTTTTTGTACAATATTACATATTGATATGTACATTCTATGTGCCTAGGTCAAACCAGCAGCATAGCGGTCCCTAAACTAAGGGACCTACAGATAAGCCATCCTATTCTTAGATTTCAAATTTGAGAAATATTCACTTAATATGTATGGAATCCAATTTCTGATTAATACTTTGCAAGTGGATCCACAGATGGCAACAACAATGCTGCATTCTGCATGCCAAGTGTTACACCAAGCACACTATCACTGACTTTCAGAAGGTAGGAATCAGTGATCCTATTCAACAGATGAGAAACAAAGGCGCAGAGAAGTTTCTTGACAAATACATGAAGTGCTCATAACTCATTTTGGCTCATGGAAAAGCTGTAACTCGAATCCTACTTCACATAGCAGAAACACCAAAACTAGGGAACCTAAGGTAAAGCGCCAGGGTAGGGGAGGTCGTGGGGAGGGATGTTGGGTGGCAAAGTCCAGGCTTCACATTTTGTTTTGCTACTTGCTAAAGACATGTGATTAAGTTAGTTCCTGCTACTATTGTGGTTAAACTGTTTAAAATATCATCCCTAGGCAAATGTTGGCAGAGATTAAGATGATGCTGGAGGACTCCTGTAGCCCATATCATGGGGTCTGGATTCCAATGCCGCTTCAACTGCGGGCTCTAAACTTCATCTTTTTTTTGCTTTTGTTTTGTTTTTGTTTTTGTTTTTATTAAATTTATTCATTAATCACATTGTGTTGTAATTTCATAGGAACTGGGATTCTCCCCACACTTCCCCACATCCTCCCCCCATGGTGGGTTCCTCCACCTTGTTGCGTAACCATAGTTCAAGTTCAGTTGAGATTCCCTCTTAGCAAGCATATGCCAAGTATACTAACTTCATCTTAATGAACCCTGGAAGTAACCAAGTGATAATCTGAACAGCTAGGTTCCTGCCATCCGCATACACCTGGGGATGGATATCTGACAGCTGCCTTTGGTCTGACCTAGCCCATGCTGTGGCAGGCATTTTGAGATTAAATCGGTTAATAGAAAATCTTTCTCTATTCTCTTACTCTACTCTTTTTTGTAAAGTTTTATTTAACTGGAATACATTCCTTGTATTTTACTTAAAGTTAAGAGCATAATGAGATTACCCAACCTGTCTAGCCTTCTGCCACACTCTCGCCCTTTCTCCTCCTTCCTTTATAATTTTTGTTTAACTTTTCACTGCAGCATACTTTGAGTTTATAACCACAAGTTTAATCCTCCATTAAAGAATTCCACAAGTAGTAAGTAGAAAAACCACTATTTCTCAAGAGTACAGATGAGGGTTATAAACATTAATCAAATCTTAAGGTGTCAGTTTCAGTCATATTCCACTTCTGTACTCTGTATTAGCTAACAAACAGGAAGGAAACCATTTGTCTTTGGGGGACTGGTTTATTTCAGTAAGTATAAGAGGCAAGTGTCTACTTGCCTCCATTCTTTCAAATAAATAATAAAATTTAAAACAGCCATCCTTCTTGATCAGTCATCCCATCCCATGGGAGAAATATACTAAGACTTCTTGTGTGTGTGTGTGAGGGAGAGAGAGAGAGAGAGAAGATCCTCTTAAAATATCTATTTCCATCTCATCAGAAACCAGGGAGTTGGAGTAAATGAGGCACTTGGAATGCTGATGGAAAGGTACTGAGGGGAGCTAAGTAACTTGGGAGTGATGTATAGGAGGAAAGCATTTGCCAGCATCCTCTCCAACGTCTTACAGGACTGAAAATTATTCAATAGCGTAAAACTATCAATAAGTGCTGACTATAAATTTTGGTTTGTGGAAAGAGCCAGAGACTGAAATCACATTGTCTAACCTCAAAGAACTCCAAAAACATGCCTGTAATTCTCAGTTGCAGTCTACTGAGAGTTGGGTAGGAGAAGCGAGGCCAGTTCCCTGAAGCCTTGGAAAGATTGACTGTGTGATGCCATGTTTTCTATTGCAGAAAACAATGCACAAGTCCCCTACCAATGCCAAACGGACATCAACAAATCAAATACTCTGAATGTATGTTTTTGCTTAGTTCCCTGGTAATCTTACCTTAAGAACAAGGTCTACTGCAGTCACTGGGCAGCTTTTTCTTTTTTTCAGTCAAGCAAAATGAAGGAATTGTTGGAATATCATGCTTTGCTGCCAGAAACTCTCAATAAGATGAACAGTTCCAGTGAAATACATTGCCAGAGGGATTGTGTCTGCTATCATTTGAACAACTGTTGAACTAATTACCTGCAGATGTGCAGGAAATCATTTGCAAAACCATGCTGTACTCACTTGCTACTATTTTACATGTAAACACATTCTATGGCTTGTCAGGATCTTTAACCGTAAACGTTTGAGTGACAAATCTCCAAAAGGGCCCGGAGCAGTAGCCTATTGACTAAAGTCGACACCTTTGCAAGTGCCAGGATCCCACAGGGCTGCTCGCTTACTTGTATCCCGGCTGCTCCACTTCCCATCCAGCTTCTTGCTTGTGACCTGGGGAAGCAGTCAAGGCCAGCCCAAAGCCTTGTGACCCTGTACTGGCATGGGAGACCTAGAAGCTCCTGGCTCAGCTCCAACTGTTGCAATCACTTGGAGTGGCTCAGCAAATGAAAGATTTTTCTGTCTCCTCATCCTCTCTGTAAATCTGACTTTACAGTAAGAATATTTTTTTAAAGATTTATTTATTTTTTTGGGGAAGCCAGACATGTAGAAAGGAGAGAGGACAATCTTCTGTCCAATGATTCCCTCCACAAAGTTTTCCATCATTTAGGGACCAAGTGATTTCTAGAAAAGCCATAATGTTGAGAGTACTTCCGAAGTTATTTACTGTTACGGCATGGTAGAGAAACTGACACGTGCGTTGGACTAGACTAGACGTTAATTTATCAGCATTGACCAGCAACATTCCTCGTGTAGACAAACGTGGTAGTAATGCTCAAACGCTCAATACCGAGATAGGAGAAGATCAGACAAGGATGAATGTCTGGTGCTTCATTGCCTCGTGGAGGTGTTTGAGGAAGTAGGAAGTGGGATGCTTCACAAAGTCCGTAAAAATGGAGTCAAAAGAGAAGTTTCCATGCAGACTTGAAATCCATACGTTGGCTTTCATGATCATTCTCCACAAACATTTTAAAGACTGGTTGAAAGAGACAGTGTATGTGAGTTCTATAGCTCACCAATGTTAGGAAAAGTACAGCTGTTAGTGGTTAAGTACCCAACTTGTGAGAATTCCATAATTTTTAGCTTGTATTTTCTGCCTTCTGGCTAGATGTGTTTTGGATTTTTATTCTTTGGACAGCTGTGGGTAAAAAGTGGGAAATTGATCAAATTAGACAATGGACCTACTTATTAGCTCTAGAGGAAGTCTAACTACAATGAAAATTAGACTTGTGGATTATTTGAGTTACAATTCCCTCACTTCTTTTTATGAAGTACGTTGCATTACGTGACAGTTTCATAGGCTCTGGGATTCCCCCAACCCCTCCCCATGCCATCCCCCCATGGTGGATTGTTCCACCTTGTTGCAGTATTACAGTTCAAATTAAGTCAAGATTCTTTCATAGCAACCATGTAGTTTGCATAGTGTCCAGCATCTTATTGTCCAGATAAACTCCAGGTTTCTTGGGGAGATCATCTCTGGTCTGAAAATAGAGCTGGCAGAATATCATCCCAATCAATTAAAAGCCACAACAAAACATCAGCAACAATTTACAACATGATGGAGTTAATTGACATGGTATTGAGTAATCAGTACGTTAAAATGCAAGTTCTTAACCACATCCTGTGAGTACTTCATTGGCATTTCAATTTTAGTTTATGCACGGAACCGGCTTCTATACACCTTAAAATGGCTATAGGGTACTATTCAGTTGTCTCGCGTCTATTTTCATTGGAGTATTTAGCAGTTTATAGTGTTAAAACATAATGTTGCTGAACTTGGCAGATTTTAGGATAGTCTAAACTGGCTTATAACTCTGACAAGGCATTTGTCAACAGTTGAGGTGCAGACCAGTTTTAGGAGGGGTGTGCAGAGAAATCTTCAATGCCTTAGTGAGGAGTAACCAATCTTTGTGTCCTCCCTAGTAAGGTATGTGTGAGTCCACGCCAACCATTTCCTCCTGGTTCTAAGCTTTCCTTGTTGTTCTCTATCCTAATTTTTTTTTTATGGGGGGTCTCTGCAGCGACCCTGATGGTCCTTGCAGGAGAGGGTGGGGATCCAAAGTTGGAACTAAGTAAGGATCAGAGAAAGCTCCTCTCCCTAGTCCCAAAGGAAGTTTACTGTTCTTCTGTTTCTGCAGACCGCTCAGGGCTCCTGGCTGTTGTTCCGATGACCTTGGATCCTGTCAGGAAGGATTTGGGCTTCTTCCATCCCATGTGGGAGATCCAGATGGGGGTGTATGACCTCAGAATTCTCAGGCTCTGAAGGCACTCCAATTCCCTATGTTCTTGGCGGTTGGGATGTAGTCCTTGGTGCCCGTAGTGATAGTCCTTGGTGAGGATGCAGGAGTCTACAGGGTTGGGATACAAGGTCCTCCTGTCCACATGCTCCACTCTGGGGTGCCCCCCTGCTCTGTGTGTACGACCTGTTAAGAGATTGTCAGGATCGCTCTAGATTCCCCCTATATGTCTTTGTAGTTTGAGTTACTTGTTCCATTCCTGACAGGCTATACTTCACGTCTTCCTCACATTCTAAGCAGATGGAAGATTTCTCTGCTCTCCCACCCCATTTCCAAGTAGCATAGGGTCTTAAAAGTATATCAGGTCTTACAATTCTTTGATGTAGATCATAAGCAGTTTGACTCACATTGATTGTTGGTTCCTTGGTTACATCACAATATCTTATTGCATGAGCTACAGACTGTTTGGGCTTGGAATAATACTACAATTTACAGGTACTGTTTTTCGAACTGGCATCATTTCATCTTACATTAAGGCAAATATGTGGTATCTAACCTTTTGGGATTGGCTCATTTCCCTTAGCATTATGGTTTCCAGTTGGGCCTATTTGGCCACAAAGAACTGCATTTTGGTTTTGTTAATAGCTGAATAGTATTTCATGGAGTAGATGAACCATAGCTTTCTTACCCAGTCTTCTGCTGATGGGCATTTTGGTTGCTTCCATGTTTTTGCAATTACTGATTGTGCTGCTATGATCATAGGGGTACATGTTGGTTTCTCATGAAACAGATGTTTTGGTGTATTGCTAAGAGTGCTATTGCTGGATCATACAGTATGTTGATTTTGAGTTGTGTGAATGTTCTCCATACTGAGAGTGCAATGGCCAGTGCTGCACAGATCGGAAGCCAGGTGCCTGCAGCTGCTTCCTGGTGTCCCATGTGGGTGCAGGGTTCCAAGGCTTTGGGCTGTCTTTGACTGCTTTCCCAAACCAAAAGAGGGGAGCTGGATGGAAAGTGGAGCTGCTGGGATTAGAACCAGCACCCATGCAGGATCCTGGAGCGTTCAAGGCAAAGACCTTAGCTGCTAGGCCACGCCGCTGAGCCCAGCTCTCTAGTTTCATTTCAATGTTTTGTTTCTAGGTTAGTCTATAAGTTTGCTGGTTTTATTTCTTTTTGAAATAACCTTTGTTTCACTGATCTTTCATGTTTTTCTCTTCATTTGCTGGTTTGATCTTTATTTCTTTACTAACTTTGAGATTTATTTTATTCTGCCTTCTCTAGATACCCAAAATGCACCTAACCTGTTTGAAAACTTTCCATCTTTTTATGTAGGCATTTAATGCTTCAACCTTTACTTAGTATTTCTTTAGATGTCTTATGTAAGTTTTGAAATGCTGTATTTTCATTTCATTCAATTTTTAAGTTTTCTTTTGGATTTCTTCCACATTTCTTCTTTGGATTTCAGGATCATAATATTTAATCTGCAAATGGTTTTGTTTTCAAGATTTATTAGAAAGGCAGATGTTACAAAGAGAAGATTTTCTGTCTACTGGTTCACTCTCCAAATGGCTGCAATGGCCGGAGCTGAACCAATCCCAAGCCAAGAGCCAGGAGCTTCTTTGAGGTCTTCCACACGGGCGCAGGGTCCAAGCACGAGAACTATCCTCCACTGCTTTTGCAGGCCATAAGCTGAGGGCTAGATGGGAAGTGAGGCCGCCGGAACATGAACCAGTGCCCACATGGATGCCGGTGTGCAAGGTGGAAGATTAGCCTCTTGAGCCACAGGGCCAGCCCCTCAATCTATGGCTTCATATTACCAAATTTGTCTGGATTTATATTTTTGTGATTAGAAAAGATATGATGTACTTTTTGTTGTGGTTTAATATGTGGTCTTAGAGGAAGTTTAGTGTATTCAAGTACATATTCTAAAGCTATTGCAATGAATGCTGTGTCAGTGTCTGTATACCCTAGAACTGTGGTTTTTCTTTTTGTTTTTTGTTTTTGTTTTTGTTTTTGTTTTTTGTTTGTTTTTTTGTTTTTTGTTTTTTGGTTTTTTTTTGCTTGACTGACATGTTAGTTGATTCCTTAACTTCACTTTTCTTGATCTGGAGCTTGACTCTCCCTTTAGATATGTATGTGTTTTTTAAAAAGATTTATTTTGTTACAAAATCAGATATACAGAGAGGAGTAGAGATGGAGGAAGATCTTCCGTCTGATGTTTACTCCCCAAGTGAGCACAATGGCCAGTGCTGCGCCGATCCAACCAGGAACCTCCTCCAGGTCCCCCACGCAGGTGCAGGGTCCCAAGGCATTGGGCTGTCCTCGACTGTTTTCCCAGAGCACAAGCAGGGAGCTGGATGGAAAGTGGAGCTGCTGGGATTAGAGCTGGCATCCATATGGGATCCCGGGGCATTCAAGGCGAGGACTTTTACACTAGGCCACACTGCCGGGCCCTCCCTTTAGATATAATAAGGCTTTTTAAGAAAATGACATGCTGTTGCATGGGATATATAGTACCCAATCTGTCCTATCTTATTGTTGAATTAATTCCTTGATCACTAGCTGATGATCTTTGTATCTTTTTATAGCTTTTGGCTGAAGTGTATTTTGTCTAATGCACTACTCCTGCTTGCTTTAGGTTTCCACATAGGTAGAACATTCTTTTCCATCTTTTCACCAGTGTGTGTCTTTACTAATGAGTTTCTTAAGGTACATATCCTTGGTTATTTTTTAATCCATTTAGCCAAACTCTATCTTACCTGGGAGTGTGGTCCATTGACTTTCAAAGCTGTTGCTAATAAGTAGTAACAGTAAGTAGCTGTTATTAGTAAGTAATCTATCCACTTAAAAATTAGTTGGTTTCTTCTGAGTATTCTTCATCCAGTTATGGGTGAGCTTCAAAGTTTTCCATTTTGGGCCCAGCACAATAGCGTAGTGGTTAAAGTCCTCACCTTTCACATGCCAAGATCCCATATGGGCACTGTTTCTAATCCCGGCGGCTCTGCTTGCCATCCAGCTCCCTGCTTGTGGCCTGGGAAAGCAGTCAAGGATGACCAGCAGCCTTGGGACCCTGCACCCACATGGGGGGCCCGCGCTCCTGGCTTCAGACTGACTGAGCTCCAGCCATTGCGGCCACTTGGAGTGAGCTATCGGACGGAAGATCTTCCTCTCTGTCTCTCCTCTCTGTATATCTGACTTTGTAATGAGAATAAATAGAAGTTTTGAATGTTCTCATGATGCTAGCCTGCTACCTTTTATTTGCTTCTGTCTGTACATTTCCCTCAAACAAGTTTTAGGAGGCCAGTTGATTCTGATGACTTTCCTGACTTTCACTCATTTTGGAGAATATTTAAGTTATAAAGGATAGTTCTACTCAGCCAAGTATTTTTGGCTGATAGGCTTACTTTTTCTTCACAACTTGAAATAAACCATTCAATTCCCTCTTGGCCTATAAAATTTCTGTTTGACAATGTTGTTCGTTTAGTGGAGGTCCCCTTGAAAACGACAGTGCTTTCCTTTTGAGAATGAACAATTGTTTGTACTTAAAAGAGCTGGACCACAATAGGTCAAGGGAACGTGGATCTTTTCTGATCCTGTCAATTGACATCCTATGGGCCTTCTGTACTTGGAGGTGTACTTATTAAGATCAGGGAAGTTATGAGCTGTTTCATTGAATATGCGGCATACTCTCTTCCTCTCAGGAATTCCAAGAAAGTGTTCATTTCAGTAAGGTCTCAAAGCTCTCGGGCTGCTTTCATTCCCTTTCTCACATTTTTTTAAAAGCTGGCTAGAAAATATTGAACCTGTCTTCAAGTTCAAATATTTTTTAATTCTGTTGATCCTCATTTATCTTGACTTTCAACTATTTTCATTTTTAATTTTTCTTTAAGAAATACTTGATTTGCAAGGTAGATAAAGAGGGAGAGACAGATCCTCCATCTCAATGGCTGACATCAAGGCCTGGGCCACTGGATAGCCAGGAGCCTGGAACTCTGTCCCTCTTGTAGATGACAGGGACCCAAGTACCTCTGCCCTCTTCTGCTGCCTCTGCAGACATATTAGCAGATATCTGGATCCAAGGTAGAATGGCCAAGACTTGAATCGGAGCTCATAGGAGATCAGTACACAGGCAGTAGCTCAGCCTGCTGCTCACAAGAGCCAGTCCACAGTTGATTTTGTAATATCTGTTCAATTCCTCAAGGTCAGTCCTTGCCAAATTTCGCATATCATGCATTGATTTTCTAATTTCATTTTCTGTTGAAGTGTCTTATGTCTTTTTGAGTGTTCCACATCATTCTTTTTGGATTCTTTATTTTATTGGAAATGCAGGTTTACAGAGAGAAGCAGAGACACAGAAATATCTTCCATCCACTGGTTTATTCACCCAGTGTCCAGAATGGCCAGAGCTGAGCCAATCCAAAGCCAGGGGCTTCTTCCAGATCTCCCTCATGGGTGCACAGTCCCAAGGCTTTAGGCTATCCTCTACTGATTTCCCAGGCCACAAGCAGGGAGCTGGACGGGAAGCAAAGCATCCGGTATTAGAACCAGTGTCCAAACGGGATCCCGGCATGGTGGAAGTGAGGACTTTAGCTACTAGGCTACTGTAACAGACCCCTTAACTGCCAAGCTATTGCGCCAGACCTCTCCCATGTAAATTCTCAAATTTACTAGCATTCCTATGTATGCACCCTTAATTCTAATGTCGGTGTACACTAGGTATTAATGTTAAACACTTCAACAATGTGGTAGTAGTATCTTATAGTATAAACAATTCTATATGTAAAACTTGCAAGGTTCATTTCTCAACATGCTTAAGCCTTTAGTATTTTGTCCGAGCTTTTCCATTCTACGATAGCCATACTTCTGTAGGACAGTATTCTACAAGCAATTCTCTTCCTTAATAACCTGCTTATTTGCTCGATTTACATTTTGAAACAATCATGTAAGACTCCAAATTAAGACATTCTATAAATAAAAACATACCACATTTTAAATACTATTGCTTTCCTCAAGTCTTACCCATTTCTCCCAATTTGTAGAAACATGTTTTAACAAAAACCTGCCTCAAAACCGGGAATGAGAAATTTTTCCAATAACCTTCTCGCTGATGAGGGAATTTTCCCTTCTCAAATGGCAGGTGAGAATCACAATGAGGACCTGAAGGAGCCCAAGGTCCTGAATTCGTTCCAAAGGGCAGACTGCAAGCATGCGCCTCCATTTTGCATGGGTGGTAAGTCTAGAGCTGCTTCTTGGCTTCTGTTTTATTTTAATACTTTTTTAAAGATTTATTTATTTTTATTGCAAAGTCAGATATACAGAGAGGAGGAGAGACAGGGAGGAAGATCTTACATCCAATGATTCACTCCCCAAGTGAGCCGCAACGGCTGGTGCGCGCCAATCTGAAGCTGGAAACCAGGAACCTCCTCTGGGTCTCCCACGCGGGTGCAGGGTCCCAAAGCTTTGGGCCATCCTCAACTGCTTTCCCAGGCCACAAGTAGAGAGCTGGATGGAAAGTGGAGCTGCTGGGATTAGAACTGGCATCCATATGGGATCCCGGGGCGTTCAAGGTGAGGATTTTAGCCGCTAGGCCACACCGCCGGGTCCGCTTCTGTTTTATTGAATTCAAGAGAACCAAAAAATTTCAATTTGGCTGTTGTCTTAACTAATACATTCCTAGATAGTCTCTTATCTATAAGATGAAAATAACTTAAAAGGAGATGTTAAAACACTGTTGTTCTTCACAAGGAATCAGACTTCAATTCCATTGTCTTACAGGAAAATTCAGAAATTATACACATCATAACCAATTTCACTATCTAATTTCAAACTGTTTTTCCTGTAAGGCAAAATCTCACTTCTTTCTAAATAAGAACAAATAATTTAAAATCTGGACCAATTTCATGATTAGGAAACATTTTGACCAGTGGACATAAATACTCATTTACTTTATGCTAAATTTGATGCCTCATATGCTATTTTATAATATTGTGAGATTACAATCAAATTATTTTAAATGACAAATATATTATCCAAGTTCTGTCTCAATCTTTGAAGGTTCTAGGGATCCTACTAGAACTTTCAAAGTCAAGAGACTTGGTTTCAAACTCTGAAGAATTGAGGTGTAAATTAAAGTACACTTAACATGTAACTGAATATGTGAATGGATACTGAATTTTAGACCTGATCAGTGCCAGGACAACACTGTAAGCTGAAGACTAAGCAGCAAGAAAACGGTATAGGAGCCTTAGCCCAGCAGAGGTGGGGAGTCGGGTCTGACCAAGTCCTGTTAGATGAGTTAGACCTCTCTCAAATTACGTACGAGGAGAGAGAAAGGGGGCCAGTCGTGGTCCGTCCCATCTTGTCTGTCAGTCATACACAGACCCAATTCTGAACAAGAACAACTAAATTCACGACACAGATAGAAGTCTTGTCTGGACAGAAGTAATAGGACTCTAACTGACTAAACAAACATGCACAATCACTACACACGTCAGAACAGACATAAAATTCAACCTTTTGTGACTTCCAACCTCTTCTTTGACATACTTCAACCTGGAAATGTTTCGTAAAGCAAGCACATAGGTTCATCTAGTGCTTAGCGTTAATTTAACCATGGATTTGGTCCACTGGTTACTTTTATGTATAACTGCTAGATGAAGTTACAGAACAAGTTTCCATTTTTTTCTTATCAATGTTACATCTCTTATGTCTTACCCTGTCCCTCCCAGCTAGGGGTTAGGGCTATGAGGTAGAGCTAGAGAGATTCAGGCCCTAAGGGTGGCCTGGGTGAGGTCAAGAGAAAGTGGAAAAGCAGATAAGGGCAAAGGTGAAAGTGGCTACAATGGAGAGGAAATCTGTGTGCTACCCAGTGAGGAGAGCAAATGGAGACCTTCAGACAGGGGGATGGGCCCGCCCTCGCAGCAAGACCAGGATCATGGGGTGATGGGATTATCATCCAGCCTTACATATGCCTGAGCCAATCTAGGAGCAAATATACACCATAAAGGCTGTCGGAGATCTCGCAAAAGAATCCTTTCATCTAAAGTTTTGCTAAAACTACAGCAAATAGTTCCTTCTACTGTGCTGATCGTTGACATGGCTCAGAATAGGTTACATAGACAAGATTGGACAGAAAAACGTCTGCTGCAGCCCCTCTTCCTTCCTCATGGTTTGTTGGTAAAAGGGCAGGATTTTCCCAATCCAAGCGATTGAAAGAGGTGACCCACTTCTATGGCCCATAATGGCAGTCAATGGTGCTGAGGTAACCTTGAAGGGAGGCTGCCAGCCTGTTGCTATTTCTTCGAACCCATTCAAAAGCATTCATTCGGGCCCAGCGGCATGGCCTAGCGGCTAAAGTCCTCGCCTTTCACGTGCCGGGATCCCATATGGACACCGGTTCTAATCCCGGCAGCTCCACTTCCCATCCAGCTCTCTACTTGTGGCCTGGGAAAGCAGTCGAGGATGGCCCAAAGCTTTGGGACCCTGCACCCGCGTGGGAGACCTGGAAGAGGTTCCTGGTTCCCGGCATCGGATTGGCACGCACCAGCCCGTTGTGGCTCAGTTGGGGAGTGAATCATTGGATGGAAGATCTTCCTCTCTGTCTCTCCTCTATATATATCCGGCTTTCCAATAATAAAACCTTTAAAAAAAAATCACTCATTCAAGAAGGGACAACAAGCTTTGCTGGTTCAGTCTTCACACCTAAAGGCTAGCTCTCTGACCCTGATCAATTGGCAGATCTAATTCAGAAGGTAAGTATAAGCTCTGGGCACCCCTCCAACAGACAAATGCACCCACTGGAGGGGACTGCCCTCCTGGACAAGGGCAGCCATAAGCATGAAAGAATTTGAAAATGTTCACACTTGAAACAATTTCTTAGGGCAATAATGAGCAAGTAGCCTTGGCCCAGGGAGAGTTAGGCTCGCTCCTGGCATGGCTTTAAGTCCCGCATTCCAGGAATCACACTTCACTGGGCAGTTCCCGTCAGGGATAACCCTAATGGGAAAGGTCTGGAGTACCTCATGCTGCCCAAACAGAATGCTTGCAACTGGCGCTGTGCTCTGACTCCCCTTGAGCTGGGGGTGGTTTCCTGCCCTCTGAGCTGCCCAGAAGCTATGGTTGGGGCGGCTGAGGTGGGCCAGGGCCAATGTCCTGAGCATCAGTTTTGCTCTTCCCTTGCCAAGCATTGTGGGAAAATAAATTAACCAATGTTACCGACGGGTGCCAATCTGAACCGGGTCCCTCAGACCTTGAGTGCCTGAGCACCTAGAATTTCTAACCCTCTAAACTTCAGCATGTAATTTAGCGCCTTAAGCGCAGGATGATCAGGTTCCTCACCATTACTGCCCATGTTTAAGGACAGTAGAGGAGAGTGGCCCTCGGATACCTAGTCGAGTTGTCTGGCCAAGGAGATCCTTTGCAGAGTTTTGGGTAATGCCCAAGTGTCACATTGGACAGAAACCGCCAGTCCTCACACAAGTTCACCCCAGAGCCATGCATCCAAGGCCATCTCTCAAAGCAGGAGATGAGAGGTTAGGTGCAGCATTGTCTTTTTCCCTATCACCTACCTTAACTTCAAGCTGTCAGGGGATTCGACTGGAGATAAGCTGGGAATGGGTGGGGGTGTGTGTGACCACCTTCGTGCAGAGCTGTGGGGTGTCAAGGGTCACTTACGCAGAGTACACTACAGCTCGACAGGAGGATTACAGCACTCAAGGTGAGTCCCAAGAGAAGAAGGCGACCTGAAGAGCCACAACTTGTGTGAGGATGTGCTTCACTCAGGAGGAGCGAGGAGGGGGCAGGGATAGAGGGGAGGAGCAGAATGGGGGGCCCCTCGGCGGGAGGGGAGGGGAGGAGCAGAGTGGGGAGCTGCCGCAGGTGGAGGGCAGGGGAGCAAAGTGGGAGGTGGCCTTGGATGGAGGGGAGGGGAGCCAGGGAGCAGAGCAGAGTGGGGCCCCTCGGCGGGAGGGGAGGGGAGGGGAGCCTGGGAGCAGATCGGAGCAGACTGGGGTTGGCCCGCAGGAGGGGAGCTGCAGTTTGGAGGGGAGGTCACGGAGCTGAGCTGAGTGGGGGGCATCCCGCAAGGAGGGGGCTGGGGTCTCGCAGCAGACAAGAGCAGCAGAGCAGCACAGCAGCACAGTCCCTTCCAAGCAAGGCGCCACCCACCCCACCGAGGAGGTGGCCAGGGTCCAGGAGCAGAGCGAATGCAAGGGAGGGGATGGGAGCCAGGGAGCAGAGCAGAGTGGGGCCCCGTGGCTGGAGGGGAGGGGAGCCGGGGAGTGGATCTGAGCAGACTAGGGGGGAGCGTGCGGGAGAAGAGCCCTGGAGGGGAGCCCCTGAGCAGAGCAGAGGGGCGGTCCTGTGAGTGGAGGGGAGCAGAGCCCCAGAACTGAGCAGAGTGGGTGGTCGCGGAGCAGAGCAGAGTCAGGGGGGATCCCGTAAGGAGGGGGCCGGTGTTGCACAGCTGAGCAGCAGAGCAGCAGAGCAGCAGAGCCACATTGGAGCAGGGCGGCATGGCAAGGTCGGTGGCGAGGGTTGCGGAGCTCAGTGGAGCAGAGTAGGAGAACAGAAGAGTAGAATAGCAGCAGAGCCCCTTCAGAGCGGGGCAGAACCACAAGGAGTGGGCCAGGGTCCTCCAGCAGAGCCGCTTCTGAGCCGAGCGGCCCCGCGAGGAGGGGGTGGGGTCGCTGAGCAGAGCAGCAGAGCAGCAGAGGCTCTTAGGAGCGGGGCGGCCCCCACCGAGGAAGTGGCCAGGGTCCAGGAGCAGAGCAGCAGAGCAGCAGAGCAGCAGAGCAGCAGAGCAGCAGAGGCCCTTCTGAGCAGGGAAGCCCTGCTAAGCCCCACCAAGGAATGCTTCAACCTTCTCCAGGGGCATCCTGGATTCAAGACTCTTTCTGCTGCAGACCACCTGTGGACAATCAGCTGCCACTGATGTGCCACCTGAACCAAGAAACCCCAACAGCTGACGTGTGTTCTCCACAGAGGCTTTCTCACCAGGAGAGGTAGAGTAGAAGCATGCCTGGATGCCTTGTTGGTGCCAGCTGCTCTCTCAGCATGGAACAGCCAAAGTTGTGCCAGCAAGGGAACAGGTACTTTCACCGGCCTGTTGAAGGAGCTGCCGAAGAAACTGGTAAGGGATGGAGCTGGGTGGTGCGGGTTTTGGTGGTTGGGGAGGGGTCCTAAAGTGTCAAGCCTCAGCCTGCGAGGCAGTTCAGCTGTATGGGTGCTGCTTCAAGACCTGACAGCATCCTCTGCAGTCCAGCTCCCTGCTGATGGTGCTAGGAGAGCAGTGGAGGATGCTGCAGGAGCTTGTGCTCCTGTGGCGCCTGTGGCCCTGTGCCCCTGTGGGACATGTGGAGGAAGCTTCTGGTGTCCGGGCTTCTCCTGGCCCAGCCACATCTGGCTCTGGTGGTGGTCCTTGGGGAAGTGAGCCAGCAGATGCAAGAAAGATTGCTCTCTCCCTCTCTGTTCCTTTGTGTTTCAAACAAAATATGACAGATCCAGGCAGGCACTCAGGCAAGAAGGAAGAAAGCAAAAAGAAAGCTGCTGTCCTGGGTGGTAGGGAGTGTGCTGTGTGCTGTGCTGTGGCTCTAGACTGCTTTTGGCTGCCAATGCAGACCCCAAGGGTGTGCGTAGGGCTTCTGTCCTGGGACTTCTGTGCAACCTCTCCAAAGCGTGTCCTTGAGAGTGAATTTCTCTTAGGCTGGGTTTGTTTCCCTTGTTTGTGCAGGAGAGCCTGGAGGAGCGTCCTGCAGTGAGTCTTGCTGTCCATGAGAGGGCGCATAAGCTGCCCTTTCTACCCCTGGTTGGCTGAGGCATTTTGAGCACTAGAAGGTCCAGCCCCAACCATCCTAGTGTTAGGTGGGAATCCCGGACAGAATTCCTTTATATGTGTCCCTTGAAGATTGGGCTCCAAGGCCAAACAGCCTGCATACGAAGGATCAAGAGGGGGTGGAGGATGCTTGTGGCCTTGCATCAGGCCGGGTCACTGTGCTAGGAAGTGGCTGTCTGTTTTCACCAGCAAGGTAGAACCTAGAGCACAGGAAGAAAATTAAAAGCTGAAGTTCCACGTCACGGTCCCCAGAGGCCCTGAGGGACGTGGAGTCCCAACGTCAGCAAGCACACGAGCCCTATGGGAGCTGGAGTCCCATGTGAGCGTGCCCACAGACATTCTGGGTGCTGGAGTCCCACATCAGTGTGCCCTATGGCCCTGTGGAACCTGGGGTCCCATGTCTGCATGCCCACGGGATCTCTTTGACTTCGATCATAATTCAACATTCCCCAATCTCGGGGGATCTGGAGTCCCACCTCAGCGTGGCCATGGACACTCTGAGACCTGGAGGTACACACCAGCTGACTACCAGTGATCTTTTGCAGATGAGGTCCCCGGAAATCTTTCCGGGATCCAGCAATAGAGGATCCTCCACACTGCTGGGGTCCAGCAGCAGAGGACACTCTTTCCTGCTGGGGTCCAACAGCAGTGGACCCTCCTCTCTGCTGGGGTCCTGTCTCAGAGGACCCTCTACCCAGCTGTTGTCCAGCAGCAGAGGACCCCACTCAGTGCTGGGGTCCGACAATAGTGGAGCCCCCTCCGGTGCAGGTGTCCGGTAGCAGAGGACACCCCTCTGCAGGGGTTTGGCAGCAGAGGATTCTTCTCTCTCCTGGGGTCTGGCACCAGAGGACCATCCTCTTCTGCTGGGGTCCAGCAGTAGAGAACCCAACACTACTGTTGGACCCCAGCAGAGAGGAAGCACCAGAGGACCCTCCTCTCTGCTGGGGTCTGGCAGCAGAGGACCCTCCTTCTGCTGGGGTCCAACACAAGAGGCCCCTCCTCTCCTTCTGTGGTCTGACACCAGAGGACCATTCTCTTCTGCGTGGTTCCGGCACAAGAGGAGCCTCCACCCTGCTGGGGTCCTGCAGCAGAGGACCATTATCTGCTGCTGGACCACAGCATAGGGGAAGTTGCAGAGGACCCTCATTCCCTACTGGACTCCAAAGAGAGGAAACAGCAGAGGACCCTACTCTTCTACTGGCGTCCTGCAGCAGAGGACCCTCCTCCCTGCTGTGTTCCGGCAGAAGAGGACTCTCAACTACTGCTCGGGTCCGGCACCAGAGGATCCTCTTCTGCTGTTGGGGTTTGGCAGCAGACAATCCTCTTCCCTGCCTGTATCCGGAAGAAAATGACCCTCCTCCCTGCTGTGGTCCGGCAGCAGAGGAACCTCCTATGCTCTTGGAGTCCGGTACCAGAGGACCCTCCTCTGCTGCTGTTTTCTGGTACCAGAGGACCCCCCTCTGCTGCTGGGGTATTGCACTAGAAGACCCCCCTTTGCTGCTGGGGTCTGGCAGCAGAGGACCCTCCTTCTGCTGGGTTCCGGCAGCAGAGGACCCAACTCCCTGCTGGGATCCGGCAGCAGAGGACACTCTTCCCTGCTGCAGTCCGGCAGCAGAGGACCTTCCTCTGCTCTTGGTGTCAGGCACAAAAGGACCCCCATCTGCTGCTTGGGTCCAGCAAAAAAGAACCCTCTATGATCTTAGGCCCGGCACCAGAGGACACCCCTCTCTGTTGGAGTACACCACCAGAGGTGCCTCGTCTCTGCTGGGGTGGATCAGCAGAAAATCCTTCTCTGTCTCGGTCCGGCAGTAGAGGAACCTACACTGCTGCTGCGTCTGACAGCAGGGGACGCTCTTCTTCTGCTGGATCCCAGCAGAGAGGAAGCAGCAGAGAACCATCCTCTCTGCTGGTGTCTAGCATGAGAGGACCCATCTCTCTGCTGGGGTCCAGCAGAAAGGAAGCAGAAGAGGACCCTCCTCTCAGCTGGAGTCCCGTAGCAGAGGACCTTCCACTTCTTTTGGGTTCAGCAGCAGAGGAACCTCCTCTCTGCTGCAGTGCAGGACCAGAGGAGCCTTGTCTTCTGCTGTGGTCCAGCAGCAGAGGAAACTCCTCTCTGCTAGGGTCCAGAAGCGACGCACCCTCGTCTCTGCTGAGTTCTAGCACTAGAGGACCTCCTTCTCTGCTAGGATCCAGCACCAGATGACCATCCTCTCTGTTGGGGTCCAACATCAGAGGACCCTTCTCTATTCTGGAGTCCAGCAGTAGAGGACCCTCCTGTGGTTTTGGGTCTGCCAGCAGAGGACGATCCTCCCTGCTGGTGTCCAGCAGCAGAGGACATTCATCCATGCTGGAGAGCCTTGGATGAGCGTCCCGCACTGAGTGCTGATGGCCACAAGAGGGCGCCCAAAGCCGCCATTCTTTTCTTTTTTTCTTTTCTTTTCTTTTCCTTTTTTTTTTTTTTTTTTTTTTTTACAGGTTTATTTATTTTATTCCAAGGTCAGATATACAGAGAGGACGAGAGACAGAGAAGAAGATCTTCCGTCCGATGATTCACTCCCCAAGTGAGCCACAATGGCTGGTGAATGCCGATCCAAAGCCAGGAACCTGGAGCCTCTTCTGGGTCTCCCATGTGGGTGCAAGTTTCCAAAGCTTTGGGCCATCCTCGACTGCTTTCCCAGGCCACAAGCAGGGAATTGGATGGGAAGTGGAGCAGCCGGGATTAGAACCGGTGACCATATGGGATCCCGGCTCGTCCAAGGCGAGGACTTTAGTTGCTAGGCTATGGCGCTGGGCCCCAAGCTGCCCTTTCTACCCCTGGTGGGTTCAGGCCTTCTGACCTCTAGACAGTCCAACCCGAGCCATCCTAGGGTGAGGTGGGGGTCACAGCCAGTATTCTGGTACACGTGTTGTTGAAAGATCAGGGCTTCAAGGCCGAACAGCCCACATGCCAAAGCCCTGGAGGGGTGGAGGACGCTTGGTCCTAGCATCAGTTCGGGCCTCTGTGATAGGAAGTGTCAGGGTGCCTTTAAGAGCAAGACACTTAAAGAACCCTGGGAGGTGGTGTCCTATGTCAGCATGCCCACAGGCCCTCTGAAAGCTGGAGTCCAACACCAGCATCTTGGAGGCCCTGAGAGCTGGAGTCCCGCACCTACGTCTCACAGGCCCTCTGTGAGCTGGTGTTACACACCAGCCCACTGGGGTTGTACTGTGCCAGATGAGGTCCCGGGAAACCTTACTGCCACCCCCATTCCTTGCAGAGCACCCTGAGATGCAGGCTCTGGGCGTTCTTTGGCAAGTGGAGCATCTCCCTGATGAGCTACCAAGAGGGCTTCATGGACTTTTATTTTTTTTCATTCCAAAGTCCGAGATACAGAGAGGAGGAGAGACAGAGAGGAAGATCTTCTGTAAGACGATTCACTCTCCAAGTGAGCTGAACAGCCGGTCCCCTCGGGACCCACTCTGCTGGGGCCTCAGCGAGAGGGTCCCCCTCAGAACCGCATCCTTCGCTGCTGGGGCCTCAATGAGAGGGTCACCCTCGGAACCTCCTCTACTGGGGCCTCACTCCCTTGATACTGGTATCTTAGAGTGAGGGAACCCCGAACCCTCCTCTCTCTCTGCTGCTGTCTCAGTGAGAGGGACCCTCGGCCCTCCTTTCTCTCTCTCTCTTTCTCTCTCTGCTGGGGCCTCAGCAAGAGGTTCCCGTCGGGACCCCCTCTGTGGGGGCTTCAGGGAGAGGGACCGTCTGCTGCCCTCTCTCTCTGTTCTTCTCTGGTGGGAACTCAGCGCAATGGTGCCACTTGTACCCCACCTCTCTCTCTGCTGGGGCCTCAGCGAGAGGGACTCAAAACCACCCCCTTTCTCTCTCTCTCTCTGATGGGGCCTCAGCGAGAGGGACCCTCTGAGCCAGAGCCTCTATCCCTGCTTGGGCATCTGAGAGAGCGTCTCCCTCGGGACCCCGTCTGCTGCGGCCTAAGTGAGAGGGACCACCGGAACCCCCCTCCCTAGCTGCTGGGGCCTCAGTGACACGGACCACCAAGCACCCCTCCATCTCTGCTGGGGCCTCAGTGAGAGGGTCCCCCTTAGACACCCCCTCTCTCTGCTGGAGCCTCAGCGAGAAGGTACCCCTCGGGACACCCCCCCCTGGGCTTCATGAAGAGGCTCCCCCTCAGGACCCCCTCCGTCTCTGCTGGAGCCTCAGCGAGAGGGTCATCCTCTGGACCCCCTCTGCTGGGGCCTCATCGAGAGGAACTCCCTCAAGACACCCTCTGCTGGGGCCTCAGCGAGAGGGCTCCCCGGAGCCCCCTCCCTCGCTGCTGGGGCCTCAGCGAGAGGGGCCCCCTCGGGACCCCCTCTGCTGGGGCTTCAACTAGAGGGACCCTTGGCACCCTCCTCTCTCTTCTGTTGGGCCTCTGAAAGAAGTTAGCACTTGGACCCCCCCCCCCTTCTCTCTGCTGGGGCCTCAGGGAGTGGGACACTCGGCCCTCTCTCTCTGTTGAGGCCTCAGCAAGAGGGTCCCCCTTGGGTCCCCCTCTACTGGGGCCTCAGCGAGAGGGACACCCAAAGCCCCTTTCCCTATCCGCTTTGATCTTAGCAAGTGGGTCCCCCTCGGACCCCCCTCTCTCTGCCTTGGCCTTAGCGAGAGAGTCCCACTAGGGACCCACTCTGCTAGGGCCTCAATGAGAGGGACCCCTGGCGCCCCCACCCTCTCTGCAGGGGCCTCAACAAGAGGGTCCCCCTCGGACTCCGCCTCTGTCTCTGTTGTGGCCTCAGCGAGAGGGTCCACACGGGACCCACTCTGCTGGGACCTCAGTGAGAGGTTCCCCCTCGGACCCGCTCTCTCTGCTTGGGCCTCAGGGAGAGAGTCCCACTAGGGACCCACTCGGCTAGGGCATCAGCGAGAGAGTCCCGCTAGGGACCCACTCTGCTAGGGCCTCAGCGAGAGGGTCCCCCTTGGGACCCACACTCTCTTTCTCTCCTCTGGGGCCTCAGCGAGATTGTCCCCTTCGGACTCCCCTCTCTCTCTCTCCTCTGGGGCCTCAGTGATAGGGACCCTCCCAGCCAGAGCCTGTTATCTCTGCTGGGGCCTCTGAGAGAGGGTACCCCTCGGGACCCCATCTGCTGAGTCCTAAGTGACTGGGACCCTAGAACAACCCTCCCTCCCTGCTGGGGCCTCAGCTAGACAAACACCCAGAGCACCTCTCCATCTCTGCTGGGACCTCAGTGAGAGGGTCCCCCTTGGACACGCCCTCCCTCTCTGCTGGAGCCTCAGCGAGAAGGTACCCCTCGGGACCCCCTCTCCTCAGGCCTCAGGAAGAGGGTACCCGTCGGGTACCCCCTCCATCTCTGCTGGAGCCTCAGCGAGAGGGTCACCCTCTGGAGCCACTCTACTGCGGCCTCAGCGAGAGGGACTCCCTCGAGACCCCCTCTGCTGGGGCCTCAGCGAGAGGTTCTCCATAGGAACCCTCTCTGCTGGGGCCAGAGCGAGAGGTTTGCCCTCAGGAGCACCTCTGCTGTGGCCTCAGCGAGAGGTCCCCCTTGGGACCCCTTCTGCTTGGACCTCAGTGAGAGGGACCCTTTGCACCCCCCCTTCCCTCCCTATCTCCTGGGGCATCTGCGAGAAAGTCTATCTCAGGAGCCCCTCTGCTGGGGACTCAGCGAGAGGAACCCCCGGCGAACCACTCCCTCACTGCTGGGGCCTCAGTGAGAGGGTCCCCTTCGGGAAACCCTCTGCTGGGGCTTCAGCGAGAGTGCCCCCTGAGCCCCCTTCCCTCTCTGTGGATGCCTCAGCGGGAGTGTCCCCCTCGGGAACCCCTCTGCTGGAGCCTCAGCGAGAGTGGCCCTCTCGGACCCCTCCTCTCTCTCTACTGTGGCCCCAGTGAGAGGGTCCCCCTCCGAACTCCTCTGCTTTGGCCTCATCGAGAGAGATCCTCATTACCTGACCCTCTCTCTGTTGGGGCCGCAGCGAGAGGGTCCACCTCAGGAACCCCATCTTCTGGGGCCTCAGTGTGGTGTCCAAGGGTGTCAAGCCTCAGCCTGCCAGGTAGATGGCCTGTATAGGTGCTGCTTCAAGTCCTGGTTGTTTCCCCTGCAATCAGGCTCCCTGCTGATGATCCTGGGAGAGCAGTGGAGCATGGTGCAGGGGTTATGCCCCTGTGCCCCGTGAACCTTTATGACATGTGAATGAAGCTCCTGGTTCCCGGGCTTGTCCTGGCCCTGCCACAGCTGGCTCTGGTGGAAGTGAGCCAGCAGATGCAAGAAAGTTTGCTCTGTCTCACTCTCTGTTCCTCTGTGCTTCAAAGCAAACAAGACAGAGGGATACAGGCAGGAAGGAAGGAAGAGAAAGAAAACTGCTGGCTTCCTGGGAGGGAGTGTGCTGTGTGCTGTGTACTGTGCTGTGGCTCTAGACCACTTTTGTCTGCCAACGCGGACCCCAAGGACATGTGTAGTGTTTCAGTCCTGGGACTCCTGTGCAACCTCTCCGAAGAATGTCCTTGAGAGTGAATGTCTCTCAAGCCAGGTTTGTTTCCCTTGTTTGTGCAGTAGAGCATGGAGGAGCGTCATGCAATGAGTCCTGCTGACCACGAGAGGGTGCGCAAAGCTGCCCTTTCTACCCCTGGTTGTCCTCAGGCCTTTTGAGCACAAGAAGGCCCAGCCAGAGCCATCCTAGTGTTAGGTGGGGGTCCATTACAGTGTTTCTGGATATGTGTCGCTGGAAGATTGGGGTCCAAGGCAGAACAGCCCTCATACCAAGGTCCAGGAGGGTTTGGAGGACACTTGTAGCTTTGCATCAGGCTGAGGCTCTGTGCTAGGAAGTGGCTGTGTGCCTTCACCAGCAAGGTACAACCTAGGGCACGGGGAGAAACCTGGGAGCTGGAGTCCCACATCAGCGTGCCCACAGGCCCTCTGAGAGCTGGAGTCCCACATCAGCGTGCCAACAGACCCTCTGGGACCTGGAGTTGCACACAGCCTGACAAGCCCTGATTTTTCACAGATGTGGTCCCCAGAAACATTTACACCACCTCCCTTCCTAACTGAGCAACCCTAGGCAGGCCCTTGGCTTTCTTTACCAAGTGGAGCAGCTCCCTGATGGGCTGCGGAGAGGCCTTCATGTGTTTTTGCATGTGTGGAGTGGCAGTTATGGTGATACAACACGCGGCATTCCTCTGCCTAGCTCGGTGGGTGTGTGCTGTGTGCTGTGTCCTGTGGTTCTAGACTGCTTTTGTCTGCCAATGCAGACCCCAAGGGCATACGTAGGTCTTCCGTCCTGGCACTCCTGTGAAACCTCTTCAAAAAGTGTCCTTGATAGTGAATTTCTCTCAGGGCAGGTTTGATTCCCATGTCTGGGCAGGAGAGACTGGAAGAGCGTCCTGCCGTGAGTTCAACTGTACACGAGAGAGCGTGCAAAGCTGCCTTTCTACCCCTTGTGGGCTCAGGCCTTTTGAGCACAAGATGGCCTGGCCCAAGGCATCCTAGCATCAGGTGGTACTCCCGGACAGTGTTCCTGGACACAGGATGCTGGAATATTGGGGTTCAAGGCAGAACAGCCCGCATACCAAGGTCCAGGTGTGTGTATAGGATGCCTGTGTCCTTGCATCAGCCCAGGCCTCTGTGCTAGGAGGTGGCTGTGTGCCTTCACCAGCAAGGAACATCAGAGGGCACTGGGGAAACCTGCGAGCTGGAGTTCCACGTCAGGGCACCCAGAGGCCCTGTGGGAGCTGGAGTCCCACATCAGTCTCTCCAAGGGCCCTCTGAAACATGGAGACTCACATCAGTTTGTCCATGGTCCCTCTGAGAGTTGAAATCCTAGGTCATTGTGTCCACGTGCCCTCTGTGTGCTAGTGTCCCACGTCAGTGTGCCCATGGACCCTCTGGGACCTGGAGTTACTCAACAGCTGACTAGCACTGGTCTTTCGCAGATGAGATCCTTGGAAACATTTACACCACTCTCTTTCCTCACAGAGCACCATTAGGGGCAGGAACTAGGCGTTCTTTAGCAAGTGGTGAAGCTTCCCGATGGGCTGCATAGAGGCCTTTGTGCATTTTTGCATTTGTGGAGTGGCAGTTAGTGTGATACACCACTCGGCCTTCTTCTGCTTAGCTGGGTGGAATCTGGGCATGTGGGCTCCTAAGCCAGGAGCAGGTGGATGGGTAAGTAAGCACCAGAGGTCACCAGTCATCTGGAATAGGAAGTCCCAGGCCTTAGCTGCTGCAAGAGCACCCTGGACATGCATTCTCACTGTCTAGCAGGGATGGTGGATGGGGAGCCACCAAACCTGCAAAAGGGAGGGCCTCCATGCCATCTTCAAGAATGGGATCACAGGGACCATATTCCATTCTACAAGGCATCATATTAAACATGTGTCATGTGCATTGGATGCATGAATTTGGTCCCAGAGTGCCCTGTCAAATGCAATTGCCCTCTTGTTCACCAGGGAATGCTTCACCCTATACCAGGACCATCCTGGATTCAAGACACTTTCTGCTGCAAACCACCTGTTAACCATCAGCTGCCACTGATGTGCCACCTGAACCAAGAAACCCCAACAGCTGACGTGTGTTCTCCACAGAGGCTTTCTCACCAGGAGAGGTAGAGTAGCAGCATGCTTGTATGCCTTGTTGGTGTCCGCTGCTCTCTCAGCACGGAACAGCCAAAGTTGTGCCAGCAAGGGGGACAGGTACTTTCACCGGCCTGTTGAAGGAGCTGCTGAAGAAACTGGTAAGGGATGTTGTCGGGTGGTGCGGGTTTTGGTGGTTGGGGAGGGGTCCTAAAGTGTCAAGCCTCAGCCTGTGAGGCTTGTGTGCAGTTCAGCTGTATGGGTGCTGCTTCAAGACCTGACAGCATCCTCTGAAGTCCAGCTCCCTGCCGATGGTGCTGGGAGAGCAGTGGAGGATGGCGCAGGGGCTTGTGCCCCTGTGGCCCTGTGCCCCTGTGGGACATGTGGAGGAAGCTTGTGGTTCCCGGGCTTGTCTTGGGTCAGCCATATCTAGCTCCGGTGGTGGTCCCTGGGGAAGAGAGGGAGCAGATGCAAGAAAGATTGCTCTCTCTCTCCCTCTCTGTTCCTGTGTGCTCCAAGCAAACAGGACAGATTCAGGCAGGACAGATTCAGGCAGGCAGGCAAGAAGGCAGAAAGAGAGAGATTGCTATTGGCCTCCTGGCAGGGAGTGTGCTGTGTGCTGTGTGCTGTGCTGTGACTGAAGTCTGCTTTTGTCTGCCAATGCAGACCCCAAGGATATGCGTAGGGCTTCTGTTCTGGGACTTCTGTGCAACCGCTCCAAAGAGTGTCCTTGAGAGTGAATTTTTCTTAGGCTGGGTTTGTTTCCCTTGTTTGTGCATGAGAGCCTGGAGGAGCGTCCTGCAGTGAGTCCTGCTGTCCATGAGAGGGCGCATAAGCTGCCCTTTGTACCCCTGGTTGGCTGAGGCATTTTGAGCAGTAGAAGGTCTAGCCCCAGCCATCCTAGTGTCAGGTGGGAATCCCGGACAGAATTCCTTTATATGTGTCACTTGAAGATTGGGCTCCAAGGCCGAAGAGCCCACATATGAAGGACCAGGAGGGGGTGGAGGACGCTTGTGGCCTTGCATCAGGCCAGGCCTCTGTGCTAGGTAGTGGCTGTCTGTCTTCACCAGCAAGGTAGAACCTAGGGCACAAGGAGAACTAGAAGCTGCAGTTGCACGTCACGGTCCCCAGAGGCCCTGAGGGATGTGGAGTCCCAGTCAGTAAGCCCACGAGCCCTATGGGAGCTGGAATCCCATGTGAGTGTGCACACGGACCCTCTGGGAGCAGGAGTCCCACATCAGTGTGCCCATGGGCACCGTGAGACCTGGGGTCCATGTCTGTGTACCCACGAGCCCTCTTGGACCTCGATCCTAATTCACTATTCCCCAATCCCTGTGGAATCTGGGGTCCCACGTCAGCATGCCCATGGACCCTCAGAGACTGGAATTACACACCAGCTGACTAGCACTGATGGTTCGCAGAAGAGGTACACAGAAAACTTTCTGGAATCTGGAAGCAGAGGAACCTCCTCCCTGCTGGAGTTCAGCAGCAGAGGACCATCCTGCCTGCTGGGGACCGGCAGCAGAGGACCCTCATCCCTGCTTAGGTGTGGCAGCAGAGGACCCTAATCCCTGCAGGGTCCAGCAACAGAGGACCCTCATCCCTGCTGCTGGACCGCAGCAGAGAGGTAGCCGCAGAGGACCCTCCTCTCTGCTGCTGGGGTCCAGCAGCCGCAGAGGACCCTCCTCTCTGCTGCAGCTGGTGTCTGGAACCACAGGACCTACTCTGCTTCTGGGGTCCGGTAGAAGAAGACCCTCCTTGCTGCTGGGCTCTGGCACCAGAGGACCCTCCTCTGTTCGTGCGGTCCATCAGCAGAGGACCATCCTATGCTTCGTTGGTACGGAACAGAAGACCCTCCTCTGTTGTTGGAGTCTGGCACCGATGGAGCCTCCTCAGCTGCTTTGGTCCATCAGCAGAGGACCCTTTTTTCTGCTGGGGTCTAGCACGACAGGACACTTGTCTCTGCTAGTTTCCAGCAGAGAGGAAGCAGTAGAGGACCCTGCCCTCTGCGGGAGTCTGGCAGCAGAGGACCCTCCTCTCCTTCTGGATTTCAGCAGCAGAGGACTTCCGTCTGCTGATGGACGCCAGCAGAGAGGAAGCAGCAGAGGACCCTCCTCTCCTATTGGACAACATAGAGAGAAAGCAACAGAGGAACCTCCTGTTCTGCTGGGGTCTGGCAGCAGAGGACCCTCCAACCTGTTGTTGTTTGGCAGCAGAGTAACTTCCACAGTGTTGGGCTGGAGCAAAGAGGAAGTAGCATAGATAGCTCCTCCATGCTGTGGTCCAGCTGCAGAGGACCTTCCTCTGCAGCTGGATCTCAGCAGAGAAGAAGATGCAGAGTATCCTCGTCTCCTGCTAGACCCCAAAGAGAGGACGAAGCAGAGAACCCTGCTCTCTGCTGGGGTCCAGCAGCAGAGGACTCCTCCCTGCTGGGGTCAGGCAGCAGAGGACTCTCCTCTCAATTGGGTTCCGGCAACAGAGGACCATTCTCCATGCTGGGGTTGGAAGCAGAGGACACTCCTCTGCTGCTGGGGTCCGGCACAAGTGGACCCCCCTCTGATGCTGGGTTCTGGTAGGAAAGAATCCTCTCTCCTGGGTTCTGGCAGCAGAGGACCCTCCTCCATGCTGGGATCTGGAAGCAGAGGACACTCCTCTACTCCTGAGATCTGGCACCAGAGGATCCTCCTCTGCTGCTGAGGAGGGCAGCAGAGGATTTTCCTCCCTGCTGGGGTATGGCAGCCGGGGAACCTCCTGCCTTCCGGGGCCCAACAGCAGACTACCCTCCTCTTCTGCGGGACCCCTGCAAAGAGGTTCTCCCCTGCTACTAGACCACAGCAGAGAAGAAGATGCAGAGGACCCTCCCCTCATGCTGCACCCCAGGGAGAGGACGCAGGAGTATACACTCCTCTTCTGGGGTCCGGCACCAGTGGACTCTCCTCTCTGCTGTACCCCAGCAGAGAGGAAGCTGCAGAGGACATTCCTCTCCGGGTGGGCATCAAAGAGAGGAAGCAGTAGAGGACACTCCTGTTCTCCTGGGGTCTGGCAGCAGAGGTCCCTCCTCAGTGTTAGCGCCAGGGAGCATAGGAGCCTCCTCTCCTACTAGGGTCCAGCACCAGAGGACACTCTTCCCTGATGGACTTGGGTCCAGCTGCAGGGTCCCTCCTGTCTGCCTGAGTCCGGCAGCAAATGACCCTCCTCTCTGCTGAAAAACAGCAGCAGAGGACCCTACTCTCTGCTGATGTTCGGCACCAGAGCACCCTCTTCTTTGCTGAGGTCTGGGAGCAAAGGACCCTCCTCTCTGCTGGGGTCTGGCAGTGGAGGACCCTCCTCTCTTCTGTGGTCCTGCACCAGAGGATCCTCTTCTGCTCCTGGGGTTCCACACCAGAGGACCCACCTCCATGCTGCTGGAGTCCGGGCCCATAGTTCACTCCTCTACTGCTGGGGTCTGGCACCAGAGAACCTTCCTCTCTGCTGGGATCCGGTACCAGAGGACCCCCCTCATCTGCTGGCATCCGGTACTGTAGGAACCCCCTCTGCTGCTGGGGTCCATCAGCCGAAGACTAGCTTCTGCTGCTGGTATCCGACAGCAGCGGATCCCCTTCTGCTGCTGCGGTCTGGCAGCAGAGGATGCTGCTCTGCTGCTGGGGTCCCACAGTAGAGGACTCTTTGCTGCTGCTGCACCCTTGCAGCAGAGGCCTTCATTTGCTGCTGGACCACAGCAGAGAGGAAGTTGCAGAGAGCCCTCGTCCCATACTGGACCCCAAAGAAAGGACGCAGCAGAGGACCTAATCTTGTGATGGCGTCTGGCAGCAGAGGACCCTTCTCTCTGCTGGGGTCTGGTATTAGAGGACATTCCTCAGCTGTTGGGATCCAGCAGGAGAGGACTCCCCTTCTTTGCTGGGTTCCAGCACCAGAGGATCCCCCTCTGCTGCTATTGTCTGGCAGCAGAGGACACCCACTCTGCTGCTAGGATCCGGAACCAGAGCACCCCTCTCTGCTGCTGTGGTCTGGCAGCAGAGAACCTTTCTCCCTTCTGAGGTCCTGCACCAGAAGACACTAGTAGGTTGCTCGGGTCGGGCACCAGATGACCCAACTCTGCTGCTGGGGTCCGGCCACAAAGGTCCTTCCTCCTTGCTATGGTATGGCAGCAGAGGACCCTCCTCCCTGCTCGGGTACCGCAGAACAGGACCATCCTCTGCTGCTGGGGTCCGACACCAGAGGACACCTCTCTCTGCTGAGGTCCGAAACCAGAGTACTGTAGTCTCTGCTGGGGTCGAGCAGCAGGGACCCTCCTTACTCCTGGGGTCCAGCAGCAGAGGATGCTGCTCTGCTGCTTGGTTCATACAGCAGAGGACCCTCCTGCCATCTGGCGTCCGACAGCAGAGGACCCTCGTTTGCTTCTATTCCGGCATCAGAAGACTCCTCTCTGCTGGGGTCTGGCAGCAGAGGCCCCTCCTCCTGGCTGGGGTCAGGCAGCAGAGGACCATCCTCTCTGCTGGGGACTAGTATGAAAGACCCTCCTCCCAGCTGTGGTCCTGCAGCAGAGGACCCTCCACTGCTGTTGTGTCCGGTAGCAGAGCACCCTCCTCTGCTTAGGAACCCCAGCAAAAAGGAAGCAGTAAAGGACCCTATTCTCTGCTTTGGTCCAGCAGCAAAGGACCCTCCTCTCTGCTGTGGCACAGCAGAGAGAAAGCAGAAGAGGAGCCTTTACTCAACTGGGGTCCCGCAGCAGAGGACCTTCCTCTTCTGCTGTGTTCCAGCAGCAAGAGAGGATCCTCCTCTACTGCTGCACCCCTGCCTCTGAGGTTCATCCTCTGCTGCTGGACCACAGCAGAGAGTAAGTTACAGAGGACACTCGTCTCCTGCTGGACCCCTAAGAGAGGACAAAGAGGAGGACCCTCCTCTCTGCTGGGTTCCGGCAGTAGAGGAAACTCCTCTGCTGTGGTCTGGCAGCATAGGACCCTCCTCTGCTAAGGGGTGCGGCAGCAGAGAACACTCCTCTCTGTTGGGGTCTGGCACCAGAGGACACCCCTCTGTGCTGATGTCCGGTACCAGAGAACACTTGTCTCTGCTGGGGTCGAGCAGCAGGGACCCTCCTTACTCCTGGGGTCCAGCAGCAGAGGACACTTCTCAGCTGCTGGGTTCATACAGCAGAGGATCCTCCTCTACTGCTGGACCCCTGCCTCCGAGGATCATTCTCTGCTGCTGGACCACAGCAAAGAGTAAGTTACAGAGGTCACTCGTCTCCTGCTGGACCCCTAGAGAGGACAAAGAAGAGGACCCTCCTCTCTGCTGGGTTCCGGCAGTAGAGGAAACTCCTCTGCTGTGGTCTGGCAGCATAGTCCCTTCCTCTGCTAAGGGGTGCAGCAGCTGAGAACACCCCCCTTCTGCTGGGGTCCGGCACCAGAAGACACTCCTAAGCAGCTGGGTTCCGGTAGCAGAGGTCCTCCTCTGTTGAACCTCAGCAGAGAGGAAGCAGCAGAGGACACTCCTCTCTGTTGGAGTGCGGCAGCAGAGAACCCCCCTCTGCTACTGGGGTTTGGCAGCAGAGGACCCTGCACCCCTGCAGCAGACGACCCTCCTCCCTGCTGGACCCCAAAGAGAGGACGCAGCAGAGGACATTCCTCTTCTACTGGTGTCCAGAAGCAGAGTACCCACCTCTCTCTGCTGGCTCCAGCAGCAGAGGACCCTCCTCTCTGCAGTGGTCCGGTACCAGAGGAATATCCTCTGTGCTGTTGTTTGGCAGCAGAGAACCTCGCCCCTCTTGGGGTCAGACAGCAGAGGACCCTCCTCTTTCCTGGGGTCCAGTACCTGAGGACCCGCCTATTCATTGGATCCCAGCAGAGAGGAAGCAGCAGAGGACCCTCCTCTTCTACTTGCGTCAGGCAGCAGAGGACCACCTTCTTCTGCAAAGTTCCGGCAGAAGAGGACGATCCTCTTTGCTGGGGTCCAGAAGCCTAGGACCCTCCTTTCTGCTGTGGTCCGGCAGCAGAGGAACGTCCCCTGTTCATGGGGTCCAGTACCAGAGGACTGCCTTCTGCTTCTGGGGTCCAGCAGCAGAGGACCCTCCTGTGCTGGACTCTGTCCTCTGCTGCTGGACGACAGCAGAGGGGAAGTTGCAGAGGACCCTCATTGCCTACTGGAACCCAAAGAGAGGACACTGCAGATGACCCTACTCTTCTACTGGGGTCCAGCACCAGAGGACCCTCCTCTGCTGCTGGACCACAGCACAGAGGAAGTTGAGGAGGACCCTCATCCCTGACTGGGCCCCAAAGAGAGGAAACTTCAGGTGACCCTCTTCTAATGGTGTTCGGCAGAGGAAGACCCTCCTCTGCTGCTAGCGTCCGGCAACAGAAGACCCCCCCTCTGTTGCTGGGGTCCAGCACCAGAGGACTCCCCTATGCTCCTGGTGTCCTACAGCAGAGAACCCTCCTTCTACTGGGTTCCTGCAGCAGAGGAAAACCCTCTGCTGCTGGAGTCCGGAATCAGAAGTCCTCCCTCTGCTGTTGTTTCTGGCACTAGAGGACCCCTCACTGCTTCTTGGTTCCGGCACTAGAGGACCCCCCACTGCTGGGGACCGGCACCAGAGGAACCACTTGTGCTGCTGTGGTCCAGTACCTGAGGACTCTCCTCTTCTGCTGGGGTCCAGCAGCAGAGGACCCTCCACACTGCTGGGGTCCAGCACCAGAGGACCGCCTTCTGCTGCTGGGGTCTGGCAGCAGAGAACCCCCTCTGCTCTTGGGGACCGACACCAAAGGACCCTCCTTCTGCTTTGTCTGGCAGCAGAGGACCCCCCTCTTCTGCTGGTGTCCGGGAGTGGAGGTCCTCCCTCTGCTGCTGTGGTCGGGCACCAGAGGACCCCCCTCCGCTGTTGGGGTATGGCACCAGAGGACCCCCCTCTGTTCCTGGGGTCTGGCAGCAGAGGACCTTCCTTCTGCTGTGTTCTGGTAGCAGAGGACCCTCCTCACTGCAGGGATATGGCAGCAGAGGACCCTCATCTGCTGCTCGGGTGTGGAACCAGATGACCCTCCCCTGCTGCTGGGGTCCGGCATCAGAGGACCATCGTCCCTGCTGAAGTCCGGAATGAGAGAACCCTCCTCCCTGCTGTGGTCCGGCTGCAGAAGACCCTCGTGTGCTGGTGGGGTCCGGCAGCAGAGGACCCCCTCTCTTGCTGGTGTCCGGCACCACATGACCCTCCTCTGCTGCTGCGGTCTGGCACCAGAGGACCCTCCTTCTGCTGGGGTCCAGCACCAGAAGACCGCCTTCTGCTGCTGTGGTCCGGCAGCAGAGAACATCCTCTGCTCTTGGGGTCCGACACCAAAGGACTCTTCTATGCTACTGGGTCTGGCAGCAAAGGACCCTCCTTCAGTTGGATCTGGCAGCAGAGGACCCCCCTCTTCTGCTTGTGTCCGGGAGTGGAGGTCCTCCCTCCTCACTGATGTGGTCCGACACCTTAGGACCCCCGTCAGCTGTTGGGGTCAGGCACCAGAGGAGCCCCCTGTCTGCTGAGGTCCAGCAAAAGAGAACCCCCTCTGCTGCTTGGGTTGGGCACCAGAGAACACCCCTCTCTGCTGGGGTCCAGCACCAGAGGACCCTCCTCTCTGCTGGGGTGGAGCAGTAGAATACCCTCTTCTCTGCTGGGGCCCGGCATTAGAAGACCCTCCACTGCTGCTGCATCCGACAGCAGAGGACCCTACTCTTCTGCTGGGCCCCAGCTGAGAGGAAGCAGCAGAGGACCATCCTCTCTGCTGGTGTCTAGCATGAGAGGACCCTTCTCTGCTGGGGTGCAGCAGAAAGGAAGCAGCAGAGGACGTTCCTCTCAGCTGGAGTCCTGCAGCAGAGGACCCTCCTCTTCTTTTCTGTTCCAGCAGCAGAGGACCCTCCTCTCCTGCTGTCAGATCCCAGCAGTAGAGCAGCGTCATCTCCTGCCTGACACAGCAGAGAGGAGGGTCCTCAGCTGCTGAACCCCAGCCTAGAGGAGTCTCCTCTGCTACAGGACCACAGCAGAGAGGAAGTTGCAGAGGACACTCATCTCCTGCTGGACCCCAAAGAGAGGACAAAGCACAGGACCCTAATCTTCGGCTGGGATCCGACAGATGAGGACCCTGTTTCTGCTGGGTTCCTGCAGCAGAGGACCCTCCTCCCTGCTGGGGTCCGTCACCAGAGGACCCTCTTCTGCTGCTCGGGTCCGGCACCAGCGGACCTCTTCTGCTGCTGGGGTCCGGCACCAGAAGACCCTCCTCCCTGCTGGGTTCTGGAGGCAAGAGGGCCCTCCTCCCAGGTGGGGTCTGGTGGCAGAGGACCACCCTCTCTGCTGGGTACAGCAGCAGAGCATCCACCATTGCTGCTGTTGTCTGAAACCAGATGACAACCCTCTCTGCTGGGGTCCTCTGCCACCAGAGGACCCTCCTCTGCTGCTGGCGTCCGGCACCAGAAGATCCCCCTCTGCTGATGGGGTCCAGCACCAGAGGACCTCCGTATGCTCCTGGGGTCTGGCACCAGAGAACACTCCTTCTGCTGGGTTCCTGCAGCAGAGAACTCCCCTCTGCTGCTAGGGTCTGGCACCAGAGGAACACCTTGTTCTGCTGTGGTGCAGTACCCAAGTACTCTCCTCTCCTACTGGGGTCCAGCGGCAGAGGACCCTCCACTCTGCTGGCGCCCAGCACCAGATTACCGCCTTCTGCTGCTGGGGTGCGGCAGCAGAGGACTCACCTCTGCTGCTGGACCCCAGTGGAGAGGTAGCAGCAAAGGACCCTCCTCTCCTGCTGGACCCCTGCAGCAGAAGACCCGCCTCTGCTGCTGGACGACAGCGTAGGGGAAGTTGCAGAGGAACCTTGTTCCCTACTGGACCCCAAAGAGAGGACATGCAGAGGATCCTACTCTTCTGCTGGCGTCCTGCAGCAGAGGACCCTCCTCTCCTACTGGGGTCCGGCAGCAGAGGACCAGCCTCTGCTGTTCTGGTCCAGCACCTGAGGACCCCCTCTCTGCAGGAGTCTAGCACAAGAGGACCCTCTTCTCTGCTGGGGTCCAGCACCAGAGGAAGCAGCACAGGAACCTCCACTCTGCTGGGGTCCTGCAGCAGATGACACACCACTTCTGCTGGGTTTAAGCAGCAGAGTTCCTACTCTGCTGCAGGACACCTGCAGCATAGGACCCTCCTCTGCTGCTGGACCCCAGCAGAGAGGAAGTACAGAGGACACTCAACTCCTGTTCGACCCCAAAGAGAGGATGTGGCAGAGGAACCTCCTCTTCTGCTGGGGTCTGGCAGCAGAGGACCATGCTCTCTGCTGGGGTCTGGCAGCAGAGAACACTCCTCTCTGCTGGGGTCTGGCAGCCGAGGACCCACCTCCCTGCTGGGGTTCAGCAGTGGAGGACCCTCCTCTGCTGCTGGGGTCCGACAACAGAGGAACCTCGTTCCTGCTGTGTTCTGGCAGCAGAGGATTCTCCTTCCTGCTGGATTCGGACAGCAGAGGAACCTCCTCTGCTGAAGGAACATAGGAGAGAGAAAGCATCAGATGACCCTCTTCTCTGCTGGGGTCCAGCATCAGAGACCCTCCTTTCTGCTGGACCCCAGCACAGAAGAAGCCGCAGAGGACAATCCTCTCTGCTGAGGTACAACAATAGAGTACCCTCCTCTCTGCTGGGGTCCGGCAACAGAAGACCCTCATCTGCTGCTGATGTCCAGCAGCAGATGCCCATCCTCTGCTTTTGGTGTCCGGCAGCATAAGACACTCCTCTCCATTGGACCCTATCAGAGAGGAATCAGCAGAGGACCATCCTCTCTACTGGGGTACAGCAGTAGAGGACCCTCCTCTCTGTTGAGGTCCATCACCAGAGGATCCGCCTATCTGCTGGGGTCCAGCAGAGAAGAAGCAGCAGAGGACCCTCCTCTATGCTGGAGTCTGGCCGCAGAGTTCCCTCCTCTCTGCTGGCATCCGGCAGCAGAGGACCATCCTCTTCTGCTGGGTTCCGGCAGCACAAGATCCTTCTCTCTGCTGCTGCCTGGCACCATAGGTTCCCCCTCACTGCTGTTTTCCTGCAGAGAGAAAGGAGCAGAGGACAATCCTCTTCTGTTGGACAATAAAGAAGGAAGCAGCAGGGGACCCTCCTGTTCTGCTGGGTCTGGCAACAGGGGACCCTCTTTCCTTCTGTGGTCCGGCAGCAGATGACACTCGTCCCTGTGGGATCCGGCAGCAGAGGACCATCCTCTCTGCTGGATCCGGCAGCAGAAAACTTCCCTCTTCTGCAGAGATCCGGCACCAGAGAACACGCCTCTGCTGGGGTCAGGCAGCAGAGGGTCCTACTCTACTGCTGGGGTCCGGAAAAATAGGACCCTCCTCTCCGTTGGACCCCAGTGGAGAGGAATCAGCAGAGGACCGTCCTCTCTGCTGGAGTCCAGCAGTAGAGTACTCTCCTCTCTGCTGGGGTCCAGCACCAGAGGACTCTCCTCACTGCGGGTGTCCAGCATAGACGAAGCAACAGAGGACCCTCCTCTCTGCTGGGGTCCAGCAGAAGAAGACCCTCTTCTTTACTGGGGTCCGGCAGCAGATTACACTCCTGTATTGCTGGGGTACCGCTGCAGAGGACCCACTTCCCTGCTGGGGTCTGGCAGCAGTGGACACTCCACTTTGCCTTGCTTCCAGCAGCTGAGGACCCTCCTCTCCTGCTGAACCCCTGCAGAAGATGACCCTCCTATGCTGCATGACCTCAGCAGAGAAGAAGTTCTAAAGCACCCTCGTTTCCTCATGGACTTCAAAGAGAGGCCTCAGCAGAGGACCCTCCTCTTCTGTTGTGGTCGGGGAGCAGAGGACCCGCTTCTTCTGCTGGGGTCCAGCAACAGAGGTCCCTTCGCTCTGCTGGGGTCCAGGAGCAGAGGACCCACTCACTGCTGGGGTCCGGAAGCAGTGGACCACCTCTCCTGGACCCCAGCAGGGAGGAAGCAGCAGAGGACCCTCCTCTCTTCTGTGATCCAGCACCAGAGGACACTCCTCTCTGCTCTGCCAAAACAAACAGGAAGCAGCAGAGGACCCACCTCTCTGCCTCGGTTCGGCACCATATGACGTTCCTCTCTGCTGGGTCTAGCACATGAGGACCCTCGTCTGTGCTAGGATCCAGCGAGTAAAATGCTGCAGAGGACCCTTCTCTCTGCATGGGTCCAGCAGCCAAGGACCCTCCTATCCTGCTGAACACCAAAGAGAGGAAGCAGGAGAGGACCTCTCTGCTGGGGTCAGGCTCCAGAAGACACTCCTTCCTGCTGGGCACGGGCAGCTGAGGACCCTGTTCTCTGCTGGGGTACAGCAGAAGAAGACCTCCCTCCCCTGCAGGTGTTCGGCATCAGAGTACCCTCCCCTCTGCTGGGGCCTGGAACCAGAGGACGCCCCTCTCTAATTGGACCAGCATCAGAGGACCCTCCTCACTGCCTGGGTCCAGCAGCAGAGGAACCTCCCTCTGTTGGTGTCCGGCACCACAGGAACCACCTCCCTGCTGGCGTCTGGTACCAGATTACCCTCCTCTGCTGCTGGGTTCTGGCACCAGAAGACCCCTCTCTGCATTGGTCCTACAGCACAGGACCCTCAACTGCTGCTGGGTCCCGGCACCAGAGGACCCCCCTCTCTGATTGGGTCCAGCAGCAGAGGACCCTCCTCACTGCTGGGGTCCAGCAGCAGAGGACCTTCCTCTCTGCTGGGGTCTGGGAACACAGGACCCTCCTGTCTGCTGTAGTGCAACACCAGAGAAGCCTCGTCCTCTGCTGTGGCCCAGCAGCAGAGGAAACTCCTCTCCGCTGGGGTCCAGAAGCGGTGCACCCTCCTCTCTGCTGAGTTCCAGCACCAGAGGACCTTCTTCTCTGCTAGGATCCAGCACCAGAAGACCCTCCTCTCTGTTGGGTCCGACATCCGAGAATCCTCCTCTATGCTGGCGTCCGGCAGTAGAGGACCCTCTTTTCTGCTGGGGTCCTGCAGCAGAGGACCCTCCTCTCTTTTTGGGTCTGCCAGCAGAGGACGCTCCTTCCTGCTGGGGTCCGACAGCAGAGGACCTTCATCCATGCTGGAGAGCCTTGGATGAGCGTCCTGCACTGAGTGCTGGTGGCCACGAGAGGGCGCCCAAAGCCGCCATTCATTCTTTTCTTTTTTTCTTTTCTTTCCCCCCCCTTTTTTTTTTTTTACACGTTTATTTATTTTATTCCAAAATCAGATATACAGAGCCACAATGGCTGGTGCATGCCGATCCAAAGCCAGGAACCTGGAGCCTCTTCTAGATCTCCCATGTGGGTGCAAGTTTCCAAATCCTTGGGCCGTTTCGACTGCTTTCCCAGGCCACAATCAGGGATCTGGTTGGGAAGTGGAGCAGCCAGGATTAGAACCGGTGCCCATATGGGATCCCGGCTCGTCCAAGGCGAGGACTTTAGTTGCTAGGCTACGGCACTGGGCCCCAAGCTGCCCTTTCTACCCCTGGTGGGCTCAGGCCTTCTGACCGCTAGACAGTCCAACCCTAGCCATCCTAGCATCAGGTGGGTGTCCCGGACAGTATTCTGGTACATGTGCTGTTGAAAGATCAGGGTTCCAAGGCCGAACAGCCCACATACCAAAGCCCGGGAGGGAGGAGACGTTTGGGGCCTAGCATCAGCCCAGGCCTCTGTGATAGGAAGTGTCACAGCCTCCAGCCAGATTCTGCTGCCCTCTTGTTCACCAGGAAGTGCTTCACCCTCCTCCATGGATCCTTGTGGATTCAAGACTCTTCCTCCTGCTGGTCAGCTGTGGATCGTCGTGTGCCGCTGATGTGCCATCTTCCACAAGACATCCCAACAGCTGACATCTGTTCTTCACAGAGGTCCTTCTCCCCAGGACAGGTAGAGTAGCAACATGCCTGGATCCCTTGTCTGTACTGGCTGCTCTCACAGCACGGAACGGCATAAGTTGTGCAAGCCAGGGGGACAGGCACCTTCAGCAGCCTGGTGAAGGAGCTGCTGAAGGGTCCAGCAAGGATTGGTGTGGTGTGGTGTGTGTTGTGTGTGGTGTGGTGTGGTGTGGTGTGGTGCAGGGCATTGTCCCAGTGGGTCAAGCCTCAGCCTGCCAGGTGGATGGCCTGTACGGGTGCTGCTTCAAATCCTGGCTGCATCCCCTGCAGTCCAGCTCCCTGCCGATCCTCCTGGGAGAGCAGCGGAGGATGCTGCAGGAGCTTGTGCCCCTGTGCCCGTGTGCCCCTGTGCCCCTTTGGGAGATCTGGAGGGAGCTCCTGGTTCCTGGGCTTGTCCTGACCCAGCCACAGCTGGCTGTGGTGGTGGTCCTTGGGGATGTGAGCCAACAGATGCAAGAAAGATTCTGTCTCTCCCTCTCTGTTCCTCTGTGCTTCCAAGAAAAGAGGACAGAGGGAGGCAGGAGGGAGGAAGGAAAAGACAGAAAGCTGCTGGCCTCCTGCGAGGGAGCATGCTGTGTGCTGTGCTGTGACTCTAGACTGCTTTTAGCTGTCAGTGCAGACCCCCAGGGCATGCATATGGCTTCCATCATGGGACTCGTGTGCAAGCTCTAAAAAGAGTGTCCTTGAGAGCAAATGCCTCTCTGAGTTGGGGTGCTTCCAATGATTTGTCAGGAGAGCCTTGGATGAGCATCCTGCAGTGAGTCCTGGTGGCCACGAGGGTGCCCGATGCTGCCCTACCTTTTTTTTTTTAAACAGGTTTATGTATTTTATTCCAAAGTGAAATATACAGAGAGGAGAAGAGACAGAGAGAAAGATCTTCTGTCCAATGATTCACTCTCCAAATGAGCCGCAAGAGCCGGTCCCCTGGGGACGCACTCTGCTGGGGCCTCAGCAAGAGGGACCCTTTGCCCCCCCTCCATCCCCTCCCTATCTGCTGGGGCATCTGCAAGATGGTCCATCTCGTGAGCCCCTCTGCCTGGGTCTCAGCGAGATGGTCTTCGTCGGACACCCCTCTCTCTCTACCTGGGCTTCAGCTAGTGGGACCCCTAGCGACCTCTTCCTCGCTGCTGGGGCCCCAGTGAGAGGGTCCCCCTCTGGAATCCCTCTGCTGGGGCCTCAGAGACAAGGACCCCCGGTGCAACCTACACTCTCTGCTGGGGCCTCAGTGAGAGAGATCCTCAGAGCCCAAGCCTCTCTCAGTGTTGGGGACTCAGCCAGAGGGTCCCCCTCAAGACCCCGTCTTCTGGGGCCCCAGTGAGAGGGACCCCTGAGTCCCACACTCACTCTGCTGGGTCCTCCGCGAGAGGGTCGCCCTGGGAACCCCCTCTGCTGGGGCCTCAGCGAGAGGGACCCCATCGGGACCCCCTCTGTTGGGGAATCAGCAAGGGGAAACCCTGGCGACCCCTCTCTCTCTGCTGGGGCCTAAGCGAGAGGATCCCCCTTGGGACCCCCTCTACTGGGGCCTCAGCGAAGGGGAACCCCGGTGATCCCCTTTGCTTGGGCCTCAGCTAGAGGGACACCCGGAGCCACCTAACCTATCTGCTGGGGCCTAGGCGAGAAGGGACCACTCGGGACCCCTCTGCTGGAGCCTCAGCGAGAGTGTCCCCCTCGGGACCCCCTCTGATGGGGACTCAGTGAGGGGGAACCCTCGCGACCCCTCCCTCCCTGCTGGGGCCTCAGCGAAGGGGAACCCAGGTGACCCCCTTTGCTTGGGCCTCAGCTAGAGGGACACCCTTCTCACCTAACCTCTCTGCTGGGGCCTAGGCGAGAAGGGACCACTCGGGAACCTCTTTGCTGGGGCCTCAGCGAGATGGACCCCCAGAGCCCCCTTCCCTCTCTGTTGATGCCTCAGCAGGAAGGTCTCACTCGGGACCATCTCTGCTGGAGCCTCAGCGAGAGTGTCCCCCTCGGACCCCTCCTCTCTTAATGCTGTGGCCTCAGTGAGAGGATTCCACTCGGGACCCTCTCTGCTCTGGCCTCAGCAAGATGGTCCCCCCAGACCCCCCTCTCTCTCTGCCTGGGCCTCATTGAGAGAGATCATCAGAGCCTGACCCTCTCTCTGTTGGGGACTCAGCCAGAGGGTCCCCCTCAGGACCCCGTCTTCTGGGGCCTCAGTGAGAGGGACCCCTGAGTCCCACTACCTCTCTGCTGGGTCCTCTGCGAGAGGAACCCCAGAGCCCCACTCACTCGATGCCGTGGCCTCAGTGAGATGGACTCACAACCACCCCCTTTCTCCTCTCTCTCTGATGGGGCGTCAGCGAGAAGGACTCACAACCACTCCCTTTCTCTCTCTCTCTCTGCTGGGGCCTCAGCGAGACGGTCCCCTCGGGATCCCATCTGTTGTGACCTCATCGAGAGGGACTCCCTTGAGACCCCCTCTGCTGGGGTCAGCGAGAGGGTCCCCCAGCGCCCCCCTCTGCTGCTGCGGCCTAAGCGAGAAGGTCTCCCAAGCACCCCTCCATCTCTGCTGGGGACACAGCGAGAGGGTCCCCAGCCGGATCCCCCTCCTTCTTCGCTGGAATCTCAGCGAGAAAGTACCCCTCGGAACCCCCTCTGCTGGGGTCAGCGAGAGGTTTCTTCTCAGACCCCCCTTTCTCTCTGCTGGGGCCTCAGCGAGAGGGTCACCCTGGGGACCCACTCTGCTGCCTCCTCAGCGAAAGGGACCCCCAGAGCCCCCTCCCTAGCTGCTGGGGCCTCAGCGAGACAGACCCCCGAGCACCCCTCCATCTCTGCTCGAGCCTCAGTAGGAAGGTACCCCTCGTGACCCCCTCCTCAGGCCTCAGGAAGAGGGTCCCCCTCGGATACCCCCTCCATCTCTGCTGGGGCCTCATCGAGAGGAACTCCCTTGAGACACCCTCTACTGGGGCCTCAGCGAGAGGGTTCCCCAGTGTCCCCTCCCTCGCTGCTGGGTCCTCAGCTAGAGGGTCTCCATAGGGACCCCCTCTGCTGGGGCCTCAGCGAGAGGGACACTTGCCACCCCCCCCTCTCTCTCTTAGCTGGGGCCCCGAGAGAAGTTAGCACTTGGACCCCCCCTTCTCTCTGCTGTGGCCTCAGGGAGTGGGACCCTCGCCCCCTCTCTCTGCTGGGGCCTCACTGAGGGACCCCTTAGGGACCCCCTCTGCTGGGGCCTCAGCGAGAGGGACCTCTGGTGACTCCTCCCTCACTGCTGGGGCCTCAGCAAAAGAGACCACTCGGGACCCCCTGTACTGGGGCCTCAGCGAGATTGTCCACCTTGGTACCTCCTCTGCTGGGGCCTCAGCGAGAGGGTCCCCCTCAGACCACCCATCTCTGTCTGCTGGGACCTCAGCGAGGGTGTCCCCCTTGGGACACCCTCAGCTGGGGCATCAGCAAGAGGAACCCTCACGCTGCTGGTGCCTCAGCGAGAGGGTCCCACTCCGAACCCATTCTGCTGGGGCCTCAGCGAGAGGGACCCTCGTCCTCCTCTCTGTCTCTGTTTCTGCTGGGGCCTCCGCGAGAGGGTCCTACTCGGGACTCCACTGCTGGGGACTCAGCAAGAGGGACCACCACAGCCCACCTACCTAGCTGCTGGGGCCTCAGTGAGAGGGTCACCCTGGGGAACCCCTCTGCTGGGGCCTCTGTGAGAGCGTGTTCCTCTGACCCTCCCTGTCTCTGCTGGGGCCTCTGTGAGAGGGTCCCACTCGGGACAACCTCTGCTGGGGCCTCAGCGAGAGGGACCCTTTCTCTGCTGGGGCCTAAGCGAGAATGACCCTCCCAGCCAGAGACTCAATCTCTGCTTGGGCCTCTGAGAGAGGGTCCCTTTCGGGACCCCGCCTGCTGGGGCCTAAGCGAGAGTGACCCCCAGAGCACCCTCCCTCGCTGCTAGGGCCTCAGTGATACTGACCCCAGCTCCCCTCCATCTCTGCTGGGGTCTCAGTGAGAGGGTCCCCCTCTTGCGCCCCCTCCCTCTCTGCTGGAGCCTCAGCGAGAAGGTACCCTTCAGGGCCCCTCTGCTGGGCCTCAGGAAGAGGGTCCACCTCGGACACCGCCTCCGTCTCTGCTGGAGCCTCAATGAGAGGGTTACCCTCTGGAGCCCCTCTGCCTGGGCTTCAGCTAGAGGGACCCCTGGCAACCCCTCTCTTGCTGCTGGGGCCTCAGCGAGAGGGTCCCCCTCTGGAATCCCTCTACTGGGGTCACAGCGAGAGGGACCCCTGGTGCCACCTACCCTCTCTGCTGGGACCTCAGCGAGAATATACCCGTCAGGACCCCCTGTGCTGGGGCCTCAGCGAGACGCACCCGCGGAGCCCCCTCCTTATCTGCTGGGGCCTCAGGGTGAGGGTCACCTTCACCGTCCATTCCTCACTGCTGGGGCCTCAGCAAGAGGGTCCCACTCGGGACAACCTCTACTGGGGCCACAGCAAGATTATCCCCCTCGGGACCCCTGTATGCTGGGGCCTCAGCGAGAGGGACCCTTTCTTTGCTGGGGCCTCAGTGAGAGGGACCCTCCCAGCCAGAGCCTCTATCTCTGCTGGGGCCTCTGAGAGAGGGTCCCCCTCGGGACCCCGTCTGTTGCTGCCTAAGCGAGTGGGACTCCCAGAGCCCCCCTCCCTAACTGCTGGGGCCTCAGCGAGATGAACCCCCGAGCACCCCTCCATCTCTGCTAGGACATCAGTGAGAGCGTCCCCCTTGGACGCGCCCTCCCTCTCTGCTGGAGCCTCAGCAGGAAGGTAACCCTCGGGACCCCATGTTCTCGGGCCTCAGAAAGAGGGTACCCCTCTCATATAACCCCTCTGTCTCTGCTGGAGCCTCAACAAGAGGGTCACACTCTGGAGCCCCTCTGCTGGGCCTCAGCGAAAGGGACCCCAGCGCTCCCCTCCCTCGCTGCTGGGGCCACAGAGAGAGGGTCCCCCTCGCAACCCCCTCTGCTGGGTCCAGAGCGAGAGGTTTTCCCTTGGGATCACCTCTGCTGGTGCCACAGTAAGATGGTCCACCTTGGGACCTCCTCTGCTGGGGCCTCAGCAAGAGGTTCCCCCTTGAGACCCACTCTGCTGGGGCTTCAGGGAGAAGGTCCCCCTCGGACCCTCCCTTCCTCGCTGCTCAGGCCTCAGCAAGAGGTTCCCCTTCAGGACCCAGTCTGCTGGGGCTTCAAGGAGAAGGACCATCGGCTGCCCCTCCCTCTCTCTCTCTCTCTCTCTCTAACTGCTGGGGCCTCAGCGAGAAGGTCCTGCTCGGGACCCACTCTGCTGGGGCCTCAGTGTGAGGGACCCTGGCCCCCCCATCACCTCCCTATCTGCTGGGGCATCTGCAAGATGGTCCATCTCGTGAGCCCCTCTGCCTGGGTCTCAGCGAGATGGTCCTCCTCAGACCCCCCCTCTCTCTCTACCTGGGCTTCAGCTAGTGGGAACCCCAGCAACCCCTTCCTTGCTGCTGGGGTGTCAGTGAGAGAGATCCTCAGAGCCCAAGCCTCTCCGTGTTGGGGACTCAGTCAGAGGGTCCCCCTCAAGACCCGGTCTTCTGGGGCCTCAGTGAGAGAGACCCCTGAGTCCCACACTCTCTTTGCTGGGTCCTCCGCAAGAGGGTCGCCCTGGGGAACACCTCTCCTGGGGCCTCAGAGAGAGAGACCCCCTCGGGGCCCCCTCTGATGGGGACTCAGTGAGGGGGAACCCTGGCGACCCCTGCCTCTCTGCTGGGGCCTCAGCGAGAGGATCCCCCTTGGGACCCCGTCTGCTGGGGTCTCAGCGAGGGGGAACCCCGGCGACCCCCTTTGCTTGGGCCCCAATAGAGGGACACCCGGAGCCACCTAACCTTTCTGCTGGGGCCTAGGCGAGAAGGTACCACTCGGGACCCCCTTTGCTGGAGCCTCAGCGAGATGGACCCCCAGAGCCCCCTTCCCTCTCTGTTGATGCCTCAGCAGGAGGGTCCCACTCGGGACCCCCTCTGCTGGAGCCTCAGCGAGAGTGTCCCCCTCGGACCCTTCCTATCTCAATGCTGTGGCCTCAGTGAGAGGATTCCACTCAGGACCCGCTCTGCTGTGGCCTCAGCGAGAGGGTCTTCCCAGACGCCAATCTCTCTCTCTGCCTGGGCCTCATCGAGAGAGATCATCAGAGCCCGACCCTCTCTCCGTTAGGGACTCAGCCAGAGGGTCTCCCACAGGACCCCGTCTTCTGGGGCCTCAGTGAGAGGAAGCCATGAGTCCCACTACCTCTCTGCTGGGTCCTCTGCGAGAGGGTCCCCCTGAGCACCACCTCTCCTGGGGCCTCAGCGAGAGAGGGACCACCTAAGGCCCCTCTCTGCTGGGCCATCAGCAAGAGGTTCCCCCTCGGACCACCCTCCCTCTCTGCTGGGGCCTCAGCGAGAGGGTCCCTCTTGGGACCCCCCTCTGCTCTTGCCTCAGCGAGAGTCCCCCTCGGACCTCCAGTATCTCTGTGCTGTGTCCTCAGTGAGAGGGTCCCACTCAGGAACCCCTCTGCTGGGTCCTCAGCCCGAGGGTCCCCCTCGGAATCCCTCTCCATCTCTGCTGGGGCCTCCGTGAGAGGTTCCCCCTCAGGCAGGTATATTAGGCCTTTATATGTTATGCAAGTATGTTAGTATTTGTGAAGCACCCCTCTCTTTATCTTGTCTTTCTGCTATGAGCACCAGGTTCCGACATTTCCTGCCAGTTTCCATTTTAACCAGACTATCAGACTGTCTGGTGTGTGACCCCAGCTGTTGGGGGTCTGGCCCTCCCTTTATAAATAGCATAATCTCTGCCCGTGATTTTGCTTATCATTCCCCTGTTATTACCACAGGGAAAATACCCACCTTCTCTACGTGGCAGCTTTGTGGGGTTTGGACATGACTGGCAAGCACCCCGTTTTCCCTTCTTTAGGAATGCAATGATTCCTGTGGAATCTATTAGTTCCATCATTCCTCTGAACTTGAGGAATCGCTCACGTGGGTGAACCTCAGCTCCTTGAATTTGAAGCTTGTGTCTGTCTGTGTTATCCCCATGTTTCTCTCTCACATACAGAAAACACCTCTGAAGTAAATGACACCACGTTCCAGCGCACCCTGACAGCGTGCTGGAATGGCAATTGCAATTCTGCTGTTCTTCAGCCCCTGCCCTGAATCCTGCCTGTGTCTGTTGGGACTGACGGAGAGGCCTCGTTGGCCTGATAAAGCATAAAAGAGACTGGCATAATGGCGACCACCATAGCCAGTACATCAGCAGCCGCCACCACCAGTTACCTTGGTGACAATGAACAAGGTCGCGGTACAGACTGCCAGAGTTATGGAACAATAGGACTTTACTGATGCACATGAGTGGGTGGGCACCCTTGTGTTGTAACTGTGGGTTGATCTGTTGGCAGAGGAACAGCAGAGTCTGTGAGATTGGGTCTAGGCCTCTTGTACCCCATCGTATGCCTTTTTGTGTGCAACACCTATGCAAGTGCAAAATGCTTCCAAGCCCGGGAACTGCTGTCTGCTCGTTGCTACCGAGCTAAAGATACTCCTATGGTCAGGGCCTCTTGTTCCCCATCATATGCTTTATGTATGTTTCAGCTGTGTAGTGCTATGTTTTCCCAAGCCCGGGAACTGCTGTCTGCTTGTTGCTACCGAGCTAAAGATACTCCTATGGTCAGGGCCTCTTGTTCCCCATCATATGCTTTATGTATGTTTCACCTGTGTAGTGCTATGTTTTCCCAAGCCCGGGACCTGCTGTCTGCTCATTGCTACCGAGCTAAAAACATTCCTAGCCATGGAACAGGGTTACTTGCCTCCCTGAGTATGGTTTTTGCATCTGCAGCAGGCAATGCTTGAATGGCAGCCAGTGACAGGTAAGATATACCAGGCACTGAACAACCTAAGACCGGGGCTCTGTCATGCTACAGAGATTCCTGATGAAGGGTAAAGCTGATAACGTGAGAGTCTACAACCTAAGACAGGCACATTCAAGTCAGCTTTAAAACAAAAAATGCGGTCCTGTTGTGGGCTAAGGAGATGATTAGCACTTGTTAAACTGAGGACTACGGGAACGGGTTTGGGGCTAAAAACACCTGGTCTAATTGGGCTCAGCTGCACGCAATGTTCTGTACATGAGGGTGTGGGGGAAAGAGCAAACAAGGAGAGCGGAAAGAGCAAAATGGGGAGACTTGAGAGACTTCCAACATCTCTGTTCTCCATGTCGGAGACTCATGCACAGACCTTCGCCGTGTCCACGAACTGGTTCTGCTAGAGAGAACACATTTTCCCTTCTTCAGGGCATCATAGGAAACATTTGTGAGATGAGGCATCTCAGTCGTGTGTATTGGAGGCAAAAATTTGGCCCCACAGCCTCCTAACACCAGCCACTGCCCTGTTGTTCACCAAGGAATGCTTCACCCTCCTCCAGGGGCATTCTGGATTCAAGAATCTTTCTGCTGCAAACCACCTGTTAACCATCAGCTGCCACTGATGTGCCACCTGAACCAAGAAACCTCAACAGCTGACGTGTATTCTCCACAGATGCTTTCTCACCAGGAGAGGTAGAGTAGCAGCATGCCTGGATGCCTTGTTGGTGCCCGCTGCTGTCTCAGCACGGAACAGCCAAAGTTGTGCCAGCAAGGGGGACAGGTACTTTCACCGGCCTGTTGAAGGAGCTGCTGAAGAAACTGGTAAGGGATGTTGTCAGGTGGTGCGGGTTTTGGTGGTTGGGGAGGGGTCCTAAGGTGTCAAGCATCAAGCCTGTGAGGCTTGTGTGCAGTTCAGCTGTATGGGTGCTGCTTGAAGACCTGACAGCATCCTCTGAAGTCCAGCTCCCTGCCGATGGTGCTGGGTGAACAGCAGAGAATGGCGCAGGGGCTTGTGCCCCTGTGCCTCTGTGCCCCTGTTGGAAATGTGGAGGAAGCTCGTGGTTCCCGGGCTTGACCTGGCCCAGCCACATCTAGCTCTGGTGGTGGTCCCTGGGGAAGAGAGGCAGCAGATGCAAGAAAGATTGCTCTCTCTCTCCCTCTCTGTTCCTGTGTGCTCCAAGCAAACAGGACAGATTCAGGCAGGCAGGCAAGAAGGCAGGAAGAGAGAGATTGCTATTGGCCTCCTGGCAGGGAGTGTGCTGTGTGCTGTGTGCTGTGCTGTGGCTCTAGACTGCTTTTGTCTGCCAATGCAGATCCCAAGGGTGTGCGTAAGGCTTCTGTCCTGGGAATTCTGTGCAACCGCTCCAAAGAGTGTCCTTGAGAGTGAATTTCTCTTAGGCTTGGATTGTTTCTCTTGTTTGTGCATGAGAGCCTGGAGGAGCGTCCTGCAGTGAGTCCTGCTGGCCATGAGAGGACGCATAAGCTGCTCTTTCTACCCCTGGTTGGCTGAGGCATTTCGAGCACTAGAAGGTCCAGCCCCAGCCATCCTAGTGTCAGGTGGGAATCCCGGACAGAATTCCTTTATATGTGTCCCTTGAAGATTGGGCTCCAAGGCCGAACAGCCCGCATATGAAGGATCAGGAGGGGGTGTAGGACGCTTGTGGCCTTGCATCAGGCCAGGCCTCTGTGCTAGGAAGTGGCTGTCTGTCTTCACCAGTAAGGTACAACCTAGGGCACAATTAGAACTAGAAGCTGGAATTTCGCATCACGGACCCCAGAGGCCCTGAGGGACCTGGAGTCCCAGTCAGTAAGCCCATGAGCCCTATGGGAGCTGAAATCCCATGTGAGTGTGCACACGGACCCTCTGGGAGCTGGAGTCCCACATCACTGTGCCCATGGGCCCCATGAGACCTGGAGTTCCATGTCTGTGTACCCACGAGCCCTCTTGGACCTCGATCCTAATTCAGCATTCCCCAATCCCTGTGGAATCTGGGGTCCCACGTCAGCGTGCCCATGGACCCTCTGAGACCTGGAGAAACACACCAGCTGACTAGCACTGATGGTTCGCAGATGAGGTACCCAGAAAACTTTCCGGAATCTGGAAGCAGAGGATTCTCCTCCCTGCTGGGGTTCAGCAGCAGAGGACCATCCTGCCACCTGGAGACCAGCAGCAGAGGACCATCCTGCCTGCTGGGGACCAGCAATAGAGGACCATTCTCCCTGCTTGGGTGCGGCAGCAGAGGACCCTAACCGCTGCAGGGTCCAGCAACAGAGGACCCTCATCCCTGCTGCTGGACACCAGCAGAGAGGAAGCATCAGAGGTCCTTTCTCTCTGCTGCGGTCCAGCACCAAAGGACCATCCTCTCTGCTGGACCGCAGCAGAGAGGAAGCTGCAGAGGACCCTCTTCTGTGCTGCTGGGGTCAAGCAGCCGCAGAGGACCCTCCTCTGCAGCTGGTGTCCGGAACCACAGGACCTACTCTGCTTCTGGGGTCCGGTAGAAGAAGACCCTCCTTGCTGCTGGGTTCTGGCACCAGAGGACCCTCCTCTGCTGGTGGGGTCCGTCAGTAGAGGACCATTCTACGCTACTTCAGTGCGGAACAGAAGGACCCTCCTCTGCTGTTGGAGTCTGGCAACAATGGAGCCTCCTCAGCTGCTTTGGTCCTTCAGCAGAGGACCCTTTTTTCTGCTGGGGTCTAGCACGACAGGACACTTGTCTCTGCTAGTTTCCAGCAGAGAGGAAGCAATAGAGGACCCTACCCTCTGCAGGAGTCTGGCAGCAGAGGACCCTCCTCTCCTGCTGGATAACAAGGAGAGAAAGCAGCAGAGGAACCTCCTGTTCTGCTGGGGTCTGGCAGCAGAGGACCCTCCTCTCTGCTGGGGTCCGGAAGCAGAGGACTCTCCAACCTGTTGTTGTTTGGCAGCAGAGGAACTTCTACAGTGCTGGGGTGGAGCAGAGAGGAAGTACCATAGATACCTCCTCCATGCTGTGGTCCAGCCTCAGAGGATCCTCCTCTGCAGCTGGACCTCAGCAGAGAGGAAGATGCAGAGTATCCTTGTCTCCTGCTGGACCCCAAAGAGAGGATGAAGCAGAGAACCCTGCTCTCTGCTGGGGTCCGGCAGCAGAGCACACTCGTCCCTGCTTGGGTGTGGAAGCAGAAAACCCTCTTCCCTGCTGGGATCCCACAGCAGAGGACCCTCCTCTCAACTGGGTTCTGGCAACAGAGGACCCTCCTCCGTGCTGGGGTCTGGAAGCAGAGGACACTCCTCTGCTGCTGGGATCTGGCACCAGAGGATCCTCCTCTGCTGCTGAGATCCAGCAGCAGAGGATTCTCCTCCCTGCTGGGGTACAGCAGCCGGGGAACCTCCTGCCTTCCGGGTCCAACAGCAGACGACCCTCCTCTTCTGCGGGACCCCTGCAAAGAGGTGTTTCCCTGCTACTAGACCACAGCAGAGAAGAAGTTGCAGAGGACCCTCCCCTCATGCTGCACCCCAGGGAGAGGACGCAGGAGAATACACTCCTCTTCTGCTGGGGTCCGGCACCAGTGGACTCTCTGCTGTACCCCAGCAGAGAGGAAGCTGCAGAGGACCCTCCTCTCCTGCTTGGCATCAAAGAGAGGACACTCCTGTTCTCCTGGGGTCTGGCAGCAGAGGACCCTCTGCTCTGCTTGGGTCTGGCATCAGAGTACCCTCGTCTCTGATGCGGTCCGGCAGCAGAGAACCCACCTCCCTCTGGGCTCCAGCAGTGGAGGACCCACCTCTGCTGCTGGAATCCGGCGGCAGATAACCCTCATCCCTCATGTGTAATGGCAGCAGAGGACTCTCATTTCTGCTGGGGTCCTACAGCAGAAAGCTGGAGCATCAGATGAACCTCTTCTCTGTTGGGGTCTGGCATAGGAGGACCCTCCTCTCTGCTGGGGTTCAGCACCAGAGGAACCTCCTCTCTGTGGGGGTCAAGCAGCTGAGTACCCTCCTCTCTGCTCTACCCCAGCAGAGAGGCAGCAGTGGTGGACTCTTTTTCCTGCTGGGCTCTGGCACCAGAGGACCCTCCTCTGCTGAGGTCCAGTACCAGATTACCCTCATCTCTGCTGTGTTCCGGGAGCACTGGACCCTCCTCTCTGCAGGGGTCTAGCACAAGAGGAAGGAGCAGATGACCCTCCTCCTGCAGGCGTCAAGCAGCAGATGCGCCTTCTCTCCTGCTGCAACACAGCAGCAGAGGAGCCTCCTCTCTGATGGACTGGGGACCAGCAGCAGAGGACCCTCCTCTCTGCTTAGGCCCGGAGGCAAAAGACCCTCCTCTCCTGTTAGCATCAGGCAGCAGAGGACCCTACTCTCCTGCTGGAACCCAGTAGCAGAGGACCCTCCTCTCTGATGGACTGGGGTCCAGCAGCAGAGGACCCTCCTCTCTGCTGCACATCAGCAGAAATGAAGCCGCAGAGGACCCTCCTCTCTGCTAATGTCCAGCAGCAGTGGACCCTCCTCTGCTTCTGGGGTCCGGCAGCAGAGGACACTATTCTGCTGCTGTGGTCCGCGAGCAGAGGTCCATCCTCTGCTGCTGGAGTCCAGAAGAAGTGGGCCCTGCTCTGCTGCTGGGGTCCTGCTGCAGTGGACCCTCCTCTGCTGGACCCCAGCAGAGAGAAAGCAGCAGAGGACCCTCCTATTTGCTTGGGTTGAGCAACGGAGGACCCTCCTCTCTGCTGGGGTCCAGCACCAGAGGATCCTCCTCTGTTCTGGAGTCCAGCTCAGTGGAAGCAGCAGAGGACCCTCCTCTCTGCTGGGGTCCGGCACCAGAAGACCCTCTTCTCTGCTGGGGTCCTGCACCATAATACCCTCCTCTCTGCTGAAGTCCGGCATCAGAGGACACTGCTTCCTGCTGGGATCCTGCAGCAGAGGAACTTCAGTGCTGGAATCCGGCAGCCAAGGACCCTCCTCATTGCTGGAATCCGGCACCCGAGGACCGACCTCCGCTGCAGGAGTCCGGCAGCAGAGGACATCCCTCTGCTGTAGTCCGGCAGCAGAAACCCCTGTACTCTGTTGGTTTCCATGAGCAGAGGACCCTTCTCTGCTGCTGGGGTCCAGCAGTAGTGGACCCTACTCTCTGCTGGTGTCCTGTAGCAGAGGAACCCCCTGTCTTCTGGATTCCAGCAGAGAGGAAGTAGAAGAGGACTCTCCTCTCAGCTGGTGTCCAGCAGCAGAAGACCGTCCTCTCCTGCTGGCGTCAAACAGCACAGGACCCTTCTCTCCTAATGGAACTCAGTAGCAAGAGGACCCTCCTCTCTAATGGACTGGGGTCCAACAGCAGAGGACCATCCTGTCTGTTGGGGTCCAGCAGCAGAGTAACCTCTTATCTGCTTGGGTCCGGCAGCAGATTACCCTCCTCTCTGCAGATGTCCGACAGCAGAGCACCCTGTCTGATGGCGTCTGGCAGTCACTGATCCTCCTCTCTGCTGGGGTACAATAGCAGAGGACCCTCCTTTCTGCTGTGGTCCAGCACCAGAGGACCCTCCTCTTCTGCTGGGGTCAGGGACCAGAGGACCATACTCACTGCTGGCATCCGGCACCAGAGGACCTTCCTCTGTTGCTGGGGTCCGAAACAAGAGGACCCTCCTATCCTCTCTACCTCTGCAGAGAGGAAGTTGCAAAGGAATCCTGATCTCTGCTGTGGTCCAGCACCATAGGCCCTTCCTCTCTGTTGGGGTCTAGCAGGAGAGGGCGCTTGTCTCTGCTAGGGTCCAGCAGAGAGGGAGCAGTACAGGACCTTCCTCTCTGCTGGGGTCCAGCAGGAGAGGACCCTCCTCTTTTGCTGGATCCCTGCAGAAGAGGAAACTCTTCTGCTACTGGACCCCAGCAGAGAGGAAGCTGCAGAGGAGCCTCCTCTCCTGCCTAACACCAAAGAGAGGAAGTAGCAGAGGACCATCCTGTTCTGCTGGTGTCCAGAAGCAGAGGACCATCCTCTCTTCTGTGGTCTGGCAGCAGAGGACACTCCTCCCTGCTGGGGTCCGGCAGCATTGGACCCTCGACCCCACTGGGGTCCGGCAGCAGATGACCCCCTTCTGCTGCAGGTATCTTGCACCAGAGAACACCCCTGTGCTATTGGGGTCCAGCAACAGAGGACCCCCCTCTGCTACTGGTGTCTGGCAGAAGAGGAAGATCTGTTGCTGGGGTCTGGCATCAGAGAACCCCCCTTTGCTATTGGGGTCCAGCAACAGAGGACCCTCTTCTGCTGCTGGGCTCTGACACCAGAGGACACTCCCAGCTGGCCTCTGGCAACAAAGGACCCTCCTCCGTGCTGGGGTCCGGCAAAAGAAGACTCCTCTCTCTACTGGGGTCCAGCAGCAGAGTACCCTCCTCTCTGCTATGTTCGGTCCGCAGAGTACCCTCCTCTTTGCTGGGGTGTGGCAGCAGAATTCAATCCTATTTGCGGTAGTCCAGCAGTAGAAGACCTTACTCTCTGCTGGGGTCTGGCAGCAGAGGACCCCCCTCTGCTGCTGGGGTCTGATAGCAGAGGACCTCCCTTTGCTGCTGGGGTCTGGAAGCAGAGGACGCCTCTCCCTTCTGGTGTCCAGCAGCAGAGGACCCTCCTGCCTACTGGGTTTCAGCAGCAGAGGACCATTTTTTCACGCTGCACCACTGCAGCAGAGGACCCTGCTATGCTGCTGGACCACAGAAGAGAGCAAGATGCAGAGGATCCTCGCCTTCTGCTGGACTGCAAAGAGAGGACAAAGCAGAGGATCCTCATCTTCTGCTGGGGTCCGGCAGCAGAGGACCCTCCTCTGTGCTGCGGCCTGGTAGCAGAGAACTCCCCTCTCTGAAGCGGTCTGGGAGAAGAGTACCCTCCTCTCTCTTGGGGTCCATCATGAGAGGACCCTCCTCAGCTGCTGGGGTCCGGAACCAGAGGACCCTCCTCTGCTGCTGCGGTTGAGCACCAGAGGACACAACTCTCTGCTAGGGTCCAGCACCGGAGAACCCTCTTCTCGGCTGGGTCCAACAGCAGAGGACACAGCTATGCTCTCTGCTGGGGTCCGACAACACAGGACCCTCCTCTGCTCCCCAGTCCGACATCAGAGGACCCTCTTCTCTGCGGGTTCTGGAAGCAGAGGACACTGCTTTGATGCTGGGGACCGACAGCAGAGAACAATAATCTCCTGCTGGGGTCTGGCAGCAGAGAACCCTCCACTGCTGTTGGGGTCCAGTAGCAGAGGATGTTCCTCTGCTGCTGGACCTCAGCAGAGAAAAAATGCAGAGGAGCCTCATCCTTTACTGGACCCCAAAATAGGACACAGAGGAAGACCTCCTCTTCTGCTGGCGTCCGGCAGCAGAGGACCCTTCTTTGCTACTGGGTTCCGGCAGCAGAGGACTCCCTCTTCTGATGTGGTCCAGCACCAGAGAAACCCCCTCTGCTGCTGTGGTCCTGCACCAGAGGACCCGCCTCTGCTGCTGGAGTCCAGCACCAGAGGACCATTCTCTCCTGCTGTTGTCTGGCAACAGAGGATTCTTCCCCCTGCGGGGGTCTGGCAACAGAGGACTCTCCTCTGTTCCTCGGGTCAGGCACCAGAGGTCCCTCCTCTGTTGCTGTCATCCGGCAGTAATGGACGTTCCTCCCTGCTGGGGTCCAGCAGTAGAGGACCCTCCTCCCTGCTGGGGTCCGCCAGCAGAAGAGCCTGCTCCCTGCTGGGGTCTGACCGCACCACAGGACTCCCCTCTCTACTGTGTCCAGTAACAGAGGAGCCTCCTCTACTGCTGGGGTCCGGCACCAGAGGACCCCCATCTGCTGCTGGAGTCTGGCACCAGAGGCACACTTCTCTGCTGAGGTCCAGCACAAGAGGACCCTTCTCAATGCTGGGGTCCAGCAGCAGATGACCCTCCTCTCTTCCATGGTCTTGCAGCAGAGAACCCTCCTTTTATGCTTGTTTCCAAGAGCAGAAGACCCTCCTCTCCTGCTGGACCCCTGCAGCAGAGGACACTCCTCTGCATCTGAACCACAGAAGAGAGGAAGTTGCAGAGGAACATCGTCCACTACTGGACCCCAAAGAGAGGATGCAGCAGAGGACCATCCTCTTCTGCTGGGGTCCAGGAGCAGAGGAAACTCCTGTCTGCTGGGTCCAACAGCAGAGGACACTGCTTTGCTGCTCGGGTCCAACAGCAGAGAACCCTCCTCTGTTGGGCCCGGCAGCAGAGGACACTGCTTTGCTGCTGGGGTCCTACAGCAGAGGACAATCCTCCGCTGCTTGGGTACAGCTGCAGAGGACCCTCCACTGCTGCTGGGGTCCAGTACCAGAGCACTCCCCTTTGTGCTGAGGTCCAGCAACAGAGGACCCCCCTGTGCTTCTGGGGTCCGGCACCAGAGGAACCACTTGTGCTGCTAGGTCCGGTACCCAAGGACTCTCCTCTCCTGCTGGGGTTCAGCAGCAGAGGACCCTCTACTCTGCTGGGGTCCAGCACAAGAGGACCGCCTTCTGCTGCTGGGGTCAGGCAGCAGAGGACCTGCCTCTGCTGCTGGACCCCAGCTGTTAGGAAGCTGCAAAGGACCCTCCCCTCCTGCTGGACCCCTGCAGCAGAGGACCATCATCTGCTGCTGGACCACAGCATAGGGGAAGTTGCAGAGGACCCTCATTCCCTACTGGACCCCAAAGAGAAGACACAGCAGAGGACCCTCCTCTTCTACTGGCGTCCTGCAGCAGAGGACCCTCCTCCCTGCTGTGTTCCGGCAGAAGAGGACTCTCAACTACTGCTCGGGTCAGGCACCAGAGGATCCTCCTCTGCTGTTGGGGTTCGGAAGCAGACAATCCTCTTCCCTGCCTGTATCCGGAAGAAAAGGACCCTCCTCCCTGCTGTGGTCCGGGAGCACAGGAACCTCCTATGCTCTTGGAGTACGATACCAGAGGACCCTCCTCTGCTGCTGTTTTCTGTTACCAGAGGACCACTCTCTGCTGCTGGGGTATGGCACTAGAAGACCCCCCTCTGCTGCTGGGGTCTGGCAGCAGAGGACCCTCCTTCTGCTGGGTTCCAGCAGCAGAGGACCCTACTCCCTGCTGGGATCCGGCAGCAGAGGACACTCTTCCCTGCTGCAGTCCGGCAGCAGAGGACCTTCCTCTGCTCTTCTTGTCAGGCACAAAAGAACCCCCATCTGCTGCTTGTGTCAAGCAAAACAGAACCCTCTATGATCTTAGGCCCGGCACCAGAGGACACCCCTCTCTGTTGGAGTACACCACCAGAGGTGCCTCGTCTCTGCTGGGGTGGATCAGCAGAAAAACCTCCTCTCAGTCTGGGTCCGGCTGTAGAGGACCCAACACTGCTGCTGCGTCTGACAGCAGGGGATGCTCTTCTTCTGCTGGACCCCAGCAGAGAGGAAGCAGTAGAGAAACATCCTCTCTGCTGGTGTCTAGCATGAGAGGACCCATCTCTCTACTGGGGTCCAGCAGAAAGGAAGCAGAAGAGGACCCTTCCTCTTCTTTTGGGTTCAGCAGCAGAGGACCCTCCTCTCTGCTGCAGTGCAGCACCAGAGGAGCCTTGTCTTCTGCTGTGGTCCAGCAGCAGAGGAAACTCCTCTCTGCTGGGGTCCAGCACCAGATGACCCTCCTCTGCTGAGTTCTAGCACTAGAGGACCTTCTTCTCTGCTAGGATCCAGCTCCAGATGACCTCCTCTCTGTTGGGGTCCAACATTCGAGGACCCTTCTCTATGCTGGAGTCCGGCAGTAGAGTACCCTCCTCTCTTTTTGGGTCTGCCAGCAGAGGACGCTCCTCCCTGCTGGGGTCCAGCAGCAGAGGACATTCATCCATGCTGGAGAGCCTTGGATAAGCGTCCCGCACTGAGTGCTGGTGGCCACGAGAGTGCGCCCAAAACCGCCGTTCTTTTCTTTTCTTCTTTTCTTTTCTTTTCCTTTTTTTTTTTTTTAAACAGGTTTATTTATTTTATTCCAAGGTCAGATATACAGAGAGGAGGAGAGACAGAGAAGAAGATCTTCCGTCCGATGATTCACTCCCCAAGTGAGCCACAATGGCTGGTGAATGCCGATCCAAAGCCAGGAACCTGGAGCCTCTTCTGGGTCTCCCATGTGAGTGCAAGTTTCCAAAGCTTTTTGCCGTCCTCGACTGCTTTCCCAGGCCACAAGCAGGGATCTGGATGGGAAGTGGAACAGCCGGGATTAGAACCGGTGACCATATGGGATCCCGGCTTGTTCAGGGCGAGGACTTTAGTTGCTAGGCTACGGCGCTGGGCCCCAAGCTGCCCTTTCTACCCCTGGTGGGCTCAGGCCTTCTGACCTCTAGACAGTCCAACCCGAGCCATCCTAGGGTGAGGTGGGGGTCACAGACAATATTCTGGTACACGTGTTGTTGAAAGATCAGGGCTCCAATGCCGAACAGCCCACATACCAAAGCCCGGGAAGGGTGGAGGACGCTTGGGGCCTAGCATCAGTTCGGGCCTCTGTGATAGGAAGTGTCAGGGTGCCTTTAAGAGCGAGGCACTTAAAGAACTCTGGTAGGTGGTGTCCTATGTCAGCATGCCCACAGGCCCTCAGGGAGCTAGAGTCCCGCACCTGCGTACCACAGGCCCTCTGTGAGCTGGTGTTACACACCAGCCCACTGGGGTTGTACTGTGCCAGATGAGGTCCCGGGAAACCTTACCGCCACCCCCATTCCTTGCAGAGCACCCTGAGATGCAGACTCCGGGCGTTCTTTGGCAAGTGGAGCATCTCCCTGATGAGCTACCAAGAGGGCTTCATGGACTTTTATTTATTTTTTTTTATTCCAAAGTCCGAGATACAGAGAGGAGGAGAGACAGAGAGAGAGGAAGATCTTCTGTCCGATGATTCACTCTCCAAGTGAGCTGCAACAGCCGGTCCCCTCGGGACCCACTCTGCTGGGGCCTCAGTGAGATGATCCCCCTCAGAACCGCATCCTTCGCTGCTGGGGCCTCAATGAGAGGGTCAAACTCGGGATCCCCTCTGCGGGGGCCTCAGCGATAGGGACAACCGCAGCCCGACTCCCTCAGTGCTGGTATCTTAGAGTGAGGGATCCCCGAACCCCCCTATCTCTCTGCTGCTGTCTCAGTGAGAGGGACCCTCGGCCCTCCTTTCTCTCTCTCTCTTTCTCTCTCTGCTGGGGCCTCAGCAAGAGGTTCCCGTCGGGACCCCCTCTGTGGGGGCTTCAGGGAGAGGGAACGTCTGCTGCCCTCTCTCTCTGTTCTTCTCTGGTGGGAACTCAGCGCAATGGTGCCACTTGTACCCCACCTCTCTCTCTACTGTGGCCTCAGAGAGAGGGACTCACAACCACCCCCTTTCGCTCTCTCTCTCTAATGGGGCCTCAGCGAGAGGGACCCTCTGAGCCAGAGCCTCTATCTCTGCTTGGGCATCTGAGAGAGGGTCCCCCTCGGGACCCCGTCTGCTGCGGCCTAAGTGAGAGGGACCACCGGAACCCCCCTCCCTAGCTGCTGGGGCCTCAGTGACACGGACCACCAAGCACCCCTCCATCTCTGCTGGGGCCTCAGTGAGAGGGTCCCCCTTGGACACCCCCTCTCTCTCTGCTGGAGCCTCAGCGAGAAGATACCCCTTGGGTCACCCTCTCCTCGGACCTCAGGAAGAGGCTCCCCCTCGGGACCCCTCCATCTCTGCTGGAGCCTCAGCGAGAGGGTCATCCTCTGGACCCCCTCTGCTGGGGCCTCCTTGAGAGAAACTCCCTCAAGACACACTCTGCTGGGGCCTCAGCGAGAGGGCTCCCCGGAGCGCCTTACCTCGCTGCTGGGGCCTCAGCGAGAGGGTCCCCCTTGGGACTCCCTCTGCTGGGGCCTCAGCTAGAGGGACCCTTGCACCCTCCTCTCTCTTCTGCTGGGCCTCTGAAGGAAGTTAGCACTCAGACCCCCCTTCTCTCTGCTGGGGCCTCAGGGAGTGGGACACTCGGCCCCCTTTCTCTGCTGAGGCCTCAGCGTGATATACCCTAGGGACCCCCTGTGCTGGAGCCAAAGCGAGAGGGACCCCTGACAACTCCTCCCTCGCTGCTGGGCCTTAGCAAAAGAGACCACTCGGGACCTCCTCTACTAGGGCCTCAGCGAGATTGTCCACCTTGGGACCTCCCCTGCTGGGGCCTCAGTGGGAGGGTCCCCCTCGGACCACCCATCTCTGTCTGCTGGGACCTCAGCGAGGGTGCCCCATTGGGACCCCCTCAGCTGGGGCCTCAGCAAGAGGGACCCTCAAGCTGCTGGTGCTTCAGCGGGAGGGTCCCACTCCGAACCCATTCTGCTGGGGCCTTAGCGAGAGGGAACCTCGTCCCCATCTATCTCTCTGCTTCTGCTGGGGCCTCGGCGATGGGGTCCCCCTCGGGAGCCCCTCTGCTGCGCCCTCTGTGAGAGAGTGTTCCTCGGAGCCTCCTCTCTCTGCTATGGCGTCAGCGAGAGGGTCCCACACGGGACAAACACTGCTGGGGCCTCAGCAAGATCGTCCACCTTGGGACCTCCATTGCTGGGGTCTCAGCGAGACAGTCCCCGTCGGACCACCTCTCTCTCTGCTGAGGCCTCAGCAAGAGGGTCCCCCTGGGACCCACTCTGCTGGAGCCTCAGTGAGATTATGCCCCTCGGATCCCTCCCTCTCTCTCTGCTGGGGCCTCAGCAAAATGGTCCCCCTCTGCTGGGGCCTCAGTGAGAGGGACACCCAAAGCCCCTCTCCCTATCTGCTGTGACCTTAGCAAGCGGGTCCCCCTCGGACCCCCTCTCTCTGCCTTGGCGTTAGCGAGAGAGTCCCACTAGGGACCCACTCTGCTAGGGCCTCAACGAGAGGGACCCCTGGTGCCCCCCACCGTCTCTGCAGGGGCCTCAGCAAGAGGGTCCCCCTCAGACTCACCCTCTGTCTCTGCTGTGGCCTCAGCGTGAGGGTCCACTTGGGACCCACTCTGCTGGGGCCTCAGCGAGAGGTTCCCCCTCGGACCCGCTCTCTCTGCTGTGGCCTCAGCGAGAGGGTCCCACTAGGGACCCACTCTGCTACGGCCTCAGTGAGAGAGTCCCACAAGGGACCCACTCTGCTAGGACCTCAGCGAGAGGGTCCCCCTCAGGACCCACACTCTCTTTCTCTCCTCTGGGGCCTCAGCGAGAGGGTCCTCTTCAGACTCCCCTCTCTTTCTGCTGGGGCCTCAGCGAGAGGGTCCCCCTTGGGACCCACTCTGCAGGGGCCTCAGGGAGAGGGTCACACTCGGACCCTCCCTCCCTCGCTGCTGGGGCCTCAACAAGAGGGTCCCACTCGGGACCCACTCTGCTGGGGCCTCAGTGAGAGGGATCCTTTCTTTGCTGGGGCCTCAGTGATAGGGAACCTCCCAGCCAAAGCCTCTTATCTCTGCTGGGGCCTCTGAGATAGGGTCCCCCTAGGGACATCCTCTGCTGGGGCCTCAGCAAGGTGAAACCCTGGCGACCCCTCCCTGGCTCCTGGGGTCTCAGCAAGAGGTACCCCTCGGGACCCCTTCTTCTGGGGCCACAGCGAAAGGGACACCTGGAGCCATCTAACCTTTCTGCTGGGGCCTAGGCGAGAAGGTACCACTCGGGACCCCCTCTGCTGGAGCCTCAGCGAGAGTGCCTCCCGAGCCCCCTTCCCTTTCTGTGGATGCCTCAGCGGGAGGGTCCCCCTCGCAACCCCTCTGCTGGGGCCTCGTCGAGAGAGATCCTCATTACCTGACCCTCTCTCTCTGTTGGGGCCTCAGCGAGAGGGTCCACCTCAGGAACCCCATCTTCTGGGGCCTCAGTGTGTTGTCCAAGGGTGTCAAGCCTCAGCCTGCCAGGCAGATGGCCTGTATAGTTGCTGCTTCAAGTCCTGGTTGTTTCCCCTGCAATCAGGCTCCCTGGTGATGATCCTGGGGGAGCAGTGAAGGATGGTGCAGGGGTTTTGCCCCTGTGCCCCGTGAACCTTTATGACATGTGAATGAAGCTTCTGGTTCCTGGGCTTGTCCTGGCCCAGACACAGCTGGCTCTGGTGGAAGTGAGCCAGCAGATGCAAGAAAGTTTGCTCTGTCTCACTCTCTGTTCCTCTGTGCTTCAAAGCAAACAAGACAGAGGGATACAGGCAGGCAGGAAGGAAGAGAAAGAAAGCTGCTGGCTTCCTGGGAGGGAGTGTGCTGTGTGCTGTGTACTGTGCTGTGGCTCTAGACCGCTTTTGTTTGCCAACGAGGACCCCAAGGACATGTGTGGTGTTTCAGTCCTGGGACTCCTGTGCAACCTCTCCGAAGAATGTCCTTGAGAGTGAATGTCTCTCAAGCCAGGTTTGTTTCCCTTGTTTGTGCAGTAGAGCATGGAGAAGCGTCATGCAATGAGCCCTGCTGACCACGAGAGGGTGCGCAAAGCTGCCCTTTCTACCCCTGGTTGTCCTCAGGCCTTTTGAGCACAAGAAGGCCCAGCCAGAGCCATCCTAGTGTTAGGTGGGGGTCCATTACAGTGTTCCTGGATATGTGTCGCTGGAAGATTGGGGTCCAAGGCAGAACAGCCCTCATACCAAGGTCCAGGAGGGTTTGGAGGACACTTGTAGCTTTGCATCAGGCTGAGGCTCTGTGCTAGGAAGTGGCTGTGTGCCTTCACCAGCAAGGTACAACCTAGGGCACGGGGAGAAACCTGGGAGCTAGAGTCCCACATCAGCGTGCCCACAGGCCCTCTGAGAGCTGGAGTCCCACATCAGCGTGCCAACAGACCCTCTGGGACCTGGAGTTACACACAGGCTGACAAGCCCTGATTTTTCACAGATGTGGTCCCCAGAAACATTTACACCACCTCCTTTCCCAGCTTAGCAACCCTTGGCCGGCCCTTGGCTTTCTTTACCAAGTGGAGCAGCTCCCTGATGGGCTGCGGAGAGGCCTTCATGTGTTTTTGCATGTGTGGAGTGGCAGTTATGGTGATACAACACGCGGCATTCCTCTGCCTAGCTCGGTGGGTGTGTGCTGTGTGCTGTGTCCTGTGGTTCTAGACTGCTTTTGTCTGCCAATGCAGACCCCAAGGGCATACGTAGGTCTTCCGTCCTGGCACTCCTGTGAAACCTCTTCAGAAAGTGTCCTTGATAGTGAATTTCTCTCAGGGCAGGTTTGATTCCCATGTCTGGGCAGGAGAGACTGGAAGAGCGTCCTGCTGTGAGTTCAACTGTACACGAGAGAGCGTGCAAAGCTGCCTTTCTACCCCTTGTGGGCTCAAGCCTTTTGAGCACAAGACGGCCTGGCCCAAGGCATCCTAGCGTCAGGTGGTGCTCCCGGACAGTGTTCCTGGACACAGGATGCTGGAATATTGGGGTCCAAGGCAGAACAGCCCGCATACCAAGGTCCAGGAGTGTGTATAGGATGCCTGTGTCCTTGCATCAGCCCAGGCCTCTGTGCTAGGAGGTGGCTGTGTGCCTTCACCAGCAAGGAACATCAGAGGGCACTGGGGAAACCTGCAAGCTGGAGTTCCACGTCAGGGCACCCAGAGGCCCTGTGGGAGCTGGAGTCCCACATCAGTCTCTCCAAGGGCCCTCTGAAACATGGAGACTCACATCAGTTTGTCCATGGTCCCTCTGAGAGTTGAAATCCTAGGTCATTGTGCCCACGCACCCTCTGTGTGCTAGTGTCCCACGTCAGTGTGCCCATGGACCCTCTGGGACCTGGAGTTACTCAACAGCTGACTAGCACTGGTCTTTCGCAGATGAGATCCTTGGAAACATTTACACCACTCTCTTTCCTCACAGAGCACCATTAGGGGCAGGAACTAGGTGTTCTTTAGCAAGTGGTGAAGCTCCCCGATGGGCTGCATAGAGGCCTTTGTGCATTTTTGCATTTGTGGAGTGGCACTCGGCCTTCTTCTGCTTAGCTGGGTGGAATCTGGGCATGTGGGCTCCTAAGCCAGGAGCAGGTGGATGGGTAAGTAAGCACCAGAGGTCACCAGTCATCTGGAATAGGAAGTCCCAGGCCTTAGCTGCTGCAAGAGCACCCTGGACATGCATTCTCACTGTCTAGCAGGGATGGTGGATGGGGAGCCACCAAACCTGCAAAAGGGAGGACCTCCATGCCATCTTCAAGAATGGGATCACAGGGACCATATTCCATTCTACAAGGCATCATATTAAACATGTGTCGTGTGCATTGGAGGCATGAATTTGGTCCCAGAGCGCCCTGTCAAATGCAATTGCCCTCTTGTTCACCAGGGAATGCTTCACCCTATTCCAGGACCATCCTGGATTCAAGACCCTTTCTCCTGCTGTGGACAACCTGTGGACCATCAGCTGCCACTGATGTGCCACCTGAACCAAGAAACCCCAACAGCTGACGTGTGTTCTCCACAGAGGCTTTCTCACCAGGAGAGGTAGAGTAGCAGCATGCCTGGATGCCTTGTTGGTGCCCGCTGCTGTCTCAACATGGAACAGCCAAAGTTGTGCCAGCAAGGGGGACGGGTACTTTCACCGGCCTGTTGAAGGAGGTGCTGAAGAAACTGGTAAGGAATGGAGTCGGGTGATGCGGGTTTTGGTGGTTGGGGAGGGGTCCTAAAGTGTCAAGCCTCAGCCTGCGAGGCTTGTGTGCAGTTCAGCTGTATTGGTGCTGCTTCAAGACCTGACAGCATCCTCTGAAGTCCAGCTCCCTGCCGATGGTGCTGGGAGAGCAGCGGAGGATGGCGCAGGGGCTTGTGCCCCTGTGCCCCTGTGGCCCTGTGCCCCTGTGGGACATGTGGAGGAAGCTCCTGGTTCCCGGGCTTGTAGGGGTCAGCCACATCTAGCTCTGGTGGTGGTCCCTGGGGAAGAGAGGGAGCAGATGCAAGAAAGATTGCTCTCTCTCTCACTCTCTGTTCCTGTGTGCTCCAAGCAAACAGGACAGATTCAGGCAGGCAGGCAAGAAGGCAGGAAGAGAGAGATTGCTATTGGCCTCCTGGCAGGGAGTGTGCTGTGTGCTGTGTGCTGTGCTGTGACTGAAGACTGCTTTTGTCTGCCAATGCAGACCCCAAGGGTGTGCGTAGGGCTTCCGCCCTGAGACTCCTGTGCAAGATCTCCAAAGTATGTTCTTTTTTTTTTAATTAATATTTAGCATTATGTGACAGTTTCATAGGCTTTTGGAATCCCCCTCCCCCTCCCCCTCCCCTGCCCCCTCGTGGATTCCTCCACCTTGTTGCACCAAATCAGCATACCATATGATTCAGCAATAGCACTCCTAGGAATATATCCAAAAGATCTCCTACGCAAGAAACCAGCATGCACGCCTATGTTCATAGCAGCACTATCTACAATCGCAAAAACCTGGAAGCAGCCAAAATGCCCATCAATAGAAGACTGGATAAGAAAGCTATGGTTCATCTACTCTATGGAATACTACTCAGCTATTAAAAAAAACGAAATGCAGTTCTTTGTGGACAAATGGGCCCGACTGGAATCCATCATGCTAAGAGAAATGAACCAATCCGAAAAGGTTAAATACCACATGTTCGCCTTAATCTGAGATGAAAAGATGACAACTTGAAAGATAGTACCTGTATATTGTAATATTAGTGCAATCTCTAACAACCTGTATCCAATGCAATAAGATAACGCGATATAATCTATAAACCAACAATTAATGTCAGAATATTTAAGATCTACATCAAAAAACTGTAAAACCTACTATACCCTCAATACACTATGTTAACCGGTAATGGGGAGGGAGTGCAGGGAAATCTTTCAAGACCATAAAAAGAGTGAGAGAAAAAAAAGTATAATATAGCTAAACCAAAGTGTGTTCTTAAGAGTGAATGTCTCTCAGGCCGGGTTTGTTTCGCTTGTGCAGGAGAGCCTGAAGGAGCGTCCTTCAGTGAGTCCTGCTGTCCATGAGAGGGCGCATAAGCTGCCCTTTCTCCCCCTGGTTGGGCTCATTCCTTTTGAACACTAGACAGCCAAGCCCCAGCCATGCTAGTGTCAGGTGGGGGTCCTGGAGAGTGTTCCTGAATACTTGTCCCTTGAAGATTGGGGTAAGGCTGAAAAGCCTGCAAACGAAGGTCCAGGAGGGATTTGAGGATGATTGTGGTCTTGCATCATCCTGGACCTCTGTGCTAGGAAGTGGCTGTGTGCCTTCACCATTAAGATACCACATAGGACATGGGGAGAGCACTGGGAGCTGGAGTTCCACATTAGGGCACCCAGAGGCCCTGTGGTAGATGGAGTCCCATGTTAGCGTGCCCACAGTCCCTATGGGAGCTGGAGACTCACATTAGCGTGCTCATGGGCCTCTGAGAGCAGGAGACCCATGTCAGTGTGCACATGGGCCCTCTGGGATACTGAGTCCTAGTTCAGCGTGCCCATGTGTCCTGTTGGGAATTGGGGTCTCATGTCACTGTGCCCATGGGTCTTGTAGGAGCTTGATACAAACGTCAGTGTGCCCACAGGCACTCTGGGAGTTGGAGTCCCACGTCAGTGTGCAGAAGGACCCTCTGATTCCTCACTGAGTTACTCACTGACTGGCTAGCATTGATCTTTCGCAGATGAGCTCACCAGAAACCTTGCCACTACACCCCTTTCATCACAAAGCACCCTTGGGGACAGGGCCTGGGCTTTCTTTAGCAAGTGCAACTGCTCCCCGATGGGCTGCAGAGAGGCCTTCGTGTATTATTGCATGTGTGGGGTGGCAGTTAGGGTGATACAGCACTCGGCCTTCCTCTGCCTAGCTGGGTGGTGTCTGGGCTTGTGGGATCCTAAGGATGGAACAGTGGAAGGACGAGTAAGCACCAAAGGACACCAGTCATCTGGAATAGGAAGTCCCAGGCCTTAGCTTCTGCGAGAGCACCCTGGGTCATGCAGTCCCACTTTCCAGCAGGTAGGACGGTGGCCTGGGAGCAACCAAGGTCTGCACAAAATAGGCCCTCCCATGCCATGGGCAGGCATGGGCTCACGAGGACCATTTTGCCTTCTTCAGGGTATCCTTGGAAACACTGGGGGGGGGAGGGTCAGGCATCACCAACATGTGCATTGGAGGCAGGAATTTGGCCCCACATCCCCCTACCAAATGCCATTGGACTTTCGTTCACCAGGTAATGCTTCACCATCCTCCAGGGGCATCCTGGATTCAAGACCCTTTCTCTTGCAGGCCACCTGGGGACCATCAGCTGCCACTGATGTGCCACCTGCCACAAGACACCTCAACAGCTGATGTGTACTCTCCACAGAGGTCCATCTCATTAGACAGGTAGAGTAGCAGCATGCCTGGATGCCCTGTTGGTGCCCTCTGCTCTCTCAGCACACACAGCAAAAGTTATGCAAGACTGGAGGACAAGTACATTCACAGGCCTGGTGAAGGAGCTGCTGAAGAATGCTGCTAGGGGTGGAATCGGTGGAGCGGGTTGGGGTGGTGCTACATGGTGTCCGATGGCCTCAAGCCTCAGCCTGCCAGGCAGATAAGCTGTATGGGTGCTGCTTCAAGTCCTGACTGCTTCCCCTGCAGTCCAGCTCCCTGCCTATCCTCCTGGGAGAGCAGTGGAGGATGGTGCAGGGGCTTGTGCAACTGTGCATCTGTGCCCCTGTGGGACATGTGGAGGAAGCCTCTGGTGTCCGGGCCTTGTCCTGGCCCAGTCACATCTGGCTCTGGTGGTGGTCCTTGGGAAGTGAGCCAGCAGATGCAAGAAAGATTGCTCTCTCTCCCTGTCTGTTCCTTTGTGCTTCAAACAAAACAGGACAGATTCAGACAGGCATGCAGAAGGGAAGAAAGTAAAAGAAAGCTGCTGTCCTGGGTGGTAGGGAGTGTGCTGTGACTGAAGACTGCTTTTGTCTGCCAATGCAGATCCCAAGGGTGTGCGTAAGGCTTCTGTCCTGGGAATTCTGTGCAACCGCTCCAAAGAGTGTCCTTGAGAGTGAATTTCTCTTAGGCTGGGATTGTTTCCCTTGCTTGTGCAGGAGAGCCTGGAGGAGTGTCCTGCAGTGAGTCCTGATGGCCATGAGAGGACGCATAAGCTGCCCTTTCTACCCCTGGTTGGCTGAGGCATTTTGAGCACTAGAAGGTCCAGCCCCAGCCATCCTAGTGTCAGGTGGGAATCCCGGACAGAATTCCTTTATAAGTGTCCCTTGAAGATTGGGCTCCAAGGCCGAACAGCCCACATATGAAGGATCAGGAGGGGGTGGAGGACACTTGTGGTCTTGCATCAGGCCAGGCCTCTGTGCTAGGAAGTAGCTGTCTGTCTTCACCAGCAAGGTGCAACCTAGGGCACAAGGAGAACTAGAAGCTGGAGTTGCACGTCACGGTCCCCAGAGGCCCTGAGGGATGTGGAGTCCCAGTCAGTAAGCCCACGAGCCCTATGGGAGCTGGAATCCCATGTGAGTGTGCACATGGACCCTCTGGGAGCTGGAATCCTACATCAGTGTGTCCATGGGCACCGTGATACCTGGGGTCCTTGTCTGTGTACCCATGAGCCCTCTTGGACCTCAATCCTAATTCAGCATTCCCCAATCCCTGTGGAATCTGGGGTCCCACGTCAGCGTGCCCATGGACCCTCAGAGACTGGAATTACACACCAGCTGACTAGCACTGATGGTTCGCAGAAGAGGTACACAGAAAACTTTCCGGAATCTGGAAGCAGAGGAACCTCCTCCCTGCTGGGGTTCAGCAGCAGAGGACCATCCTGCCTGCTGGGGACCGGCAGCAGAGGACCCTCCACCCTGCTTGGGTGTGGCAGCAGAGGACCCTAATCCCTGCAGGGTCCAGCAACAGAGGACCCTTCTCCCTGCTCCTAGACACCAGCAGAGAGGAAGCAGCAGAGGACCCTCTTCCCTACTGGACAACAAAGAGAGAAAGCAGCAGAGGACCTTCCTCTCTGCTGGTGTCCGAAAGCAAAGGACCCTCCAACCTGTTGTTGTTTGGCAGCAGAGGAACTTCCACAGTGTTGGGGTGTAGCAAAGAGGTAGTAGCATAGATACCTCCTCCATGCTGTGGTCCAGCCGCAGAGGACCCTCCTCTGCAGCTGGATCTCAGCAGAGAGGAAGATGCAGAGTATCCTCGTCTCCTGCTGGACCCCAAAGAGAGGATGAAGCAGAGAACCCTGCTCTCTGCTGGGGTCCGGCAGCAGAGGACTCCTCCCTGCTGGGGTCAGGCAGCAGAGGACCCTCTTCCCTACTGGGTTCTGACAGCAGAGGACCCTCCTCTGCTGCTGGGGTCCTGCACAAGTGGACCTCCCTCAGATGCTGGGTTCTGGTAGCAAAGAATCCTCCTCTCTGCTGGGTTCTGGCAGCAGAGGACCCTCCTCCATGCTGGGGTCTGGAAGCAGAGGACACTGCTCTACTCCTGGTATCTGGCACTAGAGGATCCTCCTCTGCTCCTGAGGTCCGGCAGCAGAGGATTTTCCTCCCTGCTGGGGTATGGCAGCCGGGGAACCTCCTGCCCTCCGGGGTCCAACAGCAGACGACCCTCCTCTTCTGCGGGACCCCTGTAAAGAGGTGCTCCCCTGCTACTAGACCACAGCAGAGAAGAAGTTGCAGAGGACCCTCCCCTCATGCTGCACCCCAGGGAGTTGACACAGGAGAATACACTCCTCTTCTGCTGGGGTCCGGCACCAGTGGACTCTCCCCTCTGCTCTTACCCAGCAGAGAGGAAGCTGCAGAGGACACTCCTCTCTGGGTGGGCATCAAACAAGGAAGCAGTAGAGGACACTCCTGTTCTGCTGGGGTCTGGCAGCAGAGGTCCCTCCTCAGTGTTAGCATCAGGGAGCATAGGAGCTTCCTCTCCTATTGGGGTCCAGCACCAAAGGACACTCTTCCCTGATGGACTTGGGTCTAAAAGCAGGGTCCCTCCTGTCTGCTGGAGTCCGGCAGCAAATGACCCTCCTCTCTCCTGGGGTACAGCAGCAGAGGACCCTACTCTCTGCTGATGTTCGGCACCAGAGCACCCACTTCTTTGCTGAGGTCTGGGAGCAAAGGACCCTCCTCTCTACTGGGGTCCGGCAGTGGAGGACCCTCTTCTCTTCTGTGGTCCTGCACCAGAGGATCCTCTTCCGCTACTGGGGTTCCACACCAGAGGACCCACCTCCATGCTGCTGGGTTCCGGGCCCAGAGGACACTCCTCTACTGCTGCTGGGGTCTGGCACCAGAGGACCTTCCTCTGCTGCTGGGATCCGGTACCAGAGGACCACCGTCATCTGCTGGCATCCGGTACTGTAGGAACCCCCTCTGCTGCTGGGGTCCTGCAGCATAGGACCTCCCTCTGCTGCTGGCGTCCGTCAGCAGAAGACTAGCTTCTGCTGCTGGTATCCAACAGCAGCATATCCCCTTTTCCTGCTGCGGTCTGGCAGCAGAGGATGCTGCTCTGCTGCTGGGGTCCCACAGCAGAGGACTCTTTGCTGCTGCTGCACCCTTGCGGCACAGGCCTTCCTTTGCTGCTGGACCACAGCAGAGAGGAAGTTGCAGAGAGCCCTCGTCCCATACTGGACCCCAAAGAAAGGACGCAGCAGAGGACCTAATCTTGTGATGGCGTCTGGCAGCAGAGGACCCTTCTCTCTGCTGGGGTCTGGTATTAGAGGACATTCCTCAGCTGTTGGGATCCAGTAGGAGAGGACTCCCCTTTTTTGCTGGGTTCTGGAACCATAGGATCCCCCTATGCTTCTGTTGTCTGGCAGCAGAGTACCCCCCTCTATTGCTGGGTTCCAGCACCAGAGTACCCCCCTCTGCTGCTATTGTCTGGCAGCAGAGGACACCCAATCTGCTGCAAGGATCCAGAACCAGAGTACCCCTCTCTGCTGCTGAGGTCTGGCAGCAGAGGACCTTTCTCCCTTCTGAGGTCCTGCACCAGAAGACCCTAGTAGGTTGCTCGGGTCGGGTACCAGAGGACCCAACTCTGCTGCTGGGGTCCTGCCACAAAGGTCCTTCCTCCTGCTGCCTTCTCGGGTATGGCAGAACAGGACCATCCTCTGCTGCTGGGGTCCAACACCAGAGGACACACCTCTCTGCTGAGGTCCAAAACCAGAGTACCCTAGTCTCTGCTGGGGTCAAGCAGCAGGGACCCTCCTTACTCCTGGGGTCCAGCAGCAGAGGACGCTGCTCTACTGCTGGGTTCATACAGCAGAGGACCCTCCTGCCATCTGGGGTCCGACAGCAGAGGACCCTCGTTTGCTTCTATTCCGGCATCAGAGGAACCTCCTCTGCTGCTCGCGTCCGGCATCAGAAGACTCCTCTCTGCTGGGGTCTGGCAGCAAAGGCCCCTCCTCCCAGCTGGGGTCAGGCAGCAGAGGACCATCCTCTCTGCTGGGGACTAGTATGAAAGACCCTCCTCCCAGCTGTGGTCCTGCAGCAGAGGACCCTCCACTGCTGTTGTGTCCGGTAGCACAGCACCCTCCTCTGCTTAGGAAACCCAGCAGAAAGGAAGCAGCAAAGGACCCTACTCTCTGCTTTGGTCCAGCAGCAAAGGACCCTCCTCTCTACTGTGGCACAGCAGAGAAAGCAGAAGAGGAGCCTTTATTCAGCTGGGGTCCCTCAGCAGAGGACCTTCCTCTTCTGCTGTGTTCCAGCAACAGAGGGTCCTCCTCTACTGCTAAACCCCTGCCTCCGAGGATCATCCTTTGCTGCTGGACCACAGCAAAGAGTAAGTTACAGAGGACACTCGTCTCCTGCTGGACCCCTAAGAGAGGACAAAGAGGAGGACCCTCCTCTCTGCTGGGTTCCAGCAGCAGAGGAAACTCCACTGCTGTGGTCTGTTAGCATAGGACCCTCCTCTGCTAAGGGGTGCGGCAGCAGAGAACACTCCTCTCTGTTGGGCTCTGGCACCAGAGGACGCCCCTCTCTGCTGAGGTCCGAAACCAGAGTACCCTAGTGTCTGCTGGGGTCGAGCAGCAGGGACCCTCCTTACTCCTGGGGTCCAGCAGCAGAGGACGCTACTCAGCTGCTGGGTTCATGCAGCAGAGGGTCCTCCTCTACTGCTGGACCCCTGCCTCCGAGGATCAGCCTCTGGTGCTGGACCACAGCAGAGAGTAAGTTACAGAGGACACTCATCTCCTGCTGGACCCCTAAGAGAGGACAAAGAGGAGGACCCTCCTCTCTGCTGGGTTCCGAAAGTAGAGAAAACTCTGCTAATGGGGTTTGGCAGCAGAGGACCCTGCACCCCTGCAGCAGAGGACCCTCCTCCCTGCTGGACCCCAAAGAGAGGACGCAGCACAGGACATTCCTCTTCTACTGGTGTCCAGAAGCAGAGTACCCACCTCTTCTGCTGGCTCCAGCAGCAGAGGACCCTCCTCTCTGCAGTGGTCCGGTACAAGAGGACTATCCTCTGTGCTGTTGTTTGGCAGCAGAGAACCTCCTCCCTGCTGGGGTCAGACAGCAGAGGACCCTCCTCTCTCCTGGGGTCCAGTACCTGAGGACCCGCCTATTTATTGGATCCCAGCAGAGAGGAAGCAGCAGAGGACCCTCTTCTCCTGGCATCCGGCAGCAAAGGACCACCTTTTTCTTCAAAGTTCCGGCAGCAGAGGACGATCCTCTTTGCTGAGGTCCGGAAGCCTAGGACCCTCCTTACTGCTGTGGTCCGGGAGCATAGGAACGTCCCCTGCTGGTGGGGGTCCAGTACCAGAGGACTGCCTTCTGCTTCTGGGGTCCAGCAGCACAGGACCCTCATCTGCTGCTGGACCCCAGCGGAGAGGTAGAAACAAAGAACCCTCCTCTGCTGGACTCTTGCAGCAGAGGACCGTCCTCTGCTCCTGGACGACAGCAGAGGGAAGTTTCAGAGGACCCTCGTTGCCTAATGGACCCCAAAGAGAGGACACTGCAGAGGACCCTACTCTTCTACTGGGGTCCAGCACCAGAGGACCCTCCTCTGGTGCTGGACCACAGCACAGAGGAAGTTGAAGAGGACGCTCGTTCCCGACTGGGCCCCAAAGAGAGGAAGCAGCAGCTGACCCTTTTTTAATGGCGTTCGGCAGCAGAAGACCCTCCTCTGCTGCTAGCGTCCGGCAACAGAAGACATCCTCTGTTGCTGGAGTCCAGCACCAGAGGACTCCCCTATGCTCCTGGTGTCCTACAGCAGAGAACCCTCCTTCTGCTGGCTTCCTGCAGCAGAGGAACCCCCTCTGCTGCTGGAGTCTGGAATCAGAAGTCCTCCCTCTGCTGCTGTTTCTGGCAGCAGAGGATCCCTCACTGTTTCTGAGTTCCGGCACCAGAGGACCCCCCCTGCTGGGGACCGGCACCAGAGGAACCACTTGTGCTGCTATGGTACGGTACAAGAGGATTTTCCTCTCCTGCTTGGGTCGAGCAGCAGAGGACCCTCCACACTGCTGGGGTCCAGCACCAGAGGACCGCCTTCTGCTGCTGGGGTCTGGCAGCAGAGAACCCCCTCTGCTCTTGGGGTCTGACACCAAAGGACCCGCCTCTGCTACTGGGTCTGGCAACAGAAGACCCCCTCTTCTGCTTGTGTCCGGGAGTGGAGGTCCTCCCTCCTCACTGCTGTGGTCCGACACCTTAGGACCCCCGTCAGCTGTTGGGGTCAGGCACCAGAGGAGCCCCCTGTCTGCTGAGGTCCAGCAAAAGAGAACCCCCTCTGCTGCTTGGGTTGGGCACCAGAGAACACCCCTCTCTGCTGGGGTCCAGCACCAGAGGACCCTCCTCTCTGCTGGGGTGGAGCAGCAGAATACCCTCCTCTCTGCTGGGGCCCGGCATTAGAAGACCCTCCACTGCTGCTGCGTCCAACAGCAGATGACCCTACTCTTCTGCTGGACCCCAGCTGAGAGGAAGCAGCAGAGGACCATCTTCTCTGTTGGTGTCTAGCATGAGAGGACCCTTCTCTCCGCTGGGGTGCAGCAGAAAGGAAGCAGCAGAGGATATTCCTCTCAGCTGGAGTCCTGCAGCAGAGGACCCTCCTCTTCTTTCCTGTTCCAGCAGCAGAGGACCCTCCTCTCCTGCTGTCAGATCCCAGCAGCAGAGCAGCGTCACCTCCTGCCTGACACAGCAGAGAGGAGGGTTCTCAGCTGCTGAATCCCAGCCTAGAGGAGTCTCCTCTGCTACAGGACCACAGCAGAGAGGAAGTTGCAGAGGACACTCATCTCTTGCTGGACCCCAAAGAGAGGACAAAGCACAGGACCCTAATCTTCGGCTGGGATCTGACAGAGGAGGACTCTGTTTCTGCTGGGTTCCTGCAGCAGAGGACCCTCCTCCCTGCTGGGGTCCGTCAGCAGAGGACCCTCTTCTGCTGCTCGGGTCCTGCACCAGCGGACCTCCTCTGCTGCTGGGGTCCGGCACCAGAAGACCCTCCTCCCTGCTGGGTTCCGGAGGCAAGAGGGCCCTCCTCCCAGGTGGGGTCTGGTGGCAGAGGACCACCCTCTCTGCTGGGTACAGCAGCAGTGCATCCACCACTGCTGCTGTTGTCTGAAACCAGATGACAACCCTCTCTGCTGGGGTCTTCTGCCACCAGAGGACCCTCCTCTGCTGCTGGCGTCCGGCACCAGAAGATCCCCCTCTGCTGATGGGGTCCAGCACCAGAGGACCTCCGTATGCTCCTGGGGTCTGGCACCAGAGAACACTCCTTCTGCTGGGTTCCTGCAGCAGAGAACTCCCCTCTGCTGCTAGGGTCTGGCACCAGAGGAACACCTTGTTCTGCTGTGGTGCAGTACCCAAGTACTCTCCTCTCCTACTGGGGTCCAGCGGCAGAGGATTCTCCACTCTGCTGGCATCCAGCACCAGATTACCGCCTTCTGCTGCTGGGGTGCGGCAGCAGAGGACCCACCTCTGCTGCTGGACCCCAGTGGAGAGGTAGCAGCAAAGGATCCTCCTTTCCTGCTGGACCCCTGCAGCAGAGGACCCGCCTCTGCTGCTGGACCACAGCGTAGGGGAAGTTGTAGAGGAACCTTGTTCCCTACTGGACCCCAAAGAGAGGACACGCAGAGGATCCTACTCTTTACTGGCGTCCTGCAGCAGAGGACCCTCCTCTCTCCTGATGTCCGGCAACAGAGGAAGTCCTCTCTGCTGGAGTCCGGCAGCAGAGAACCCCCTTATGCTCTCTACTGATGTTCGGCAGCAGAGGTAGTCCTCTGTGCTGGATTCCGGCAGCAGAGAACCCCTTGTGCTGCTGGATTCCAGTAGCAGAGAACCCCCTTATGCTGGTTGCGTCTGGCAGCAAAGACCCCCCCTCTGCTGCTGGGTTTCGGTACCAGAGAACCCCCTTGTCCTGCTGGGCCTTGGTAGCAAATGACACTCCTTATGCTGGGTTCTGGCTGCAAACAACACCCATGTTCTGCTGGGGCCCAGCAGCAGAGTTCCTCCCTCTGCTGTTGGTGTCTGGAAGCACAGGACCCCCCTCTGATGCTGGGTTCCTGCAGCTGAGGACCCTCCTCCCTGCCTTGGTACTGCAGCAGAGTCCCTCCTCTCTGCTGGGGTGTGGCACAACAACACCCTACACTCTGCTGGGGTCCAGCAACAGAGATTCCTCCTCTGTTGCTGGGGTCCATCAACAGAGGACACCATTCTATGCTGGGGTCCAGCACCAGAGGACCCTCCTCTCAGCTTGCTCGAGCAGCAGAGGACCTTCATCTCTGCTGGGGCCCGGCACCAGAGTTCAATCCTCTACTGCTCAGGTCAGACAGCAGAGGACACTCCTCCCTGCTGTGGTCTGGCAGCAGAGGACCCTCCTCTGCTTTTGGGGTCTGGCACTAGAGGACCTCCCTCTCTGCTGGGGTCCAGCAACAGAGGATCTTTCTCTGTGCTGGGGTGTTTCACCAGATGACACCCCTCTCTGCTGGGGTCCAGCACAGGACGACCCTCCTATGTGTTGGAGTCCCCCAGCAGAGCACCCTTCTCTCCTGGGGTCTAGCACGGGAGGACCCTCCTTCTCTTCTGGGGTCCTGCAGCGCAGGACCCTGCTCTCTGCTCGGGTCCGGCAGCAGAGTACCCTACGCTCTTCTGTGGTCCCGCACCAGAGACACCCCCCTCTGCTGCTGGTGTCCGGCACCAGAAACCCTCCTCTGCTGCTGGGACTGGCAGCAGAGAACCATTCTCCCTGCTGGTTTACGGCAGAAGAGGATGCTCTACTGCTGCTGGGGTCTGGTAGCAGAGGATCCTTCACTCTGTAGGACCCCAGCAGAGAGGTAGCAGCAAAGGAGCTGCCTCTCTGATGGTTTCCGGCAGCAGAGGACCCTCCTCTGTACTGGAGTCCGGCAGCAGAGGACCATCGTCCCTCCTGAGGTCCAGAAGAATGAACCCTCCTCCCTGCTGTGGTCTGGCAGCAGAGGACCACCCTCTGCTGTTCTGGTCCAGCACCAGAGGACCCCCTCTCTGCATGGGTTTAGCACAAGAGGACCCTCTTCTCTGCTGGGGTCCAGCACCAGAGGAAACAGCACAGGAACCTCCACTCTGCTGGGGTCCTGCAGCAGATGACACACCACTTCTGCTGGGTTTAAGCAGCAGAGTTCCTACTCTCCTGTGGGACACCTGCAGCTTAGGACCCTCCTCTGCTGCTGGACCCCAGCAGAGAGGAAGTACAGAGGACACTCAACTCCTGTTCGACCCCAAAGAGAGGATGTGGCAGAGGAACCCCCTCTTCTGCTGTGTTCCGACAGCAGAGGAGCATGCTCTCTGCTGGGGTCTTGCAGCAGAGAACACTCCTCTCTGCTGGGGTCTGGCAACAGAGGACCCTACTCCCTGCTGGGGCCTGGCAGCCGAGGACCCACCTCCCTGCTGGGCTTCAGCAGTGGAGAACCCTCCTCTGCTGCTGGGGTCCGGCAACAGAGGAACCTCGTTCCTGCTGTGTTCTGGCAGCAGAGGATTCTCCTTCTTGCTGGATTTGGACAGCAGAGGAACCTCCTCTGCTGAAGGAACATAACAGAGATAAAGCATCAGATGACCCTCTTCTCTTCTGGGGTCCAGCATCAGAGACCCTCCTTTCTGCTGGACCCCAGCACAGAGGAAGCCGCAGAGGACAATCCTCTCTGCTGAGGTACAACAATAGAGTACCCTCCTCTCTGCTGGGGTCCGGCAACAGAAGACCTTCATCTGCTGCTGATGTCCAGCAGCAGATGCCCATCCTCTGCTTTTGGTGTCCGGCAGCATAAGACACTCCTCTCCGTTGGAACCCATCAGAGAGGAATCAGCAGAGGACCATCCTCTCTACTGGGGTACAGGAGTAGAGGACCCTAATCTCTGTTGAGGTCCATCACCAGAGGATCCGCCTCTCTGCTGGGTTCCAGCAGAGAAGAAGCAGCAGAGGACCCTCCTCTCTGCTGGCATCCGGCAGCAGAGGACCCTCATCTCTGCTGGCATCCGGCAGCAGAGGACCATCCTCTCTGCTGGGTCCGGCAGCAGAAAACTTTCCTCTTCTGCAGGGATCCGGCAGCAGAGAACACCCCTCTGCTGGGGTCGGGCAGCAGAGGGTCCTACTCTACTGCTGGGGTCCAGAAAAATAGGACCCTCCTCTCCGTTGGACCCCAGTGGAGAGGAATCAGCAGAGGACCGTCCTCTGCTGGAGTCCAGCAGTAGAGTACTCTCCTCTCTGCTGGGGTCCAGCACCAGAGGACTCTCCTCACTGCGGGTGTCCAGCATAGACGAAGCAACAGAGGACCCTCCTCTCTGCTGGGGTCCAGCCGAAGAAGACCCTCTTCTTTACTGGGGTCCGGCAGCAGATTACACTCCTGTATTGCTGGGGTACCGCTGCAGAGGACCCACTTCCCTGCTGGGGTCTGGCAGCAGTGGACACTCCACTTTGCCTTGCTTCCAGCAGCTGAGGACCCTCCTCTCCTGCTGAACCCCTGCAGAAGATGACCCTCCTATGCTGCATGACCTCAGCAGAGAAGAAGTTCTAAAGCACCCTCGTTTCCTCATGGACTTCAAGGAGAGGCCTCAGCAGAGGATCCTCCTCTTCTGTTGTGGTCGGGGAGCAGAGGACCCGCTTCTTCTGCTGGGGTCCAGCAACAGAGGACCCTTCGTTCTGCTGGGGTCCAGGAGCAGAGGACCCACTCACTGCTGGGGTCCGGAAGCAGTGGACCTCCTCTGCTGGACCCCAGCAGGGAGATAGCAGCAAAGGATCCTCCTCTCTTCTGTGATCCAGCAGCAGAGGACACTCCTCTCTGCTCTGCCAAAACAAAGAGGAAGCAGCAGAGGATCCACCTCTCTGCCTGGGTTCGGCACCATATGACGTTCCTCTCTGCTGGGTCTAGCACGTGAGGAGCCTCGTCTGTGCTAGGATCCAGGGAGTAAAATGCTGCAGAGGACCCTTCTCTCTGCTGGAGTCCAGCAGCCAAGGACCCTCCTATCCTGCTGAACACCAAAGAGAGGAAGCAGGAGAGGACCTCTCTGCTGGGGTCAGGCTCCAGAAGACACTCCTTCCTGCTGGGGACAGGCAGCTGAGGACCCTGGTCTCTGCTGGGGTACAGCAGAAGAAGACCCCCCTCCGCTGCAGGTGTTCGGCATCAGAGTACCCTCCCCTCTGCTGGGTTCTGGCTACTGAGGTTCCTGTTCTCTGCTGTGTTCCTGCAGCAAAGGACCCTCCTCTCTGCTGGGGTCCGACAGTAGTGGAATCTCTCTCTGCTGGGTTCCGGCACCAGAGGATCCTCCTCTGCTGCTGGGGTCCGGAACCAAAAACTCCCATCTCGGCATGGGTCCTGCAGCACAGGACCCTCAACTGCTTCTGGGGCACAGCGCCAGAGGACCCCCTCTCTTATTGGGTCCAGCAGCAGAGGACCCTCATCACTGCTGTGGTCCAGCAGCAGAGGACCCTCCCTCTGCTGTTGTCCGGCACCACCTTAACCACCTCCCTGCTGGCGTCTGGTACCAGATAACCCTCCTGTGGTGCTGGGGCCCGGCACCAGAGGACCCCCCTCTCTGATTGGGTCCAGCAGCAGAGGACCCTCCTCACTGCTGGGGTCCAGCAGCAGAGCACCTTCCTCTCTGCTGGGGTCTGGGAACACAGGACCCTCCTGTCTGCTGTAGTGCAACACCAGAGAAGCCTCGTCCTCTGCCGTGGCCCAGCAGCAGAGGAAACTCCTCTCCGCTGGGGTCCAGAAGCGGAGCACCCTCCTCTCTGCTGAGTTCCAGCACCAGAGGACGTTCTTCTCTGCTAGGTACAGCACCAGAAGACCCTCCTCTCTGTTGAGTCCGACATCCGAGAATCCTCCTCTATACTGGAGTACGGCAGCCAAGGACCTTCCTCACTGCTGGGGTCCTGCAGTACAGGACCCTCCTCTCTTTTTGGGTCTGCCAGCAGAGGAAGCTCCTTCCTGCTGGGGTCCTGCAGCAGAGGACCTTCATCCATGCTGGAGAGCCTTGGATGAGCATCCTGCACTGAGTGCTGGTGGCCACGGGAGGGCGCCCAAAGCCGCCTTTCTTCTTCTTTTTTTTTTTTTTTTTTTTTTTTTTTTTTTTACACATTTTCTTATTTTATTCCAAGGTCAGATATACAGAGAGGAGGAGAGACAGAGAGGAAGATCTTCCGTCCGATGATTCACTCCACAAGTGAGCCACAATGGCTGGTGCATGCCGATCCAAAGCCAGGAACCTGGAGCCTCTTCTAGATCTCCCATGTGAGTGCAAGTTTCCAAAGCTTGGGGCCATCTCTACTGCTTTCCCAGGCCACAAGCATGAATCTGGATAGGAAGTGGAGCAGCCGGGATTAGAACCGGTGACCATATGGGATCCCAGTTCGTTCAAGGCGAGGACTTTAGTTGCTAGGCCACGGCGCTGGGCCCCAAGCTGCCTTTTCTACCCCTGGTGGGCTCAGGGCTTCTGAGCTCTAGACAGTCCAACCCGAGCCATCCTAGTGTGAGGTGGGGGTCACAGACAGTATTCTGGTACACGTGTTGTTGAAAGATCAGGGCTCCAAGGCCAAACAGCCCACATACTAAAGCCCTGGAGGGAGGAGGACATTTGGGGCCTAGCATCAGCCCAGGCCTGTCTGATAGGAAGTGTCAGGGTGCCTTTAACAGCAGGGCACTTAAAGAACCCTGGGAGATGGACTCCCACATCAGCATGCCACAGCCCCTCAGGGAGCTGGAGTCCCATGCCTGTGTCCTCAGAGCCCTCTGAGAGCTGGTGTTAAACACCAGCCCACTGGGGTTTTACTTGGCCAGATGAGGTCCCAGGAAACCTTACCGCCACCCCCATTCCTCGCAGAGCACCCTGAGATGCAGGCTCTGGGAATTCTTTGGCAAGTGGAGCAGCTCCTTGATGGGCTGCCAAGAGGGCTTCATGGACCCTTTTTTTTTTATTACAAAGTCCGAGATACAGAGAGGAGGAGAGACAGAGAGGAAGGTCTTCCGTCCAATGATTCATTCTCCAAGTGAGCCGCAATGGCTGGTGCACGCCAATCCGAAGCCGGGTACTTGGAACCTCTTCCGGGTCTTCCATGTGGGTGCAGGGTCCCAAAGCTTTGGGCCGTCCTCGACTGCTTTGCCATGCCACAAGCAGGGAGCTGGATGGAAAGTGGAGCAGCCGGGATTAGAACCGGTGCCCATATCGGATCCCGGCGCGTTCAAGGCAAGGACTTTGGCCACTAGGCCACGCTGATGGGCCCCGGCTTGATGTATTTTTGCATGTGTTGGGTGGTGGTTAGGGTGATACACTACTCGGCCTGCCTTGACCTAGCTAAGTGGTGTCTGGGCATGTGGGCTCCTAAGCCAGGAGCCAGGTGGATGGGCAAGTAGGCACCAGAGGTCACCAGCCATCTGCAATAGGAAGTCCCAGGCCCTAGATGCTAAAGAAAGCACCCTGCAACATGCAGCCCTGCTGCCCAGCACATATGATGATGGCCAGGGAGCCACCAAGGCCCGCACAAGGTAGGGCTTTCAGGGCCTGTGCTTCCTGCACACAACAGGGTGCACAAAGCTGCCTTTCCTATCTCTAGCTAGCACTTGAGGGGTCAGCCATCCCTGTCATGTGCTTTGGAGGCAGGAATTTGGCCTCACAGCCTCCAGCCAGATGCTGCTGCCCTCTTGTTCACCAGGGAGTGCTTCACCCTCCTCCATGGATCCTTCTGAATTCAAGACTCTTCCTCTTGCTGGTCAGCTGTGGACCGTCAGCTGCCGCTGATGTGCCATCTTCCACAAGACATCCCAACAGCTGACATCTGTTCTTTACAGAGGTCCTTCTCCCCAGGACAGGTAGAGTAGCAACATGCCTGGATCCCTCGTCTGTACTGGCTGCTCTCACAGCACGGAACGGCATAAGTTGTGCAAGCCAGGGGGACAGGCACCTTCAGCAGCCTGGTGAAGGAGCTGCTGAAGGGTCCAGCAAGGATTGGTGTGGTGTGTTGTGTGTGGTGTGGTGTGGTGTGGTGTGGTGTGGTGTGGTGTGGTGCAGGGCATTGTCCCAGTGGGTTAAGCCTCAGCCTGCCAGGTGGATGGCCTGTACGGGTGCTGCTTCAAATCCTGGCTGCATCCCCTGCAGTCCAGCTCCCTGCCGATCCTCCTGGGAGAGCAGCGGAGGATGCTGCAGGGGCTTGTGCCCCTGTGCCCGTGTGCCCCTGTGCCCCTTTGGGAGATCTGGAGGGAGCTCCTGGTTCCTGGGCTTGTCCTGACCCAGCCACAGCTGGCTCTGGTGGTGGTCCTTGGGGATGTGAGCCAGCAGATGCAAGAAAGATTCTGTCACTCCCTCTCTGTTCCTCTGTGCTTCCAAGAAAAGAGGACAGAGGGAGGCAGGAGGGAGGAAGGAAAAGACAGAAAGCTGCCGGCCTCCTGCGAGGGAGCATGCTGTGTGCTGTGCTGTGACTCTAGACTGCTTTTAGCTGTCAATGCAGACCCTCAGGGCGTGCATATGGCTTCCGTCATGGGACTTGTGTGCAAGCTCTAAAAAGAGTGTCCTTGAGAGCAAATGCCTCTCTGAGTTGGGGTGCTTCCATTGATTTGGCAGGAGAGCCTTGGATGAGCATCCTGCAGTGAGTCCTGGTGGCCACGAGGGTGCCCGATGCTGCCCTACCATTTTTTTTTAAATAGATTTATGTATTTTATTCCAAAGTCAGATATACAGAGAGGAGAAGAGACAGAGAGAAAGATCTTCCGTCCGATGATTCACTCTCCAAATGAGCCGCAAGAGCCGGTCCCCTGGGGACCCACTCTGCTGCGGCCTCAGTGAGAGGGACCCTTGGCTCCCCCCTCCATCCCCTCCCTATCTGCTGGGTCATCTGCAAGATGGTCCATCTCGTGAGCCCCTCTGCCTGGGTCTCAGCGAGATGGTCCTCGTCGGACACCCCTCTCTCTCTACCTGGGCTTCAGCTAGTGGGACCCCCTGCGACCTCTTCCTCGCTGCTGGGGCCTCAGCGAAAGGGTCACCCTCTGGAATCCCTCTGCTGGGGCCTCAGCGAGAGGAACCCCCGGTGCCAACTACACTCTCTGCTGGGGCCTCAGTGAGAGGGACCCCTGAGTCCCACACTCTCTGCTGGGTCCTCTGCGAGAGGATCCCCTGGGAACCACCTCTCTTGGGTCCTCAGCGAGAGAGACGCCCTGGGGTCGCCCTCTGTTGGGGACTCAGCAAGGGGGAACCCTGGCGACCCCTCCCTCTCTGCTGGGGCCTCAGTGAGAGGGTCCCCATTGAAACCCCCTCTGCTGGGGCCTCAGCGAAGGGGAACCTTGGTGACACCCTTTGCTTGGGCCTCAGCTAGAGGGGCACCCGGAACCATCTAACCTATCTGCTGGGGCCTAGGCGAGAAGGTAACACTCGGGACCCCCTTTGCTGAGGCCTCAGCGAGATGGACCCTCAGAGCCCCCTTCCCTCTCTGTTGATGCCTCAGCAGGAGGGTCCCCCTTGGGACCCCCTCTGCTGGAGCCTCAACGAGAGTGTCCCCCTTGGACTCTTCCTCTCTCAATGCTGTCGCCTCAGTGAGAGGATTCCACTCGGGACCCTCTCTGCTGGGGCCTCAGCGAGAGTGTCCCCCCAGATCCTCCTCTCTCTCTGCCTGGGACTCATCGAGAGAGATCATCAGAGCCCGACCCTCTCTCTGTTGGGGACTCAGCCAGAGGGTCCCCATCAGGACCCCGTCTTCTGGGGCCTCAGTGAGAGGCAGCCCTGAGTCCCACTACCTCTCTGCTGGGTTCTCTGTGAGAGGAACCCCAGAGCCTCACTCACTCGATGCCGGGGCCTCAGTGTGAGGGAATCACAACCACCCCCTTTCTCTCTCTCTCTCTGATGGGGCCTTAGCGAGAGGGACTCACATCCACCCCCTTTCTCTCTCTCTCTATGATGGGGCCTCAGCGAGAGGGTCCCTTCGGGATCCCATCTGTTGGGGCCTCATCGAGAGGGACTCCCTTGGGACCCCCTCTGCTGGGGTTTCAGCGAGAGGTTCCCCAGCGCCCCCCTCTGCTGCTGCGGCCTAAGCGAGAAGAACTCCCAAGCCCCCCTCCATCTCTGCTGGGGCCACAGTGAGAGGGTCCCCAGCGGGACACCCCCTCCCTCTCCACTGGAACTTCAGCGAGAAGGTATCCCTCGGAACCCCCTCTGCTGGGGTCAGCGAGAGGTTCCTTCTCAGACCCTCCTTTCTCTCTGCTGGGGCCTCAGCGAGAGGGTCACCCTGGGGACCCACTCTGCTGGGGCCTCAGCGAGAGGGTCACTCTCGGACCCTCCCTCTCTAACTGCTGGGACCTCAGCGAGAAGGTCCCCCTCAGGACAACCTTTACTCGGGCCTCAGTGAGACGGACCCTGTCTCTGTGCTGGAACCTCAGCAAGACGGAAGCTCCCAGCCAGAGCCTCTATCTCTGCTTGGGTATCTGAGAGAGGGTCTGCCTCGGGACCCCGTCTGCTGCAGCCTAAGCGAGAGGGACCCCCAGAGCACCCCTCCCAAGCTGCTTCGGCCTCAGCGAGATGAACCCCCGAGCACCCCTCTATCTCTGCTGGAGACTCCGCAGGAAGGTAACCCTCGGGAACCCATGTTCTCAGGCCTCAGGAAGAGGGTACCCCTCTCATATAACCCCTCTGTCTCTGCTGGAGCCTCAACAAGAGGGTCACACTCTGGAGCCCCTCTACTGGGACCTCTGCGAGAGGGTTCCCCGGTGCACCCTCCCTCGCTGCTGGGGCCGCAGAGAAAGGCTCCCCCTCACAATCCCCTCTGCTGGGTCCAGAGCGAGAGGTTTTCCCTCGGGACCACCTCTACTGGTGCCACAGTAAGACCGTCCACCTTGGGACCTCCTCTGCTGGGGTCTCAGCAAGAGGGTCCCCCTTGAGACTCACTCTGCTTGGTCTTCAGGGAGAAGGTCCCCCTCAGACCCTCCCTTCCTCGCTGCTCGGGCCTCAGCGAGAGGTTCCCCCTCGGGACCCAGTCTGCTGGGGCTTCAGGGAGAAGGACCATCGGCCACCACTCTTTCTCTCTCTCTCTCTCTCTCTCTCTCTCTCTCTCTTTGCCTGCTGGGGCCTCAGCGAGAAGGTCCTGCTCGGGACCCACTCTGCTGGGGCCTCAGTGAGAGGGACCCTTGGCTCCCCCATCCCCTCCCTATCTGCTGGGGCATCTGCAAGATGGTCCATCTCGTGAGCCCCTCTGCCTGGGTCTCAGCGAGATGGTCCTCCTCAGACCCCCCTCTCTCTACCTGGGTTTCAGCTAGTGGGACCCGCGGCAACCCCTTCCTCGCTGCTGGGGCCTCAGCGAGAGGGTTCCCCTTGGAACCCCTCAGCTGGGGCCTCAGTGAGAGAGATCCTCAGAGCCCAAGCCTCTCTGTGTTGGGGACGCAGCCAGAGGGTCCCCCTCAAGACCCCGTCTTCTGGGGCCTCAGTGAGAGGGACCCCTGAGTCCCACACTCTCTGCTGGGTCCTCCGTGAGAGGGTCCCCCTGGGGAACAACTCTCCTGGGGCCTCAGCGAGAGAGACCCCCTCTGATGGGGACTCAGTGAGGGGGAGCCCTGGCGACCCCTCCCTCTCTGCTGGGGCTTCAGTGAGAGGGTCCCCCTTGGGACACCCTTTGCTGGGGCCTCATCGAGGGGGAACCCCGGCGACCCCCTTTGCTTGGGCCTCAGCTAGAGGGACACCCGGAGCCATCTAACCTCTCTGCTGGGGCCTAGGCGAGAAGGGACCACTCGGGACCCCCTTTGCTGGGGCCTCAGGGAGATGGACCCTCAGAGCCCCCTTCCCTCTCTGTTGATGCCTCAGCAGGAGGGTCCCACTCGGGACCCCCTCTGCTGGAGCCTCAACGAGAGTGTCCCCTTCGGACCCTTCCTCTCTCAATGCTGTGGCCTCAGTGAGAGGATTCCACTCAGGACCCACTCTGCTGGGGCCTCAGCGAGAGTGTTCCCCCAGACCCTCCTTTCTCTCTCTGCCTGGGCCTCATCGGGAGAGATCATCAGAGCCCGACCCTCTCTCTGTTGGGGACTCAGCCAGAGGGTCTCAAACAGGACCCCGTCTTCTGGGGCCTCAGTGAGAGGAACCCATGAGTCCCACTACCTCTCTGCCAGGGCCTCAGCGAGAGGGTTCCTCTTGGGACCCCCTTTGCTCTTGCCTCAGCGAGAGTCCCCCTCGGACCTCTACTATCTCTGTGCTGTGTCCTCAGTGAGAGGGTCCCACTCAGGAACCCGTCTGCTGGGTCCTCAGCCCGAGGTCCCCCTCGGAATCCCTCTCCATTTCTGCTGGGGCCTCCGTGAGAGGTTCCCCCTCAAGCAGGTATATTAGGCCTTTATATATTATGTAAGTATGTTAGTATTTGTGAAGCACCCCTCTCTTTATCTTGTCTTTCTGCTATGAGCACCAGGTTCCGACATTTCCTGCCAGTTTCTATTTTAACCAGACTATCAGACTGTCTGGTGTGTGACCCCAGCTGTTGGGGGTCTGGCCCTCCCTTTATAAATAGCATAATCTCTGCCCGTGCTTCTGCTTATCATTCCCCTGTTATTACCACAGGGAAAATACAAACCTTCTCTACGTGGCAGCTTTGTGGGGTTTGGACATGACTGGCAAGCACCCCGTTTTCCCTTCTTTAGGAATGCAATGATTCCTGTGGAATTTATTAGTTCCATCATTCCTCTGAACTTGAGGAATCGCTCACGTGGGTGAACCTCAGCTCCTTGAATTTGAAGCTTGTGTCTGCCTGTGTTATCCCCATGTTTCTCTCTCACATACAAAAAACACCTCTGAAGTAAATGACACCACGTTCCAGTGCACCCTGACAGTGTGCTGGAATGGCAATTGCAATTCTGCTGTTCTTCAGCCCCTGCCCTGAATCCTGCCTGTGTCTGTTGGGACTGACGGAGAGGCCTCGTTGGCCTGATAAAGAATAAAAGAGACTGGCATAATGGCGACCACCATAGCCAGTACATCAGCAGCCGCCACCACCAGTTACCTTGGTGACAATGAACAAGGTCGCGGTACAGACTGCCAGAGTTATGGAACAATAGGACTTTACTGATGCACATGAGTGGGTGGGCACCCTTGTGTTGTAACTGCGGGTTGATCTGTTGGCAGAGGAACAGCAGAGGCTGTGAGATTGGGTCTAGGCCTCTTGTACCCCATCGTATGCCTTTTTGTGTGCAACACCTATGCAAGTGCAAAATGCTTCCCAAGCCTGGGAACTGCTGTCTGCTCGTTGCTACCGAGCTAAAGATACTCCTATGGTCAGGGCCTCTTGTTCCCCATCATATGCTTTATGTATGTTTCAGCTGTGTAGTGCTATGTTTTCCCAAGCCCAGGAACTGCTGTCTGCTTGTTGCTACCGAGCTAAAGATACTCCTATGGTCTGGACCTCTTGTTCCCCATCATATGCTTTATGTATGTTTCACCTGTGTAGTGCTATGTTTTGCCAAGCCCAGGAACTATTGTCTGTTATTTTAAAATGTTGTCATTTTTATTTAAAGTAACAAAATAGTTTTCCAGTGATTGTTTTCATGAAAATCAGATGCTTTTGAAGAAATAACTGGCATTAAAAAAACGTGTAGACAGTTACTCTGGAGAAACCTCAGACTACCTCTGCTCATTGTCTTTCTTTCTGGAAATCCTAGAACTCAGATTAAACAGGTTGGGATTCATTTTCAACCGTCATGTCAGGAGTTCTGTTTGTCTCTTAACATGTTTTGCACCTCCATGCTCTACAACGTCTTTGATCCCAGTTGACTAATGGTTGGAAATGCAGCCTCCTGGTGGTGTTGTAGGGCTCAGGAGCCCTGGAGGTAGTTGGAGAGGCTCAGCTCCCGCCGCCCCCCCCCACCTGCCCACCCCAGCTAGACTTCAACTGCAGGCTTTTGTCATTCTACAAGTAAGAACACAAAGGAGAGACAGATGAACAGTAGGACAAAAGGACAGTCCTCACTCAGATATGTGTGCAGGCAATCTCAAAAGGGACAATTTCCCCACCTGGCTGGGGTTACATTTTCCTTCTAGCATATGGAGTGTAGCTATAGTATGTGTGGTGAGCTCCTTATGGTGGTAAAGGAAACCTGGTACCTGATGCAAAGTGAGGCTTAGCTGCAGGATGCAGAGCATGTGTGCTGAGGCTTTGGCCATATGGAAACAGCCTGGAGGAGATGGAAGTGCGGATGGCTAGGGTGTTGGCAGTATTCAGCTTCCTGTCCCTCACTGCCTGCCTGCTTTGCCCATGTCAAGTATGTCTAATTGACTAAATCTATTGACTTGGTAATACTTTGTGTATAAAATTTCATTTCCAGAAGTTCTAGTAGATCATTTTCAAGTCCATGTCTTTTGCTTCTGCTTCTAAATCTGCTTGTATTTTATTGCTTTAAAGACAATGTTGATCACATTTCCCATGGTTACTGTTTCTCAGTGTGCAATTCGTGAATCTACTTCTGCTTTTTCTCACTCTTGATATCCTATTTCCTGGTGTACCTAATCTTTCATACAGATTATTTTGCAAGTTTGTATATAGCAATAAATGTGGAGGTCTCAGAAAACTAACCTCTCTGGAGAGGATTTACCTCTTCCCTACCCACCTGCGACCCCCTCATTCATGCTCAGGACTTGAAATTAATTCCCTTAAACTATGATCCCAAGGACCCAGCACAGTGGCCTAGTGGCTAAATCCTTGCCTGGAAGTCACCAGGATCCCATATGGGTGCCATTGCGTGTCTGCTGCTCCACTGCCCATCTAGCTCCCTGTTTGCAGCCTGGGAAAGCACTATAGGATGGCCCAAAGCCTGGGGACACAGAAAAAGCTCCTAACTCCTGGCTTCGCATCAACTCTGCTCCGGCCATTGTCACTTTATCAGCAGATGGAGGATCTTCCTATTTTTCCTTCTCTGTATAGATCTGCCTTTACAAAGAAAAATCTTTAGAAATACATCTATATAATCTCGGGCTGGAAGGGTATATGAGGACTCTACTGTGTCTCATTTATTCTAACTGATGTCCAGTGGAAACTTTTGGGAGTGTGTCTGCTAGTAGCTTCTCAACTTCCAGCAGACACAGGGCTCTGATGTCTGACCCTCTCCTAAACGTCACTTCCAAATGTGTTCAGGTCACAGAGCCCACAAAAGCAGCTCTCAGGTTTTATCGCATGAGGTTCTTTTTTGTCCTGTCAGTTTTTGCCAGATACTGTTTTGCCAGCTTTTCAGTTGCTAAGAAAGATGCTTTAAATTTAGCTTTACAGCTGATCAGTGAGAGTAGATCCAAATAATTAAGCCTGACTTGACTAGAAATGAGATGTCACAGCTCAATATCTTAAAGCAACAGAAAAAATAATGGTGATTTTGAGTATCATAGTAATGTTGCTATGAAGTTAGAAAATCAGGTGGAAGTAAGTACTGTGTACCCTTGAATTTTCTTCCACTGAGATTCAGTTGAAGAAAAATCCACGAGATGGTTTGCTTTGATGGATTTGAGATCATCTGCAAGAGTGGGTAAAAAGTTCTGGCAAAGTGCAATTGAAATAGAAGTTTGGTGCAAAAGAAACGCCCTAAAATCCATGAACCCAGTGGTCTTCAAGTTTTTGAAAAAAATTACAAAAAACTGCAGAGATTTCAAGTGTTTTTTTGCACTTGCACTTAATTTCCATTTTTTCCCATTGGTGTCTTGAAGTGCACTCACACAAACATTGTTGTAGACTCTTCCCCTGCCAACCTATCAAAACTGTTGGGAAAAAAATAAGGTTTTTGGTTTAAAATACATTTACTTAGAGTGTTCCTTTTTATCTTTAATTTTTTTTAAAGATTTATTCATTTTATTACAGCCCAAGGTCCTGAATTCGTTCCAAAGGGCAGACTGCAAGCATGCGCCTCCCTTTTGCATGGCTGGTAAGTCTAGAGCTGCTTCTTGGCTTCTGTTTTATTTTATTATTTTTTTAAAGATTTATTTATTTTTATTGCAAAGTCAGATATACAGAGAGGAGGAGAGACAGGGAGGAAGATCTTCCATCCAATGATTGACTCCCCAAGTGAGCCGCAATGGGCGGTGCGCACCAATCCGAAGCTGGGAACCAGGAACCTCTTCCAGGTCTCCCATGCGGGTGCAGGGTCCCAAAGCATTGGGCCATCCTCAACTGCTTTCCCGGGCCGCAAGCAGGGAGCTGGATGGGAAGTGGAGCTGCCGGGATTAGAACCGGAGCCCATATGGGTTCCCGGGGCTTTCAAGGCGAGGACTTTAGCCGCTAGGCCACACCACCGGGCCCTTTATCCTTAATTTGTCTTTGTTATTGCCATGAGAAAAGTTTTGGCCGAGCCATAAACAGTACCTGCGCGTGCAAGAAAGGAACTGATCAAACTTGCAGTGATAGTTTGTACATAAGAGACTGCTGATCTTTGGCTTCATGGTAATAGAGCTATGGTGAGTCACTGGCTTAGAGAAGGCTTCGGACAAGGCCAGCAGTCATGCATCACAGCATGTGGCCGGATATGGGGGAGAGAGTTGGAGAAGGATTTATTAAGTAATTGTCCACTATTTGAGCAGTTTAGGTCCATAAAGTGTGGCTCGTCCAGTCTGGGATGCCTAGATTTAAATTAGAGAAAAATAAAGAGGAGCATGTTGAGAAATGCCGGCTCTGTTACCCTCTTGTTGTGTCACTTTGCTGGCAAGGACAAAAGGAACTATTCAGCTATTATCCCATAACAATGTTAATATTGTATAAAGAATATATGTGGAAAAGAAATATTTGTGAACCTGTACTTTTCATACTGTCTATGAACTAAGAGACCTACAAATAAGCCATCCAATTCTTAGATTTCAAATTTGAGAAATATTCACTTAATATGTAGGGAATCCAATTTCTGATTAATACTTTGCAAGTGGATTCACAGATGGCAACAACAATGCTGCGTTCTGCATGCCAAGTGTTACACCAAGCACACTATCACTGACTTTCAGAAGGTAGGAATCAGTGATCCTATTCAACAGATGAGAAACAAAGGCACAGAGAAGTTTCTTGACAAATACATGAAGTGCTCATAACTCATTTTAGCTCATGGAAAAGCTGTAACTCGAATCCTACTTCACATAGCAGAAACACCAAAACTAGGGAACCTAAGGTAAAGCGCCAGGGCAGGGGAGGTCGTGTGGAGGGATGTTGGGTGGCAAAGTCCAGGCTTCACATTTTGTTTTGCTACTTGCTAAAGGCATGTGATTAAGTTAGTTCCTGCTACTATTATGGTTAAACTGTTTAAAATATCATCCCTAGGCAAATGTTGGCAGAGATTAAGATGATGCTGGAGGACTCCTGTAGCCCATATCATGGGGTCTGGATTCCAATGCCGCTTCAACTGCGGGCTCTAAACTTCATCTTTTTTTTGCTTTTGTTTGGTTTTTGTTTTTTGTTTTTATTAAATTTATTCATTAATCACATTGTGTTGTAATTTCATAGGAACTGGGATTCTCCCCACACTTCCCCACACCCTCCCCCCATGGTGGGTTCCTCCACCTTGTTGCGTAACCATAGTTCAAGTTCAGTTGAGATTCCCTCTTAGCAAGCATATGCCAAGTATACTAACTTCATCTTAATGAGCCCTGGAAGTAACCAAGTGATAATCTGCACAGCTAGGTTCCTGCCATCCGCATACACCTGGGGATGGATATCTGACAGCTGCCTTTGGTCTGACCTAGCCCATGCTGTGGCAGGCATATTGAGATTAAATCGGTTAATAGAAAATCTTTCTCTATTCTCTTACTCTCCTCTCTTTTTTGTAAAGTTTTATTTAACTGGAATACATTCCTTGTATTTTACTTAAAGTTAAGAGCATAATGAGATTTCCCAACCTGTCTAGCCTTCTGCCACACTCTCGCCTTTTCTCCTCCTTCCTTTATAATTTTTGTTTAACTTTTCACTGCAGCATACTTTGAGTTTATAACCACAAGTTTAATCCTCCATTAAAGAATTCCACAAGTAGTAAGTAGAAAAACCACTATTTCTCAAGAGTACAGATGAGGGTTATAAACATTAATCAAATCTCAAGGTGTCAGTTTCAGTCATATTCCACTTCTGTACTCTGTATTAGCTAACAAACAGGAAGGAAACCATTTGTCTTTGGGGGACTGGTTTATTTCAGTAAGTATAAGAGGCAAGTGTCTACTTGCTTCCATTCCTTCAAATAAATAATAAAATTTAAAACAGCCATCCTTCTTGATCAGTCATCCCTTCCCATGGGAGAAATATACTAAGACTTCTTGTGTGTGTGTGTGAGGGAGAGAGAGAGAGAGAGAAGATCCTCTTAAAATATCTATTTCCATCTCATCAGAAACCAGGGAGTTGGAGTAAATGAGGCACTTGGAATGCTGACGGAAAGGTACTGAGGGGAGCTAAGTAACTTGGGAGTGATGTATAGGAGGAAAGCATTTGCCAGCATCCTCTCCGACGTCTTACAGGACTGAAAATTATTCAATAGCGTAAAACTATCAATAAGTGCTGACTATAAATTTTGGTTTGTGGAAAGAGCCAGAGACTGAAATCACATTGTCTAACCTCAAAGAACTCCAAAAACATGACTGTAATTCTCAGTTGCAGTCTACTGAGAGTTGGGTAGGAGAAGCGAGGCCAGTTCCCTGAAGCCTTGGAAAGATTGACTGTGTGATGCCATGTTTTCTATTGCAGAAAACAATGCACAAGTCCCCTACCAATGCCAAACGGACATCAACAAATCAAATATTCTGAATGTATGTTTTTGCTTAGTTCCCTGGTAATCTTACCTTAAGAACAAGGTCTACTGCAGTCACTGGGCAGCTTTTTCTTTTTTTCAGTCAAGCAAAATGAAGGAATTGTTGGAATATCATGCTTTGCTGCCAGAAACTCTCAATAAGATGAACAGTTCCAGTGAAATACATTGCCAGAGGGATTGTGTCTGCTATCATTTGAACAACTGTTAAACTAATTACCTGCAGATGTGCAGGAAATCATGTGCAAAACCATGCTGTACTCACTTGCTACTATATTACATGTAAATGCATTCTATGGCTTATCAGGATCTTTAACCATAAACATTTGAGTGAAAAATCTCCAACTGGACCCGGAGCAGTAATCTATTGACTAAAGTCGACACCTTTGCAAGTGCCAGGATCCCACAGGGCTGCTCGCTCACTTGTATCCCATCTGCTCCACTTCCCATCCAGCTTCTTGCTTGTGACCTGGGGAAGCAGTCAAGGCCAGCCCAAAGCCTTGCGGCCCTGTACTGGCATGGGAGACTTAGAAGCTTCTAGCTCAGCTCCAACTGTTGCAATCACTTGGAGTGGGTCAGCAAATGAAAGATTTTCTGTCTCCTCATCCTCTCTGTAAATCTGACTTTACAGTAAGAATATTTTTCTAAAGATTTATTTATTTATTGGGGGAAGCCAGACATGTAGAAAGGAGAGAGGACAATCTTCTGTCCAATGATTCCCTCCGCAAAGTGGCCACAACAGCTGGAGCTGAGCCGATCTGAAGCCAGGAGCCCAGGTCCTCCTCCAGGTCTCCCACGTGGGTGCAGGGTCCCAAGGCTTTGGGCCATCTTCAACTGCTTTCCCAGGCCACAAGCAGCGAGCCGGATGGGAAGCGGGACTGCTGGGACTAGACGCAGTGCCCATATGGAATTCCTGCACATTCAAGGCGAGGACTTTAACTGCTAGGCCACCTCACCAGGTCCAAAATCTTAACTCTCCAACTAAAATACTGAAGGCCAGTACATTGTGAGCTGAACATATCCCATGTTGGTAGCCCATTCCTAAACCAATGCTGGCCTTTTTTTCAAGGATAACTAGGCTGTCAGAATTACTCCATATGCACGGGGCTGACTTCCTAAACACACATGCAAGCAAGAATTGTAAAGAAAGATGGCTTGTGTGAGCATGAACTTCACCCCATTAAGGTTCTTAAATAGTTATCTGCTTTTAGCTCATTTCCTACTAAAAATTCAACTGTCTCAATTTTCCATTAGGCTGTTACAGCTTCGTCTGTTAAGCATAGCCCCGCGTTCCCTAGCATCACCTAGTAGATCATTCTTGATCTCAGAGCTTCTGACGAGCTGTGTGGAGTCCAAGTGAGATTTGCCTTACTGGAATTATGCATACATGTCAGTAAGGATTGTTTTCCATCATTTAGGGACCAAGTGATTTCTAGAAAAGCCATAATGTTGAGAGTACTTCCGAAGTTATTTACTGTTACGGCATGGTAGAGAAACTGACACGTGCGTTGGACTAGACGTTAATTTGTCAGCATTGGCCAACAACATTCCTCGTGTAGACAAACGTGGAAGTAATGCTCAAACGCTCAATACCGAGATAGGAGAAGATCAGACAAGGATGAAAGTCTGGCGCTTCTCTGCCTCGTGGAGATGTTTGAGGAAGTAGGAAGTGGGATGCTTCACAAAGTCCATAAAAATGGAGTCAAAAGAGAAGTTTCCATGCAGACTTGAAATCCATATGTTGGCTTTCATGATCATTCTCCACAAACATTTTAAAGACTGGTTGAAAGAGACAGTGTATGTGAGTTCTATAGCTCACCAATGTTAGGAAAAGTACAGCTGTTAGTGGTTAAGTACCCAACTTGTGAGAATTCCATAATTTTTAGCTTGTATTTTCTGCCTTCTGGCTAGATGTGTTTTGGATTTTTATTCTTTGGACAGCTGTGGGTAAAAAGTGGGAAATTAATGATGATCAAATTAGACAATGGACCTACTTATTAGCTCTAGAGGAAGTCTAACTACAATGAAAATTAGACTTGTGGATTATTTGAGTTACAATTCCCTCACTTTTTTTTTTATGAAGTACGTTGCATTACGTGACAGTTTCATAGGTTCTGGGATTCCCACAACCCCTCCCCATGCCATCCCCCCATGGTGGATTGTTCCACCTTGTTGCAGTATTACAGTTCAAATTAAGTCAAGATTCTTTCATAGCAACCATGTAGTTTGCATAGTGTCCAGCATCTTATTGTCCAGATAAACTCCAGGTTTCTTGGGGAGACCATCTCTGGTCTGAAAATAGAGCTGGCAGAATATCATCCCAATCAATTAAAAGCCACAACAAAACATCAGCAACAAGTTACAACATTATGGAGTTAATTGACATGGTATTGAGTAATCAGTACGTTAAAATGCAAGTTCTTAACCACATCCTGTGAGTACTTCATTGGCATTTCAATTTTAGTTTATACACGGAACCGGCTTCTATACACCTTAAAATGGCTATAGGGTACTATTCAGCTGTCTCGTGTCTATTTTCATTGGAGTAATTAGCAGTTTATAGTGTTAAAACATAATTTTGCTGAACTTGGCAGATTTTAGGATAGTCTAAACTGGCTTATAACTCTGACAAGGCATTTGTCAACAGTTGAGGTGCAGACCAGTTTTAGGAGGGGTGTGCAGAGAAATCTTCAATGCCTTAGTGAGGAGTAACCAATCTTTGTGTCCTCCCTAGTAAGGTATGTGTGAGTCCACGCCGACCATTTCCTCCTGGTTCTAAGCTTTCCTTGTTGTTCTCTATCCTAATTTTTTTTTGGGGGGGTCTCTGGTCCTTGCAGGAGAGGGTGGGGAGCCAAAGTTGGAACTAAATAAGGATCAGAGAAAGCTCCTCTCCCTAGTCCCAAAGGAAGTTTACTGTTCTTCTGTTTCTGCAGACCGCTCAGGTCTCCTGGCTGTTGTTCCAATGACCTTGGATCCTGTCAGGAAGGATTTGGGCTTCTTCCATCCCATGTGGGAGATCCAGATGGGGGTGGATGACCTCAGAATTCTCAGGCTCTGAAGGCACTCCAATTCCCTATGTTCTTCTTGGGGGTTGGGATGTAGTCCTTGGTGCCCGTAGTGATAGTCCTTGGTGAGGATCCGGGAGTCTACAGGGTTGGGATACAAGCCTCCTCCTGCCACCTGCTGCACTCTGGGGTGCCCCCCTGCTCTGTGTGTACGACCTGTTAAGAGATTGTCAGGATCGCTCTAGATTCCCCCTATATGTCTTTGTAGTTTGAGTTACTTGTTCCATTCCTGACAGGTTATACTTCACGTCTTCCTCACATTCTAAGCAGATGGAAGATTTCTCTGCTCTCCCACCCCATTTCCAAGTAGCATAGGGTCTTAAAAGTATATCAGGTTTTACAATTCTTTGATGTAGATCATAAGCAGTTTGACTCACATTGATTGTTGGTTCATTGGTTACATCACAATATCTTATTGCATGAGCTACAGACTGTTTGGGCTTGGAATAATACTACAATTTACAGGTACTGTTTTTCGAACGGGCATCATTTCATCTTAAATTAAGGCAAATATGTGGTATCTAACCTTCTGGGATTGGCTCATTTCCCTTGGCATTATGGTTTCCAGTTGGGCCCATTTGGCCACAAAGAAGTGCATTTTGGTTTTTTTTAATAGCTGAATAGTATTTCATGGAGTAGATGAACCATAGCTTTCTTATCCAGTCTTCTGCTGATGGGCCTTTTGGTCGCTTCCATGTTTTTCAATTACTGATTGTGCTGCTATGATCATAGGGGTACATGTTGGTTTCTCATGAAACAGATGTTTTGGTGTATTGCTAGGAGTGCTATTGCTGGATCATACGGTATGTTGATTTTGAGTTGTGTGAATGTTCTCCATACTGATTCCATAGAGGCTGTACCAACCTGCAGTCCCACCAACAGTGGAGTAGGGTTCCCTTTTCCCTGCTTCCTCGCCAGCAGGTGTTGTTGGTGTTTTTTGTATGTCTGCCATCCTTACTGGCATTAGGTGGTACCTCATTGATGTTTTCATTTGGATTTCCCTTATTGCCAAGGAACTTGAGCATTTTTTATATGTATTTTTGGTTAGGTTTATCCCAGATACTTCATAGTTTTCTGTTATTTTGAATGATATCTTGCTGATTAGATCCCTTTCCATCTTGGGGCTGTTTGCATACAATATAGCTGTTTTTTGTTACGTCATTTTGTACCCTGCCACTCTACCAAACTCTCGTATAAGTTCTAGCTGTCTCTTTATTGAGTCTCTTGGCTCTTCTAAAGAAACATAACACATCGCCATGGAGGAAAAAGACACGAGGTGTAGTTAAGCGAGGGAGTGAAAGTGAGGGTTTGTTCTTTGTGGCAGACTGTAAGAACAAAAGGTGAATTGTTTAATATTTTTCACCATTGCAAAGAATCTTGCTGGTAAAATAATGCACCAGTCAACACCTGATAGTTCCAATTGTTTGCATATAATAGTTAGCAGACGCATGTCTCCATAATTTTCTCATTAAATCAGTCTGAATGTTCCACAACAATTAAAATCCTCATGTTTTAAGTTTCTGGTTACTTGAATATATAAGGTGGTCATGATTTTAAGTGCAACTTTTTACATTTTTAAGATCAATTGACACAAATATGCATCCACGGGGACTCTGTAAGGTTTTGCTGCATGTAAAGCAAACATTGGGTACTGATGAAATGGGGGTGAATAGATCTAGTTATGTAGTTCCTTGGATAATTTCTATGTGGTGAAACACTCAAATTCCTTCCATCTAGCTTTATATGTATTAACTGTATGTTATATATAATGTGTAGATGCGTCCACATATGTATGTACACACAGCATGTTATTGGTAACTGTCATCACCTTGTCATACTATAAAACACCAGATCTTAGATCTTCTACCCAGCCATTACTTTGAACTTGTCCGTCCGACTTCTCCCACTTTTCTATCCCTCTCCCTTCTTCCCCCCAATCTGTGATATTATTCTAAATTCACATGAGATCAACTTTAAATTCCAAACAATGTTTCAAAAAGTTTGTAGAAGACAGAATTAAAGATCTGTTTATCTTGATGAAAAAGGTCTTAAAATTTGTGTTTTTCGTAAAATGAACACCATGAATGCATATACAGTTCTTCACAATAGTCCCTAGTGACCTTTCACCTTTCTCTAGTGTTGGTTAGATTTCGCTTCTCAGCGCTCCTCTAATTTCTTTTCGCTGTTTTTAACATTTATTTTATTTTCATTACAAAGTCAGATATACAGAGAGGAGGAGAGACAGAGGAAGATGTCCCATCCGATGATTCATTCCCCAAGTGAGTGCAATGGCCCGTGCTGCACCGATCCGAAGCCAGGTGCCTGGAGCTGCTTCCAGGTGTCCCATGTGGGTGCAGGGTCCCAAGGCTTTGGGCTGTCTTTGACTGCTTTCCCAAGCCACAAGCGGGGAGCTGGATGGAAAGTGGAGCTGCTGGGATTAGAACCAGCACCCATACAGGATTCTGGAGCGTTCAAGGCAAATACCTTAGCTGCTAGGTCACGCCGCTGGGCCCAGCTCTCTAATTTCATTTCAATGTTTTGTTTCTAGGTTAGTCTATAAGTTTGCTGGTTTTATTTCTTTTTGAAATAACCTTTGTTTCACTGATCTTTCATGTTTTTCTCTTCATTTACTCGTTTGATCTTTATTTCTTTACTAACTTTGGGATTTAGTTTATTCTGCCTTCTCTAGATACCCAAAATGCACCTAACCTGTTTGAAACCTTTCCATTTTTTTATGTAGGCATTTAATGCTTCAACCTTTACGTAGTACTTCTTTAGATGTTTTATGTAAGTTTCAAAATGCTGTATTTTCATTTCATTCAATTTTTAAGTTTTCTTTTGGATTTCTTCCACATTTCTTATTTGGATTCCAGGATCATAATATTTACTCTGCAGATGGTTTTGTTTTCAAAATTTATTTGAAAGGCAGATGTTACAAAGAGAAGATTTTCTCTCCAAATGGCTGCAATGGCCGGAGCTGAACCAATCCCAAGCCAAGAGCCAGGAGCTTCTTTGAGGTCTTCCACACGGGTGCAGGGTCCAAGCACGAGAACTATCCTCCACTGCTTTTGCAGGCCATAAGCTGAGGGCTAGATGGGAAGTGAGGACCCTCGGAACATGAACCAGTGCCCACATGGATGCCGGTGTGCAAGGTGGAAGATTAGCCTCTTGAGCCACAGGGCCAGCCCCTCAATCTATGGCTTTATATTACCAAATTTGTCTGGATTTATATTTTTGTGATTAGAAAAGATATGATGTACTTTTTGTTGTGGTTTAATATGTGATCTTAGAGGAAGTTTAGTGTATTCAAGTACATATTCTAAAGCTATTGCAATGAATGCTGTGTCAGTGTCTGTATACCCTAGAACTGTGGTTTTTCTTTTTCTTTTTTTTTTTTTTTTTTTTGCTTGACTGACATGTTAGTTGATTCCTTAACTCCACTTTTCTTGATCTGGTGCTTGACTCTCCCTTTAGATATGTATGTGTTTTTTTAAAAGATTTATTCTGTTACAAAATCAGATATACAGAGAGGAGGAGAGACGGAGGAAGATCTTCCATCTGATGTTTACTCCCCAAGTGAGCACAATGGCCAGTGCTGCGCCAATCCAACCAGGAACCTCCTCCAGGTCCCCCATGCAGGTGCAGGGTCCCAAGGCATTGGGCTGTCCTCGACTGTTTTCCCAGAGCACAAGCAGGGAGCTGGATGGAAAGTGGAGCTGCTGGGATTAGAGCTGGCATCCATATGGGATCCCGGGGCATTCAAGGTGTGGACTTTAACACTAGGCCACACTGCCGGGCCCTCCCTTTAGATATAATAAGGCTTTTTAAGAAAATGACATGCTGTGGCATTGGATATATAGTACCCAATCTGTCCTATCTTATTGTTGAATTAATTCCTTGATCACTAGCTGATGATCTTTGTATCTTTTTATAGCTTTTGGCTGAAGTGTATTTTGTCTAATGCACTACTCCTGCTTGCTTTAGGTTTCCACTTAGGTAGAACATTTTTTTCCATCTTTTCACCAGTGTGTGTCTTTACTAATGAGTTTCTTAAGGTACATATCCTTGGTTATTTTTTAATCCATTTAGCCAAACTCTATCTTACCTGGGAGTGTGGTCCATTGACTTTCAAAGCTGTTGCTAATAAGTAGTAACAGTAAGTAGCTGTTATTAGTAAATAATCTATCCACTTAAAAATTAGTTGGCTTCTTCTGAGTATTCTTCATCCAGTTATGGGTGAGCTTCAAAGTTTTCCATTTTGGGCCCAGCACACTAGCGTAGTGGTTAAAGTCCTCACCTTTCACCTGCCAGGATCCCATATGGGCACTGTTTCTAATCCCAGCGGCTCTGCTTCCCATCCAGCTCCCTGCTTGTGGCCTGGGAAAGCAGTCAAGGATGACCCACAGCCTTGGGACCCTGCACCCACATGGGGGGCCCGCACTCCTGGCTTCAGACTGACTGAGCTCCAGCCATTGTGGCCACTTGAAATGAGCTATCGGACGGAAGATCTTCCTCTCTGTCTCTCCTCTCTGTATATCTGACTTTGTAATGAGAATAAATAGAAGTTTTGCATGTTCTCATGATACTAGCCTGCTACCTTTTATTTGCTTCTGTCTGTACATTTCCCTCAAACAAGTTTTAGGAGACCAGTTGATTCTGATGACTTTCCTGACTTTCACTCATTTTGGAGAATATTTAAGTTATAAAGGATAGTTCTACTCAGCCAAGTATTTTTGACTGATAGGCTTGCTTTTTCTTCACAACTTGAAATAAACCATTCAATTCCCTCTTGGCCTATAAAATTCCTGTTTGACAATGTTGTTTGTTTAGTGGAGGTCCCCTTGAAAACGACAGTGCTTTCCTTTTGAGAATGAACAATTGTTTGTACTTAAAAGAGCTGGACCACAATAGGTCAAGGGAATGTGGATCTTTTCTGATGCTGTCAATTGACATCCTATGGGCTTTCTGTACTTGGAGGTGTACTTATTAAGATCAGGGAAGTTATGAGCTGTTTCATTGAATATGTGGCATACTCTCTTCCTCTCAGGAATTCCAAGAAAGTGTTCATTTCAGTAAGGTCTCAAAGCTCTCGGGCTGCTTTCATTCCCTTTCTCACATTTTTTTTTTAAAATCTGGGTAGAAAATATTGAACCTGTCTTCAAGTTCAAATATTTTTTAATTCTGTTGATCCTCATTTATCTTGACTTTCAACTATTTTCATTTTTAATTTTTCTTTAAGAAATACTTGATTTGCAAGGTAGATAAAGAGGGGGAGACAGATCCTCCATCTCAATGGCTGACATCAAGGCCTGGGCCACTGGATAGCCAGGAGCCTGGAGCTCTGTCCCTCTTGTAGATGACAGGGACCCAAGTACCTCTGCCCTCTTCTGCTGCATCTGCAGACATATTAGCAGACATCTGGATCCAAGGTAGAATGGCCAAGACTTGAATTGGAGCTCATAGGAGATCAGTACACAGGCAGTAGCTCAGCATGCTGCTCACAAGAGCCAGTCCACAGTTGATTTTGTAATATCTGTTCAATTCCTCAAGGTCAGTCCTTGCCAAATTTCTCATATCATGCATTGATTTTCTAATTTCATTTTCTGTTGAAGTGTCTTATGTCTTTTTGAGTGTTCCACATCATTCTTTTTGGATTCTTTATTTTATTGGAAATGCAGGTTTACAGAGAGAAGCAGAGACACAGAAATATCTTCCATCCACTGGTTTATTCACCCAGTGTCCAGAATGGCCAGAGCTGAGCCAATCCAAAGCCAGGGGCTTCTTCCAGATCTCCCTCATGGGTGCACAGTCCCAAGGCTTTAGACTGTCCTCTACTGATTTCCCAGGCCACAGCAGTTAGCTGGACGGGAAGCAAAGCATCTGGTATTAGAACCAGTGTCCAAATGGGATCCCGGCATGGTCGAAGTGAGGACTTTAGCTACTAGGCTACTGCACCAGACCCCTTAACTGCCAAGCTATTGCACCAGACTTCTCCCGTGTAAATTCTGAAATTTAGTAGCATTCCTAGGTATGCACCCTTAATTCTAATGTCGGTGTACACTAGGTATTAATGTTAAACACTTCAACAATGTGGTAGTAGTATCTTATAGCATAAACAATTCTATATGTAAAACTTGCAAGGTTCATTTCTCAACATGCTTAAGCCTTTAGTATTTTGTCCCAGCTTTTCCATTCTACGATAGCCATACATCGGTAGGACAATATTCTACAAGCAATTCTCTTCCTTAATAATCTGTTTATTTGCTCGATTTACATTTTGAAACAATCATGTAAGACTCCAAATTAAGACATTCTATAAATAAAAACATACCACATTTTGAATACTATTGCTTTAAGCAAGTCTTACCCATTTCTCCCAATTTGTAGAAACACGTTTTAACACAAACCTGCCTCAAAACCAGGAATGAGAAGTTTTTCCAATAACCTTCTTGCTGATGAGGGAATTTCCCCTTCTCAAATGGCAGGTGAGAATCACAATGAGGACCTGAAGGAGCCCAAGGTCCTGAATTCGTTCCAAAGGGCAGACTGCAAGCATGCACCTCCCTTTCCCATGGCTGGTAAGTCTGGAGCTGCTTCTTGGCTTCTGTTTTATTTTATTACTTTTTTTTATTATTATTATTTAACTTCATTAATTACATAGTATTATGTGACACAGTTACTTTTTTAAAGATTTATTTATTTTTATTGCAAAGTCAGATATACAGAGAGGAGGAGAGACAGGGAGGAAGATCTTACATCCAATGATTCACTCCCCATCTGAGCCGCCAGGGCTGGTGCGCGCCAATCTGAAGCCGGGAACCAGGAACCTCCTCTGGGTCTCCCACGCGGGTGCAGGGTCCCAAAGCTTTGGCCCATCCTCAACTGCTTTCCCGGGCCACAAGCAGGGAGCTGGATGGAAAGTGGAGCTGCCGGGATTAGAACTGGCGTCCATATGGGATCCCGGGGCGTTCAAGGTGAGGACTTTAGCCGCTAGGCCATGCCGCCGGGTCCGCTTCTGTTTTATTGAATTCAAGAGAACCAAAAAATTTCAATTTGGCTGTTGTCTTAACTAATACATTCCTAGATAGTCTCTTATCAATAAGATGAAAATCACTTAAAAGGAGATGTTAAAACACTGTTGTTCTTCACAAGGAATCAGACTTCAATTCCATTGTCTTACAGGAAAATTCAGAAATTATACACATCATAACCAATTTCACTATCTAATTTCAAACTGTTTTTCCTGTAAGGCAAAATCTCACTTCTTTCTAAATAAGAACAAATAATTTAAAATCTGGACCAATTTCATGATTAGGAAACATTTTGACCAGTGGACATAAATACTCATTTACTTTATGCTAAATTTGATGCCTCATATGCTATTTTATAATATTGTGAGATTACAATCAAATTATTTTAAATGACAATTATATTATCCAAGTTCTGTCTCAATCTTTGAAGGTTCTAGGGATCCTACTAGAACTTTCAAAGTCAGGAGACTTGATTTCAAACTCTGAAGAATTGAGGTGTAAATTAAAGTACACTTAACATGTAACTGAATATGTGAATGGATACTGAATTTTAGACCTGATCAGTGCCAGGACAACACTGTAAGCTGAAGACTAAGCAGCAAGAAAACGGTATAGGAGCCTTAGCCCAGCAGAGGTGGGGAGTCGGGTCTGACCAGTCCTGTTAGATGAGTTAGACCTCTCTCAAATTACGTACGAGGAGAGAGAAAGGGGGCCAGTCGTGGTCCATCCCATCTTGTCTGTCAGTCATACACAGACCCAATTCTGAACAAGAACAACTAAATTCACGACACAGATAGAAGTCTTGTCTGGACAGAAGTAATAGGATTCTAACTGACTAAACAAACATGCACAATCACTACACACGTCAGAACAGACATAAAATTCAACCTTTTGTGACTTCCAACCTCTTCTTTCACATACTTCAACCTGGAAATGTTTCGTAAAGCAAGCACATACGTTCATCTCGTGCTTAGCGTTAATTTAACAGTGGATTTGGTCCACTGGTTACTTTTATGTATAACTGCTAGATGAAGTTACAGAACAAGTTTCCATTTTTTTCTTATGAATGTTACATCGCTTATGTCTTACCCTGTCCCTCCCAGCTAGGGGTTAGGGCTATGAGGTAGAGCTAGAGAAATTCAGGCCCTAAGGGTGGCCTGGGTGAGGTCAAGAGAAAGTGGAAAAGCAGATAAGGGCAAAGGTGAAAGTGGCTATAATGGAGAGGAAATCTGTGTGTTACCCAGTGAGGAGAGCAAATGGAGACCTTCAGACAGGGGGATGGGCCTGCCCTCGCAGCAAGACCAGGATCATGGGGTAATGGGATTATCATCCAGCCTTACATATGCCTGAGCCAATTCTAGGAGCAAATATACACCATAAAGGCTGTCGGAGATCTCGCAAAAGAATCCTTGCATCTAAAGTTTTGCTAAAACTACAGCAAATAGTTCCTTCTACTGTGCTGATCGTTGACATGGCTCAGAATAGGTTACATAGACAAGATTGGACAGAAAAACGTCTGCTGCAGCCCTTCTTCCTTCCTCATGGTTTGTTGGTAAAAGGGCAGGATTTTCCCAATCCAAGCGATTGAAAGAGGTGACCCACTTCTATGGCCCATAATGGCAGTCAATGGTGCTGAGGTAACCTTGAAGGGAGGCTGCCAGCCTGTTGCTTCGAACCCATTCAAAATCATTCATTTGGGCCCTGCGGTGTGGCCTAGCATCTAAAGTCCTCGCCTTTAACGTGCCGGGATCCCATATGGACGCCTGTTCTAATCCCGGCAGCTCCACTTCCCATCCAGTTCTCTACTTGTGGCCTGGGAAAGCAGTCGAGGATGGCCCAAAGCTTTGGGACCCTGCACCCGCGTGGGAGACCTGGAAGAGGTTCCTGGTTCCCAGCATAGGATTGGCACGCACCAGCCCGTTGTGGCTCAGTTGGGGAGTGAATCATTGGATGGAAGATCTTCCTCTCTGTCTCTCCTCTATATATATCCGGCTTTCCAATAATAAAACCTTTAAAAAAAAATCACTCATTCAAGAAGGGACAACAAGCTTTGCTGGTTCAGTCTTCACACCTAAAGGCTAGCTCTCTGAACCTGATATCTTGGCAGATCTAATTCAGAAGGTAAGTATAAGGTCTGGGCACCCCTCCAACAGACAAATGCACCCACTGGAGGGGACTGCCCTCCTGGACAAGGGCAGCCATAAGCATGAAAGAATTTGAAAATGTTCACACTTGAAACAATTTCTTAGGGCAATAATGAGCAAGTAGCCTTGGCCCAGGGAGAGTTAGGCTCGCTCCTGGCGTGGCTTTAAGTCCTGCATTCCAGGAATCACACTCCACTGGGCAGTTCCCTTGAGGGATAACCCTAATTGGAAAGGCCTGGAGTACCTTACGCTGCCCGAACAGAATGTTTGCAACTGGCGCTGTGCTCTGACTCCCCTTGAGCTGGGGGTGGTTTCCTGCCCTCTGAGCTGCCCAGAAGCTCTGGTTGGGGCGGCTGAGGTGGGCCAGGGCCAATGTCCTGAGCATCAGTTTTGCTCTTCCCTTGCCAAGCATTGTGGGAAAATAAATTAACCAATGTTACCGATGGGTGCCAATCTGACCAGGGTCCCTCAGACCTTGAGTGCCTGAGCACCTAGGATTTCTAACCCTCTAAACTTCAGCATGTAATTTAGCGCCTTAAGCTCAGGATGATCAGGTTCCTCACCATTATTGCCCATGTTTAAGGACAGTAGAGGAGAGTGGCCCTCGGATACCTAGTCGGGTTGTCCGGCCAAGGAGATCCTGTGCAGAGTTTTGGGTAACGCCCAAGTGTCACATTGGACAGAAACCACCAGTCCTCACACAAGTTCACCCCAGAGCCATGCATCCAAGGCCATCTCTCAAAGCAGGAGATGAGAGGTTAGGCGCAGCATTGTCTTTTTCCCTATCACCTACCTTAACTTCAAGCTGTCAGGGGATTCGACTGGAGATAAGCTGGGAATGGGTGGGGGGGGTGTGACCACCTTCATGCAGAGCTGTGGGGTGCCAAGGGTCACTTACGCAGAGTACACTACAGCTCAACAGGAGGATTACAGCACTAAAGGTGAGTCCCAAGAGAAGAAGGCGACCTGAAGAACCACAACTTGTGTGAGGATGTGCTTCACTCAGGAGGAGCGAGGGGGGGCAGGGGTGGAGGGGAGGAGCAGAATGGGGGGCCCCTGCGGCTGGAGGGGAGGAGCAGAGTGGGGAGCTGCCGCGGGTGGAGGGCAAGTGAGCAAAGTGGGGGGGCCTCGGATGGAGGGGACCGGAACCAGGGAGCAGAGCTGAGTGGGGCCCCTCGGCAGGATGGGAGGGGAGGGGAGCCTGGGAGCAGATCGGAGCAGACTGGGGGGGCCCGCAGGAGGGGAGCTGCAGTTTGGAGGGGAGGTCACGGAGCTGAGCGGAGTGGGGGGCATCCCGCAAAGAGGGGGCTGGGGTCTCGCAGCAGACAAGAGCAGCAGAGCAGCAGAGCAGCAGAGCCCCTTCAGAGCGAAGTGCCCCCCCCCGAGGAGGTGGCCAGGGTCTAGGAGCAGAGCTACTGCCAGGGAGGGGTTGGGAGCCAGGGAGCAGAGCAGAGTGGGGCCCCTTGGCTGGAGGGGAGGGGAGCCGCAGAGCGGAGCAGGGCAGAGTCAGGGGGGATCCCGTAAGGAGGGGGTGGTGTTGCACAGCTGAGCCACAGAGCAGCAGAGCAGCAGAGCCACATTGGAGCAGTGCGGCATGGCGAGGAGGTGTCCAGGGTTGCGGAGCTCAGTGGAGCAGAGCAGGAGAACAGAAGAGCAGAATAGCAGCAGAGCCCCTTTGGAGAGGGGCAGCCCCACGAGAAGTGGGCCGGGGTCCTCCAGCAGAGCCCCTTCTAACCCACGCGGCTCCGCGAGGAGGGGGTGGGGTCGCTGAGCAGAGCAGCAGAGAGGCAGAGTCCCTTAGGAGCAACCCCCACCGAGGAAGTGGCCAGGGTCCAGGAGCAGAGCAGCAGAGCAGCAGAGCAGCAGAGCAGCAGAGGCCCTTCTGAGCAGGAAAGCCCGGTGAAGCCCCACCAAGGAATGCTTCACCCTCCTCCAGGGGCATCCTGGATTCAAGACTCTTTCTGTGGTGGACCACCTGTGGACCATCAGCTGCCACTGATGTGCCACCTGAACCAAGAAACCCCAACAGCTGACGTGTCTTCTCCACAGAGGCTTTCTCACCAGGAGAGGTAGAGTAGCAGCATGCCTGGATGCCTTGTTGGTGCCCGTTGCTCTCTCAGCACGGAACAGCCAAAGTTGTGCCAGCAAGGGGGACAGGTACGTTCACCGGCCTGTTGAAGGAGGTGCTGAAGAAACTGGTAAGGGATGGAGTCGGGTGGTGCGGGTTTTGGTGGTTGGGGAGGGGTCCTAAGGTGTCAAGCCTCAGCCTGTGAGGCAGTTCAGCTGTATGGGTGCTGCTTCAAGACCTGACAGCATCCTCTGCAGTCCAGCTCCCTGACGATGGTGCTGGGAGAGCAGCGGAGGATGCTGCAGGAGCTTGTGCCCCTGTGGCCCTGTGGCCCTATGCCCCTGAGGGACATGTGGAGGAAGCTTCTGGTGTCCGGGCTTGTCCTGGCCCAGCCACATCTGGGTCTGGTGGTGGTCCCTGGGGAAGTGAGGCAGCAGATGCAAGAAAGATTGCTCTCTCTCCCTCTTTGTTCCTTTGTGTTTCAAACAAAATATGACAGATCCAGGCAGGCACTCAGGCAAGAAGGAAGGAAGCAAAAGAAAGCTGCTGTCCTGGGTGGTAGGGAGTGTGCTGTGTGCTGTGCTGTGGCTCTAGACTGCTTTTGTCTGCCAATGCAGACCCCAAGGGTGTGCGTAGGGCTTCCGTCCTGCGACTTCTGTGCAACCTCTCCAAAGCGTGTCCTTGAGAGTGAATTTCTCTTAGGCCGGGTTGTTTCCCTTGTTTATGCACGAGAGCCTGGAGGAGCGTCCTGCAGTGAGTCTTGCTGTCTACGACAGGGCGCATAAGCTGCCCTTTCTACCCCTGGTTAGCTGAGGCATTTTGAGCACTAGAAGGTCCAGCCCCAGCCATCCTAGTGTCAGGTGGGAATCCAGGATGGAATTCCTTTATATGTGTCCCTTGAAGATTGGGCTCCAAGGCCAAACAGCCTGCATACGATGGATCAAGAGGGGGTGGAGGATGCTTGTGGCCTTGCATCAGGCCTCTGTGCTAGGAAGTGGCTGTCTCTCTTCAACAGGAAGGTACAACCTAGGGCACAGGGAGAAAACTAAAAGCTGGAGTTCCACGTCACAGTCCCCAGAGGCCCTGTGGGAGGTGGAGTCCCAACTTCAGCAAGCACATGAGCCCTATGAGAGCTGGAGTCCCATGTGAGCATGCCCACAGACCTTCTGGGAGCTGGAGTCCCATGCCAGTGTGCCCTATTGCCCTGTGGGACCTGGAGTCCCATGTCTGCATGCCCACGGGATCTCTTTGACCTCGATCCGAATTCAACATTCCCCAATCTCTGGGGAATCTGGAGTCCCACCTCAGCGTGGCCATGGACCGTCTGAGACCTGGAGTTACACACCAGATGACTACCAGTGATCTTTTGCAGATGAGGTCCCCGGAAACCTTTCCGAGATCCAGCAGCAGAGGATCCTCCACCCTGCTGGTGTCCAGCATCAGAGGGCCTTCCTCTGCTGCTGGTGTCCGGCATCAGAGGACACTCCTCCCAGCTGGGGTCTGGCAGCAGATAACCGTTCTCCCTGCTGAGGTTCAGCAGCAGAGGACAGTCTTCCCTGCTCGGGTCTGGCAGCAGAAGACCCTCCTTTCTGCTGGGGTCCTGCCTCAGAGGACCCTCCATCCGGCTGTTGTCCAGCAGCAGAGGACCCCACTCAGTGCTGGGTTCCGACAAGAGTAGAGCCCCCACTGGTGCAGGTGTCCGGGACCAGAGGACACCCCTCTGCACGGGTTTGGCAGCAGAGGATTCTTCTCTCTCCTGGGGTCTGGCACCAGAGGACCATCCTATTCTGCTGTGGTCCAGCAGTAGAGCACCCTCCACTACTGTTGGACCCCAGCAGAGAGAAAGCATCAGAGGACCCTCCTCTCTGCTGGGGTCTGGCAGCGGAGGACCCTCCTCCTGCAGGGGTCCAACACAAGAGGACCCTCCTCTCCTTCTGTGGTCTGACACCAGAGGACCCTTCTCTTCTGCGGGGTTCAGGCACAAAAGGAGCCTCCACCCTGCTGGGGTCCTGCAGCAGAGGACCCTAGTCTGATGCTGGGAATCGGCAGCAGAGGACGCTCCTCTGCTGCCTTTCCCCAGCCGAGAGGAAGAAGCAGATGACCCTCCTCTCTGCTGGGCTCCAGCACCTGAGGAACCTCCTCCCTGTTTGGGTCCAGCAGCAGAGGACCCTAATCTCTGCTGATGTTCGGCACCAGAGCACCCTCTTATTTGCCAAGGTCTGGGAGCAATGGACCCTCCTCTCTGCTGGGGTCCGGCAGTGGAGGACCCTCCTCTCTTCTGTGGTCCTGCACCAGAGGATCCTCTTTCACTCCTGGGGTTCCACACCAGAGGACCCACCGACCTGTTGCTGGGGTCTGGGCCCAGAGGACACTCCTCTACTGCTGGGGTCTGGCACCAGAGGACCTTCCTCTGTTGCTGGGGTCTGGCAGCAGCGGATCCTTCTCCCAGCAGGGGTCCCGCAGCGGAGGATCTCTACTGCTGCTGGGGACAGCACCAGAGGACCCACCTCTCTGCTGGGGTCCAGCACCTGGGGACCCTCCACTCTGCTGGGGTCCAGCAGCAGAAGACAGTCATCTCTGCAGGGATCAGGATGCAGTGAACCCTCCTCTGCTACTGGTGTCCAGCAGCAGAGGACTCTTTGCTGCTGCTGGGATCTGGCAGCAGAGAATACTCCGCTTCTGGTGGGGTCGACAGCATAGAACCTTTGTCTCTGCTCAGGTATGCCAGCAAAGAACCATTATCTCTGCTGGGGTCCAGCACAGGAGGACCCTCCTCTCTGCTGGGGTCTGGCAGCAGAGGACCCTCTTCTCTGCTGGGGTCTGGCAGCAGTGGAAATTCATCTCTGATGCGGTCCGGCAGCAGTGGAGGACCCTCCTCTGCCTCTGGGGTCCGGCGGCAAATAACCCTCATCCCTCCTGTGTTATGGCAGCAGAGGACCCTACTCTCCTACTGAAACCCAGTAGCAGAGGACCCTCCTCTATGATGGACTGGGGTCCAGCAGCAGAGGACCCTCCTCTCTGCTGCACATCAGCAGAAAGGAAGCCGCAGAGGACCCTCCTCTCTGCTAATGTCCAGCAGCAGTGGACCCTCCTCTGCTTCTGGGGTCAGGCAGCAGAGGACACTATTCTGCTGTTGTGGTCCGCAAGCAGAGGTCCATCCTCTGCTGCTGGAGTCCAGAAGAAGTGGGCCCTGCTCTGCTGCTGGGGTCCTGCTGCAGTGGACCCTCCTCTGCTGGACCCCAGCAGAGAGAAAGCAGCAGAGGACCCTCCTATTTGTTTGGGTTGAGCAACGGAGGACCCTCCTCTCTGCTGGGGTCCTGCACCATAATACCCTCCTCTCTGCTGAAGTCCGGCATCAGAGGACACTGCTTCCTGCTGGGATCCTGCAGCAGAGGAACTTCAGTGCTGGAATCCGGCAGCCAAGGACCCTCCTCATTGCTGGAATCCGGCACCCGAGGACCGACCTCCGCTGCAGGAGTCCGGCAGCAGAGGACACCCCTCTGCTGTAGTCCGGCAGCAGAAGCCACTGTACTCTGGTACCCTGAGCAGAGGATCCTCCTCTGCTGCTGGGGTCCAGCAGTAGTGGACGCTACTCTCTGCTGGTGTTCTGTAGCAGAGGAACCCCCTGTCTTCTGGATTCCAGCAGAGAGGAAGTAGAAGAGGACTCTCCTCTCAGCTGGTGTCCAGCAGCAGAAGACCATCCTCTCCTGCTGGCGTCAAACAGCACAGGACCCTTTTCTCCTAATGGAACCCAGTAGCAAGACGACCCTCCTCTCTAATGGACTGGGGTCCAACAGCAGAGGACCATCCTGTCTGTTGGGGTCCAGCAGCAGAGTAACCTCTTATCTGCTTGGGTCCGGCAGCAGATTACCCTCCTCTCTGCAGATGTCCGACAGCAGAACACCATGTCTGATGGGGTCTGGCAGTAACTGATCCTCCTCTCTGCTGGGGTACAATAGCAGAGGACCCTCCTTTCTGCTGTGGTCCAGCACCAGAGGACCCTCCTCTTCTGCTAGGGTCAGGGACCAGAGGACCATACTCTGCTGCTGGGGTCCGAAACAAGAGGACCCTCCTATCCTCTCTACCCCTGCAGAGAGGAAGTTGCAAAGGAATCCCCTCTCTGCTGTGGTCCAGCACCATAGGCCCTTCCTCTCTGTTGGGGTCTAGCAGGAGAGGGCGCTTGTCTCTGTTAGGGTCCAACAGAAAGGGAGCAGTACAGGACCTTCCTCTCTGCTTGGGTCCAGCAGGAGAGGACCCTCCTCTTCTGCTTAATCCCTGCAGAAGAGGAAACTCTTCTGCTACTGGACCCCAGCAGAGAGGAAGCTGCAGAGGAGTCTCCTCTCCTGCCTAACACCAAAGAGAGGAAGTAGCAGAGGACCATCCTGTTCTGCTGGTGTCCAGAAGCAGAGGACCATCCTCTCTACTGTGGTCTGGCAGCAGAGGACACTCCTCCCTGCTGGGGTCCAGCAGCATTGGACCCTCGACTCCACTGGGGTACGGCAGCAGATGACCCCCTTCCGCTGCAGGTAGTCCAGCAGTAGAAGACGTTACTCTCTGCTGCGGTCTGGCAGCAGAGGACCCCCTCTGCTGCTGGTGTCTGATAGCAGAGGACCTCCCTGCGCTGCTGGTGACTGACAGCAGAGGACCTCCCTTTGCTACTGGGGTCTGGAAGCAGAGGACGCCTCTCCCTTCTGGTGTCCAGCAGCAGAGGACCCTCCTGCCTACTGGGTTTCAGCAGCAGAGGACCATTTTTTCACGCTGCACCACTGCAGCAGAGGACCCTGCTATGCTGCTGGACCACAGAAGAGAGCAAGATGCAGAGGATCCTCGCCTTCTGCTGGACTGCAAAGAGAGGACAAAGCAGAGGACCCTCATCTTCTGCTGGGGTCCGGCAGCAGAGGACCCTCCTCTCTGCTGCGGCCTGGTAGCAGAGAACTCCCATCTCTGAAGCGGTCCGGGAGAAGAGTACCCTCCTCTCTCTTGGGGTGCGTCATGAGAGGACCCTCCTCAGCTGCTGGGGTCCGGAACCAGAGGACCCTCCTCTGCTGCTGTGGTCGAGCACCAGAGGACACAACTCTCTGCTAGGCTCCAGCACCAGAGAACCCTCTTCTCGGCTGAGTCCAACAGCAGAGGACACAGCTATGCTCTCTGCTGGGGTCCGACAACACAGGACCCTCCTCTGCTCCTCGGGTTCGACATCAGAGGTCCCTCTTCTCTACGGGTTCTGGAAGCAGAGGACACTGCTTTGATGCTGGGGACCGACAGCAGAGAACAATAATCTGCTGCTGGGGTCTGGCAGCAGAGGACCCTCCACTGCTGTTGGGGACCAGTAGCAGAGGATGTTCCTCTGCTGCTGGACCTCAGCAGAGAAAAAATGCAGAGGAGCCTCATCCTTTACTGGACCCCAAAATAGGACGCAGAGGAAGACCTCCTCTTCTGCTGGCGTCCGGCAGCAGAGGACCCTTCTTTGCTACTGGGTTCCGGCAGCAGAGGACTCCCTCTTCTGATGTGGTCCAGCACCAGAGAAACCCCCTCTGCTGCTGTGGTCCTGCACCAGAGGACCCGCCTCTGCTGCTGGAGTCCAGCACCAGAGGACCATTCTCTCCTGCTGTTGTCTGGCAACAGAGGATTCTTCCCCCTGCAGGGGTCTGGCAACAGAGGACTCTCCTCTGTTCCTTGGGTCAGGCACCAGAGGTCCCTCCTCTGTTGCTGTCATCCAGCAGTAATGGACCTTCCTCCCTGCTGGGGTCCAGCAGTAGAGGACCCTCCTCCCTGCTGGGGTCTGCCAGCAGAAGAGTCTGCTCCCTGCTGGGGTCTGACCACACCACAGGACTCCCCTCTCTACTGTGTGCAGTAACAGAGGAGCCTCCTCCACTGCTGAGGTCCAGCACAAGAGGACCCTCCTCAATGCTGGGGTCCAGCAGCAGACGACCCTCCTCTCTTCCACGGTCCTGCAGCAGAGAACCCGCCTTTTATGATTGTTTCCAACAGCAGAGGACCCTCCTCTCCTGCTGGACTCCTGCAGCAGAGGACACTCCTCTGCATCAGAACCACAGAAGAGAGGAAGTTGCAGAGGAACATCGTCCACTACCGGACCACAAGGAGAGGATGCAGCAGAGGACCATCCTCTTCTGCTGGGGTCCAGGAGCAGAGGAAACTCCTCTCTGCTGGGTCCAACAGCAGAGGACACTGCTTTGCAGCTCGGGTCCGGCAGCAGAGAACTCTCTTCTCTGCTGGGGTCCAACAGCAGAGGACCCTCCTCTGTTGCTTCCGGCAGCAGAGGACACTGCTTTGCTGCTGGGATCCTACAGCAGAGGACAATCCTCCGCTGCTTGGGTACAGCAGCAGAGGACCCTCCACTGCTGCTGGGGTCCAGTACCAGAGGACTCCCCTTTGTGCTGGGGTCCAGCAACAGAGGACCCCCCTCTGCTTCTGGGGTCCGGCACCAGAGGAACCACTTGTGCTGCTAGGGTCCGGTACCCAAGGACTCTCCTCTCCTGCTGGGGTTCAGCAGCAGAGGACCCTCTACTCTGCTGGGGTCCAGCACAAGTAGACCGCCTTCTGCTGCTGGGGTCAGGCAGCAGAGGACCTGCCTCTGCTGCTGGACCCCAGCTGTTAGGAAGCTGCAAAGGACCCTCCCCTCCTGCTGGACCCCTGCAGCAGAGGACCATCATCTGCTGCTGGACCACAGCATAGGGGAAGTTGCAGAGGACCCTCATTCCCTACTGGACCCCAAAGAGAGGACACAGCAGAGGACCCTACTCTTCTACTGGCGTCCTGCAGCAGAGGACCCTCCTCCATGCTGTGTTCCGGCAGAAGAGGACTCTCAACTACTGCTCGGGTCAGGCACCAGAGGATCCTCCTCTGCTGTTGGGGTTCGGCAGCAGACAATCCTCTTCCCTGCCTGTATCCGGAAGAAAATGACCCTCCTCCCTGCTGTGGTCCGGCAGCAGAGGAACCTCCTATGCTCTTGGAGCCCAGTACCAGAGGACCCTCCTCTGCTGCTGTTTTCTGGTACCAGAGGACCACCCTCTGCTGCTGGGGTATGGCACTAGAAGACCCCCCTCTGCTGCTGGGGTCTGGCAGCAGAGGACCCTCCTTCTGCTGGATTCCAGCAGGAGAGGACCCTACTCTCTGCTGGGATCCGGCAGCAGAGGACACTCTTCCCTGCTGCAGTCCGGCAGCAGAGGACCTTCCTCTGCTCTTGGTGTCAGGCACAAAAGGACCCCCATCTGCTGCTTGTGTCAAGCAAAACAGAACCCTCTATGATCAAAGGCCCGGCACCAGAGGACACCCCTCTCTGTTGGAGTACAACATCCGAGGACCCTTCTCTATGCTGGCGTCCGGCAGTAGAGGACCCTCCTCTCTTTTTGGGTCTGCCAGCAGAGGACGCTCCTCCCTGCTGGGGTCCGGCAGCAGAGGACCTTCATCCATGCTGGAGAGCCTTGGATAAGCATCCCGCACTGAGTGCTGATGGCCACGAGAGGGAGCCCAAAGCCGCCATTCTTTCTTTTCTATTTTTGTTTTCTTTTCTTTTCCTTTTTTTTTTTTTAACAGGTTTATTTATTTTATTCCAAGGTCAGATATACAGAGAGGAGGAGAGACAGAGAAGATCTTCCATCCGATGATTCACTCCCCAAGTGAGCCACAATGGCTGGTGCACGCCGATCCAAAGCCAGGAACCTGGAGCCTCTTCAGGGTCTCCCATGTGGGTGCAAGTTTCCAAAGCTTTGGGCCGTCCTCGACTGCTTTCCCAGGCCACAAGCAGGGATCTGGATGGGAAGTGGAGCAGCCGGGATTAGAACCGGTGACCATATGGGATCCCGGCTCGTTCAAGGCGAGGACTTTAGTTGCTAGGCTATGGCGCCGGGCCCCAAGCTGCCCTTTCTACCCCTGGTGGGTTCAGGCCTTCTGACCTCTACACAGTCCAACCCGAGCCATCCTAGGGTGAGGTGGGGGTCACAGACAGTATTCTGGTACACGTGTTGTTGAAAGATCAGGGCTCCAAGGCCGAACAGCCCACATACCAAAGCCCGGGAGGGGTGGAGGACGCTTGGGGCCTAGCATCAGTTCGGGCCTCTGTGATAGGAAGTGTCAGGGTGCCTTTAAGAGCAAGGAACTTAAAGAACCCTGGGAGGTGGTGTCCTATGTCAGCATGCCCACAGGCCCTCTGGGAGCTGGAGTCCAACACCAGCATCCTGTAGGCCCTCAGGGAGCTGGAGTCCCGCACCTGCGTACCACTGGCCCTCAGGGAGCTGGTGTTACACACCAGCCCACTGGGGTTGTACTGTGCCAGATGAGGTCCCAGGAAACCTTACCGCCACCCCCATTCCTTGCAGAGCACCCTGAGATGCAGGCTCTGGGCATTCTTTGGCAAGTGGAGCATCTCCCTGATGAGCTACGAAGAGGGCTTAATGGTCTTTTATTTTTTTTCATTACAAAGTCCGAGATACAGAGAGGAGGAGAGAGAGAGAGGAAGATCTTCCGTCCGATGATTCACTCTCCAAGTGAGCTGCAACAGCTGGTCCCCTCGGGACCGACTCTGCTGGGGACTCAGCGAGAGGGTGCCCCTCGGAACCGCATCCTTCGCTGCTGGGGCCTCAATGAGAGGGTCACCCTCGGGACCCCCTCTGCTGGGGCCTCAGTGAGAGGGACAGCCGCAGCCCCACTCCCTCGATGCTGGGATCTTAGATGAGGGAACCCCGAACCTCCTCTCTCTCTGCTGCTGTCTCAGTGAGAGGGACCCTCGGCCCTCCTTTCTCTCTCTCTCTTTCTCTCTCTGCTGGGACCTCAGCAAGAGGTTCCCGTCGGGACCCCCTCTGTGGGGGCTTCAGGGAGAGGGACCATCTGCTGCCCTCTCTCTCTCTTCTCTGGTGGGAACTCAGTGCGATGGTGCCACTTGTACCCCACCTCTCTCTCTACTGTGGCCTCAGCGAGAGGGACTCACAACCACACCCTTTCTCTCTCTCTCTCTTATGGGGCCACAGCGAGAGGGACCCTCTGAGCCAGAGCCTCTATCTCTGCTTGGACATCTGAGAGAGGGTCCCCATCGGGACCCGGTCTGCTGCGGCCTAAGTGAGAGGGACCACCTGAACCCCCCTCCCTAGCTGCTGGGGCCTCAGTGACACGGACCACCAAGCATCCCTCCATCTCTGCTGGGGACTCAGTGAGAGAGTACCCCTCGGGACACCCTCTCCTCGGACCTCAGGAAGAGGCTCCCCCCTCGGGACCCCCTCCGTCTCTGCTGGAGCCTCAGTGAGAGGTTCATCCTCTGGACCCCCTCTACTGGGGCCTCATCGAGAGGAACTCCCTCAAGACACCCTCTGCTGGGGCCTCAGCGAGAGGGTCCCTCTCAGCACCCCCTCTGCTGGGGCCTCAGCTAGAGGGAACCTTGGCACCCTCCTCTCTCTTCTGCTGGGCCTCTGAAGGAAGTTAGCACTCGGACCCCCCCTTCTCTCTGCTGGGGCCTCAGGGAGTGGGACACTCGGCACCCTCTCTCTGCTGAGGCCTCAGCGAGGGATCCCCTAGGGACCCCCTGTGCTGGGGCCTCAGCGAGAGGGACCCCTGGCAACTCCTCCCTCGCTGCTGGGCCTTAGCAAAAGAGACCACTCGGGACCTCCTCTACTAGGGCCTCAGAAAGATTGTCCACCTTGGGACCTCCCCTGCTGGGGCCTCAGTGTGAGGGTCCCCCTCGGACCACCCATCTCTGTCTGCTGGGACCTCAGCGAAGGGGCCCCATTGGGACCCCCTCAGCTGGGGCCTCAGCAAGAGGGACCCTCAAGCTGCTGGTGCCTCAGCGAGAGGGTCCCACTCCGAACCCATTCTGCTGGGGCCTTAGCGAGAGGGAACCTCGTCCCCATCTATCTCTCTGTTTCTGCTGGGGCCTCGGCGATGGGGTTCCCCTCGGGAGCTCCTCTGCTGGGCCCTCTGCGAGATGGTGTTCCTCGGAGCCTCCTCTCTCTGCTATGGCCTCAGCGATAGGGTCCCACTCGAGACAAACTCTGCTGGGGCCTCAGCAAGATCGTCCACCTTGGGACCTCCTTTGCTGGGGTCTCAGCAAGACAGTCCCCGTCGGACCCCCTCTCTCTCTGCTGAGGCCTCAGCAAGAGGGTCCCCCTGGGACCCACTCTGCTGGAGCCTCAGTGAGATTATTCCCCTCGGATCCCTCACTCTCTCTCTGCTGGTGCCTCAGCGAGAGGGTCCCCCTCGGGTCCCCCTCTGCTGGGGCCTCAGTGAGAGGGACACCTGAAGCCCCTCTGCCTGTCTGCTGTGACCTTAGCAAGTGGGTCCCCCTCGGACCCCCTCCTCTCTGCCTTGGCCTTAGCGAGAGAGTCCCACTAGGGACCCACTCTGCTAGGGCCTCAACGAGAGGGACCCCTGGCGCCCCCCACCCTCTCTGCAGGGGCCTCAGCAAGAGGGTCCCCCTCAGACTCCCCCTCTGTCTCTTCTGTGGCCTCAGCGAGAGGGTCCACACGGGACCCACTCTGCTGGGGCCTCAGCGAGAGGTTCCCCCTCGGACCCACTCTCTCTGCTTGGGCCTCAGGGAGAGAGTCCCACTAGGGACCCACTCTGCTAGGGCCTCAGCGAGAGAGTCCCGCTAGGGACCCACTCTGCTAGGGCCTCAGCGAGAGGGTCCCCCTCAGGACCCACACTCTTTCTCTCCTCTGGGGCCTCAGCGAGAGGGTCCCCTTCGGACTCCCCTCTCTTTCTGCTGGGGCCTCAGTGAGAGGGTCCCCTTTGGGACCCACTCTGCCTGGGCCTCAGAGAGAGGGTCACCCTCGTACCCTCCCTCCCTCGCTGCTGGGGCCTCAACAAGAGGGTCCCACTAGGGACAACCTCTACTGGGGCCTCAGCGAGAGGGACCCTTTCTTTGCTGGGGCCTCAGTGAGAGGGACCCTCCCAGCCAAAGCCTCTTATCTCTGCTGGGGCCTCTAAGAGAGGGTCCTTCTCGGGACCCCATCTACTGGGTCCTAAAGTGACTGGGACCGCCAGAACCCCCCTCCCTTCCTGCTGGGGCCTCAGCTAGACGGACCCCCAGAGACCCTGTCCATCTCTGCTGGGACCTCAGTGAGAGGGTCCCACTCGGACACGCCCTCTCTATCTACTGGAGACTCAGCAAGAAGGTACCCCTCGGGACACTTCTCCTCGGGCCTCAGGAAGATGGTACCACTCGGGTACCCCCTCCATCTCTGCTGGAGCCTCAGCAAGAGGGTCACCCTCTGGAGCCAATCTACTGCGGCCTCAGCGACAGGGACTCCCTCGAGACACCCTCTGCTGGGGCCTCAGCGAGAGGGTCCCCCTCAGCAACCCCTCTGCTTGGGCCTCAGTGAGAGGGACCCTTAGCCCCCCCTTCCCTCCCTATCCCCTGGGGCATCTATGAGAATGTCCATCTCAGGAGCCCCTCTGCTGGGACCTCAGCGTGAGGAACCCCTGGCGAACACCTCCCTCGCTGCTGGGGCCTCAGTAAGAGGGTCCCCCTCAGGACACCCTCTCCTGGGGCCTCAGCGAGGTGGATCCCTGGCGACCCCTCCCTGGCTTCTGGGGCCTCAGCAAGAGACAACCCTCGGGACCCCTTCTGCTGGGGATCAGCTAGAGGGACACCTGGAGCCATCTAACCTTTCTGCTGGGGCCTGGGCGACAAGGTACCACTTGGGAACTCCTCTGCCGGGGCCTCAGCGAGAGTGCCCCCCGAGCCCCCTTCCCTCTCTGTGGATGCCTCAGCGGGAAAGTACGCCTCGGGACCCCTCTGCTGGAGCCTCAGCGAGAGTGGCCCTCTCGGACCCCTCCTCTCTCTCTACTGTGGCCTCAGTGAGAGGGTCCCCCTCGCAACCCCTCTGCTGGGGCCTCGTCGAGAGAGATCCTCATTACCTGACCCTCTCTCTCTGTTGGGGCCTCAGCGAGAGGGTCTACCTCAGGAACCTCATCTTCTGGGGCCTCAGTGTGGTGTTCAAGGGTGTCAAGCCTCAGCCTGCCAGGCAGGTGGCCTGTATAGGTGCTGCTTCAAGTCCTGGTTGTTTCCCCTGCAATCAGGCTCCCTGGTGATGATCCTGGGAGAGCAGTGAAGGATGGTGCAGTGGTTGTGCCCCTGTGCCCCGTGAACCTTTATGACATGTGCATGAAGCTCCTGGTTCCCGGGCTTGTCCTGGCCCTGTCACAGCTGGCTCTGGTGGAAGTGAGCCAGCAGATGCAAGAAAGTTTGCTCTGTCTCACTCTCTGTTCCTCTGTGCTTCAAAGCAAACAGGACAGAGGGATACAGGCAGGCAGGAAGGAAGAGAAAGAAAGCTGCTGGCTTCCTGGGAGGGAGTGTGCTGTGTGCTGTGTACTGTGCTGTGGCTCTCGACTGCTTTTGTCTGCCAACGCGGACCCCAAGGACATGTGTAGTGTTTCAGTCCTGGGACTCCTGTGCAACCTCTCCGAAGAATGTCCTTGAGAGTGAATGTCTCTCAAGCCAGGTTTGTTTCCCTTGTTTGTGCAGTAGAGCCTGGAGGAGCGTCATGCAATGAGTCCTGCTGACCACGAGAGGGTGTGCAAAGCTGCCCTTTCTACCCCTGGTTGTCCTCAGGCCTTTTGAGCACAAGAAGGCCCAGCCAGAGCCATCCTAGTGTTAGGTGAGGGTCCATTACAGTGTTCCTGGATATGTGTCGCTGGAAGATTGGGGTCCAAGGCAGAACAGCCCTCATACCAAGGTCCAGAAGGGTTTGGAGGACACTTGTAGCTTTGCATCAGCCTGCGGCTCTGTGCTAGGAAGTGGCTGTGTGCCTTCCCCAGCAAGGTACAACCTAGGGCACGGGGAGAAACCTGGGAGCTGGAGTCCCACATCAGCGTGCCCACAGGCCCTCTGAGAGCTGGAGTCCCACATCAGCATGCCAACAGACCCTCTGGGACCTGGAGTTACACACAGGCTGACAAGCCCTGATTTTTCACAGATGTGGTCCCCAGAAACATTTACACCACCTCCTTTCCTAACTGAGCAACCCCAGGCAGTCCGTTGGCTTTCTTTACCAAGTGGAGCAGCTCCCTGATGGGCTGCAGACAGGCCTTCATGTGTTTTTGCATGTGTGGAGTGGCAGTTGCGGTGATACAACACGTGGCATTCCTCTGCCTAGCTCGGTGGGTGTGTGCTGTGTGCTGTGTCCTGTGTTTCTAGACTGCTTTTGTCTGTCAATGCAGACCCCAAGGGCATACGTAGGTCTTCCGTCCTGGCACTCCTGTGAAACCTCTTCAAAAAGTGTCCTTGATAGTGAATTTCTCTCAGGGCAGGTTTGATTCCCATGTCTGGGCAGGAGAGACTGGAAGAGCGTCCTGCTGTGAGTTCAACTGTACACGAGAGAGCGTGCAAAGCTGCCTTTCTACCCCTTGTGGGCTCAAGCCTTTTGAGCACAAGACGGCCTGGCCAAAGGCATCCTAGCATCAGGTGGTGCTCCCGGACAGTGTTCCTGGACACAGGATGCTGGAATATTGGGGTCCAAGGCAGAACAGCCCGCATACCAAGGTCCAGGTGTGTGTATAGGATGCCTGTGTCCTTGCATCAGCCCAGGCCTCTGTGCTAGGAGGTGGCTGTGTGCCTTCACCAGCAAGGAACATCAGAGGGCACTGGGGAAACCTGCAAGCTGGAGTTCCACGTCAGGGCACCCAGAGGCCCTGTGGGAGCTGGAGTCCCACATCAGTCTCTCCAAGGGCCCTCTGAAACATGGAGACTCACATCAGTTTGTCCATGGTCCCTCTGAGAGTTGAAATCCTAGGTCATTGTGCCCACGCACCCTCTGTGTGCTAGTGTCCCACGTCAGTGTGCCCATGGACCCTCTGGGACCTGGAGTTACTCAACAGCTAACTAGCACTGGTCTTTCGCAGATGAGATCCTGGGAAACATTTTTACCACTCTCTTTTCTCACAGAACACCATTAGGGGCAGGAACTAGGCGTTCTTTAGCAAGTGGTGAAGCTGCCTGATGGGCTGCATAGAGGCCTTTGTGCATTTTTGCATTTGTGGAGTGGCAGTTAGTGTGATACACCACTCGGCCTTCTTCTGCTTAGCTGGGTGGAATCTGGGCATGTGGGCTCCTAAGCCAGGAGCAGGTGGATGGGTAAGTAAGCACCAGAGGTCACCAGTCATCTGGAATAGGAAGTCCCAGGCCTTAGCTGCTGCAAGAGCACCCTGGACATGCATTCTCACTGTCTAGCAGGGATGGTGGATGGGGAGCCACCAAACCTGCAAAAGGGAGGGCCTCCATGCCATCTTCAAGAATGGGATCACAGGGACCATATTCCATTCTACAAGGCATCATATTAAACATGTGTCGTGTGCATTGGAGGCATGAATTTGGTCCCAGAGCGCCCTGTCAAATGCAATTGCCCTCTTGTTCACCAGGGAATGCTTCACCCTATTCCAGGACCATCCTGGATTCAAGACCCTTTCTCCTGCTGTGGACAACCTGTGGACCATCAGCTGCCACTGATGTGCCACCTGAACCAAGAAACCCCAACAGCTGACGTGTCTTCTCCACAGAGGCTTTCTCACCAGGAGAGGTAGAGTAGCAGCATGCCTGGATGCCTTGTTGGTGCCCGCTGCTGTCTCAGCATGGAACAGCCAAAGTTGTGCCAGCAAGGGGGACGGGTACTTTCACCGGCCTGTTGAAGGAGGTGCTGAAGAAACTGGTAAGGAATGGAGTCGGGTGATGCGGGTTTTGGTGGTTGGGGAGGGGTCCTAAAGTGTCAAGCCTCAGCCTGCGAGGCTTGTGTGCAGTTCAGCTGTATTGGTGCTGCTTCAAGACCTGACAGCATCCTCTGAAGTCCAGCTCCCTGCCGATGGTGCTGGGAGAGCAGCGGAGGATGGCGCAGGGGCTTGTGCCCCTGTGCCCCTGTGGCCCTGTGCCCCTGTGGGACATGTGGAGGAAGCTCCTGGTTCCCGGGCTTGTAGGGGTCAGCCACATCTAGCTCTGGTGGTGGTCCCTGGGGAAGAGAGGGAGCAGATGCAAGAAAGATTGCTCTCTCTCTCACTCTCTGTTCCTGTGTGCTCCAAGCAAACAGGACAGATTCAGGCAGGCAGGCAAGAAGGCAGGAAGAGAGAGATTGCTATTGGCCTCCTGGCAGGGAGTGTGCTGTGTGCTGTGTGCTGTGCTGTGACTGAAGACTGCTTTTGTCTGCCAATGCAGACCCCAAGGGTGTGCGTAGGGCTTCCGCCCTGAGACTCCTGTGCAAGATCTCCAAAGTATGTTCTTTTTTTTTTAATTAATATTTAGCATTATGTGACAGTTTCATAGGCTTTTGGAATCCCCCTCCAACTCCCCCTCCCCTGCCCCCTGGTGGATTCCTCCACCTTGTTGCACCAAATCAGCATACCATATGATTCAGCAATAGCACTCCTAGGAATATATCCAAAAGATCTCCTACGCAAGAAACCAGCATGCACGCCTATGTTCATAGCAGCACTATCTACAATCGCAAAAACCTGGAAGCAGCCAAAATGCCCATCAATAGAAGACTGGATAAGAAAGCTATGGTTCATCTACTCTATGGAATACTACTCAGCTATTTAAAAAAACGAAATGCAGTTCTTTGTGGACAAATGGGCCCGACTGGAATCCATCATGCTAAGAGAAATGAACCAATCCGAAAAGGTTAAATACCACATGTTCGCCTTAATCTGAGATGAAAAGATGACAACTTGAAAGATAGTACCTGTATATTGTAATATTAGTGCAATCTCTAACAACCTGTATCCAATGCAATAAGATAACGCGATATAATCTATAAACCAACAATTAATGTCAGAATATTTAAGATCTACATCAAAAAACTGTAAAACCTACTATACCCTCAATACACTATGTTAACCGGTAATGGGGAGGGAGTGCAGGGAAATCTTTCAAGACCATAAAAAGAGTGAGAGAAAAAAAAGTATAATATAGCTAAACCAAAGTGTGTTCTTAAGAGTGAATGTCTCTCAGGCCAGGTTTGTTTCGCTTGTGCAGGAGAGCCTGAAGGAGCGTCCTTCAGTGAGTCCTGCTGTCCATGAGAGGGCGCATAAGCTGCCCTTTCTCCCCCTGGTTGGGCTCATTCCTTTTGAACACTAGACAGCCAAGCCCCAGCCATGCTAGTGTCAGGTGGGGGTCCTGGAGAGTGTTCCTGAATACTTGTCCCTTGAAGATTGGGGTAAGGCTGAAAAGCCTGCAAACGAAGGTCCAGGAGGGATTTGAGGATGATTGTGGTCTTGCATCATCCTGGACCTCTGTGCTAGGAAGTGGCTGTGTGCCTTCACCATTAAGATACCACATAGGACATGGGGAGAGCACTGGGAGCTGGAGTTCCACATTAGGGCACCCAGAGGCCCTGTGGTAGATGGAGTCCCATGTTAGCGTGCCCACAGTCCCTATGGGAGCTGGAGACTCACATTAGCATGCTCATGGGCCTCTGAGAGCAGGAGACCCATGTCAGTGTGCACATGGGCCCTCTGGGATACTGAGTCCTAGTTCAGCGTGCCCATGTGTCCTGTTGGGAATTGGGGTCTCATGTCACTGTGCCCATGGGTCTTGTAGGAGCTTGATACAAACGTCAGTGTGCCCACAGGCACTCTGGGAGTTGGAGTCCCACGTCAGTGTGCAGAAGGACCCTCTGATTCCTGGAGTTACTCACTGACTGGCTAGCATTGATCTTTCGCAGATGAGCTCACCAGAAACCTTGCCACTACACCCCTTTCATCACAAAGCACCCTTGGGGACAGGGCCTGGGCTTTCGTTAGCAAGTGCAACTGCTCCCCGATGGGCTGCAGAGAGGCCTTCGTGTATTATTGCATGTGTGGGGTGGCAGTTAGGGTGATACAGCACTCGGCCTTCCTCTGCCTAGCTGGGTGGTGTCTGGGCTTGTGGGATCCTAAGGATGGAACAGTGGAAGGACGAGTAAGCACCAAAGGACACCAGTCATCTGGAATAGGAAGTCCCAGGCCTTAGCTTCTGCGAGAGCACCCTGGGTCATGCAGTCCCACTTTCCAGCAGGTAGGACGGTGGCCTGGGAGCAACCAAGGTCTGCACAAAATAGGCCCTCCCATGCCATGGGCAGGCATGGGCTCACGAGGACCATTTTGCCTTCTTCAGTGTATCCTTGGAAACACTGGGGGGGGGAGGGTCAGGCATCACCAACATGTGCATTGGAGGCAGGAATTTGGCCCCACAACCCCCTACCAAATGCCATTGGACTTTCGTTCACCAGGGAATGCTTCACCATCCTCCAGGGGCATCCTGGATTCAAGACTCTTTCTCTTGCAGGCCACCTGGGGACCATCAGCTGCCACTGATGTGCCACCTGCCACAAGACACCTCAACAGCTGATGTGTACTCTCCACAGAGGTCCATCTCATTAGACAGGTAGAGTAGCAGCATGCCTGGATGCCATGTTGGTGCCCTCTGCTCTCTCAGCACACACAGCAAAAGTTATGCAAGACTGGAGGACAAGTACATTCACAGGCCTGGTGAAGGAGCTGCTGAAGAATGCTGCTAGGGGTGGAATCGGTGGAGCGGGTTGGGGTGGTGCTACATGGTGTCCGATGGCCTCAAGCCTCAGCCTGCCAGGCAGATAAGCTGTATGGGTGCTGCTTCAAGTCCTGACTGCTTCCCCTGCAGTCCAGCTCCCTGCCTATCCTCCTGGGACAGCAGTGGAGGATGGCGCAGGTGCTTGTGCCCCTGTGCCCCTGTGTGCTGTGCCCCTGTGGGACATGTGGAGGAAGCTCCTGGTGTCCGGGCTTGTCCTGGCCCAGCCACATCTGACTCTGGTGGTGGTCCTTGGGAAGTGAGCCAGCAGATGCAAGAAAGATTGCTCTCTCTCCCTCTCTGTTCCTTTGTGCTTCAAACAAAACAGGACAGATCCAGACAGGCATGCAGGAGGGAAGGAAGTGAAAGAAAGCTGCTGTCCTGGGTTGTAGGGAGTGTGCTGTGACTGAAGACTGCTTCTGTCTGCCAATGCAGACCCCAAGGGTGTGCGTAAGGCTTCTGTCCTGGGAATTCTGTGCAACCGCTCCAAAGAGTGTCCTTGAGAGTCAATTTCTCTTAGGCTGGGATTGTTTCCCTTGTTTGTGCAGGAGAGCCTGGAGGAGCGTCCTGCAGTGAGTCTTGCTGGTCATGAGAGGACGCATAAGCTGCCCTTTCTACCCCTGGTTGGCTGAGCCATTTTGAGCACTAGAAGGTCCAGCCCCAGCCATCCTAGTGTCAGGTGGGAATCCTGGACAGAATTCCTTTATATGTGTCCCTTGAAGATTGGGCTCCAAGGCCGAACAGCCCACATATGAAGGATCAGGAGGGTGTGGAGGATGCTTGTGGCCTTGCATCAGGCCAGGCCTCTGTGCTAGGAAGTGGCTGTCTGTCTTCACCAGCAAGGTACAACCTAGGGCACAAGGAGAAAACTAAAAGCTGGAGTTCCACGTCACGGTCCCCAGGGGCCCTGAGGGATGTGGAATCCCAGTCAGTAAGCCCACGAGCCCTATGGGAGCTGGAATCCAATGTGAATGTGCTCACGGACACTCTGGGAGTTGGAATCCCACATCAGTGTGCCCACGGGCACCGTGAGACCTGGGGTCCATGTCTGTGTACCCATGAGCCCTCTTGGACCTCAATCCTAATTCAGCATTCCCCAATCCCTGTGGAATCTGGAGTCCCACCTCAGCGTGGCCATGGACCCTCTGAGACTGGAATTACACACCAGCTGACTAGCACTGATGGTTCGCAGATGAGGTACCAAGAAAACTTTCTGGAATCTGGAAGCAGAGGAACCTCCTCTCTGCTGGGGTTCAGCAGCAGAGGACCCTCCTCCCTGCTGGGGTTCAGCAGCAGAGGACCATCCTCCCTGCTTGGGTGCGGCAGCAGAGGACACTAATCCATGCAGGGTCCGGCAACAGATGACCCTCATCCCTGCTGCTGGACACCAGCAGAGAGGAAGCATCAGAGGTCCTTCCTCTCTGCTGTGGTCCAGCACCAAAGGACCATCCTCTCTGCTGGACCGCAGCAGAGAGGAAGCCTCAGAGGACTGCCTTCTGCTTCTGGGGTCCAGCAGCCGCAGAGGATCCTCCTCTGCAGCTGGTGTCCGGCACCACAGGACCTACTCTGCTTCTGGGGTCCGGTAGAAGAAGACCCTCCTTGCTGCTGGGTTCTGGCACCAGAGGACCCTACTCTGCTGGTGGGGTCCATCAACAGAGGACCATCCTATGCTGCTTCGGTACGAAACAGAAGACCCTCCTCTGCTTTTGGAGTCCGGCAACAATGGAGCCTCCTCAGCTGCTTTGGTCCATCAGCAGAGGACCCTATTTCTGCTGGGGTCTAGCACGACAGGACACTTGTCTCTGCTAGTTTCCAGCAGAGAGGAAGCAATAGAGGACCCTCTCCTCTGCGGGAGTCTGGCAGCAGAGGACCCTCCTCTTCTTCTGGATTTCAGCAGCAGAGGACTTTTGTCTCCTGATGGACCCCAGCAGAGAGGAAGCAGCAGAGGACCCTCCTCTCCTGTTGGAAAACAAGGAGAGAAAGCAGCAGAGGAACCTCCTGTTCTGCTGGGGTCTGGCAGCAGAGGACCTTCCTCTCTGCTGGGGTCCGGAAGCACAGGACCCTCCAAGCTGTTGTTGCTTGGCATCAGAGGAACTCCCACAGTGTTGGGGTGGAGCAAAGAGGAAGTAGCGTAGATACCTCCTCCCTGCTGTGGTCCAGCCGCAGAGGACCCTCCTCTGCAGCTGGACCTCAGCAGAGAGGAAGATGCAGAGTATCCTCGTCTCCTGCTGGACCCAAAAGTGAGGATGAAGCAGAGATCCCTGCTCTCTGCTGGGGTCCGGCAGCAAAGGACTCCTCCCTACTGGGGTCAGGCAGCAGAGGACCCTCTTCCCTGCTGGGATCCGACAGCAGAGGACCCTCATCTCAACTGGGTTCCAGCAACAGAGGACCCCCCTCCATGCTGGGGTCTGGAAGCAGAGGACACTCCTCTGCTGCTGGGATCTGGCACAAGTCGACCCCTTCAGATGCTGGGTTCTGGTAGCAAAGAATCCTCCTCTCTGCTGGGTTCCGGCAGCAGAGGACCCTCCTCCATGCTGGGGTCTGGAAGCAGAGGACCCTCCTCTACTCCTGGTATCTGGCACCAGAGGATCCTCCTCTGCTGCTGCGGTCCGGCAGCAGAGGATTCTCCTCCCTGCTGGGGTATGGCAGCCGGGGAACCTCCTGCCTTCCAGGGTCCAACAGCAGACGACCCTCCTCTTCTGCGGGACCCCTGCAAAGAGGTTCTCCCCTGCTACTAGACCACAGCAGAGAAGAAGATGCAGAGGACCCTCCCATCATGCTGCACCCCAGGGAGAGCACACAGGAGAATACACTCCTCTTCTGCTGGGGTCCGGCACCAGTGGACTCTCCTCTCTGCTGTACCCCAGCAGAGAGGAAGCTGCAGAGGACACTCCTCTCTGGGTGGGCATCAAATAGAGGAAGCAGTAGAGGACACTCCTGTTCTGCTGGGGTCTGGCAGCAGAGGTCCCTCCTCAGTGTTAGCGTCAGGGAGCATAGGAGCCTCCTCTCCTAATGGGATCCTGCACCAGAGGACACTCTTCCCTGATTGACTTGGGTCCAGCAGCAGGGTCCCTCCTGTCTGATGGAGTCCAGCAGCAAATGACCCTCTTCTCTACTGGGATACAGCAGCAGAGGACCCTACTCTCTGCTGATGTTCGGCACCAGAGCACCCTCTTATTTGCCAAGGTCTGGGAGCAATGGACCCTCCTCTCTGCTGGGGTCTGGCAGTGGAGGACCCTCCTCTCTTCTGTGGTCCTGCACCAGAGGATCCTCTTCCGCTCCTGGGGCTCCACACCAGAGGACCCACCTCCCTGCTGCTGGGTTCCGGGACCAGAGGACACTCCTCTACTGCTGGGGTCTGGCACCAGAGGACCTTCCTCTCTGCTGGGATCTGGTACCAGAGGACCCCCCTCATCTGCTGGCATCCGGTACTGTAGGAACCCCCTCTGCTGCTGGGGTCCTGTAGCATAGGACCTCCCTCTGCTGCTGGCGTCCGTCAGCAGAAGACTAGCTTCTGCTGCTGGTATCCAACAGCAGCGGATCCCCTTCTAATGCTGTGGTCTGGCAGCAGAGTATGTGGCTCTGCTTCTGGGGTCCCTCAGCAGAGGACTCTTTTCTGCTGCTGCACCCTTGCAGCAGAGGCCTTCCTCCTCTACTGCTGGACCCCTGCCTCTGAGGATCATCCTCTGCTGCTGGAACACAGCAGAGAGTAAGTTACAGAGGACACTCATCTCCTGCTGGACCCCTAAGAGAGGACAAAGAGGAGGACCCTCCTCTCTGCTGGGTTCCGGCAGTAGAGGAAACTCCACTGCTGTGGTCTGGCAGCATAGGACCCTCCTCTGCTAAGGGGTGCGGCAGCAGAGGACACTCCTCTCTGTTGGGGTCCGGCACCAAAGGACGCCCCTCTCTGCTGAGGTCCGAAACCAGAGCACCCTAATCTCTGCTCGTGTCAAGCAGCAAGGACCCTCCTTACTCCTGGGGTCCAGCAGCAGAGGACACTACTCAGCTGCTGGGTTCATACAGCAGAGGACCCTACTCTACTGCTGGACCCCTGCCTCCGAGGATCATCCTCTGCTGCTGGACCACAGCAGAGAGTAAGTTACAGAGGACACTCGTCTCCTGCTGGACCCCTAAGAGAGGACAAAGAGGAGGACCCTCCTCTCTGCTGGGTTCCGGCAGTAGAGGAAACTGCTACTGGGATTTGGCAGCAGAGGACCCTGCACCCCTGCAGCAGAGGACCCTCCTCCCTGCTGGACCCCAAAGAGAGGACGCAGCACAGGACATTCCTCTTCTACTGGTGTCCAGAAGCAGAGTACCCACCTCTTCTGCTGGCTCCAGCAGCAGAGGACCCTCCTCTCTGCAGTGGTCCGGTACAAGAGGACTATCCTCTGTGCTGTTGTTTGGCAGCAGAGAACCTCCTCCCTGCTGGGGTCAGACAGCAGAGGACCCTCCTCTCTCCTGGGGTCCAGTACCTGAGGACCCGCCTATTTATTGGATCCCAGCAGAGAGGAAGCAGCAGAGGATTGTCCTCTTCTCCTGGCGTCCGGCAGCACAGGACCACCTTTTTCTTCAAAGTTCCGGCAGCACAGGACCATCCTCTTTGCTGTGGTCCAGAAGCCTAGGACCCTCCTTTCTGCTGAAGTCCGGCAGCAGAGGAACGTCCCCTGGAGGTGGGGTCCAGTACCAGAGGACTGCCTTCTGCTTCTGGGGTCCAGCAGCACAGGACCCTCCTCTGCTGCTGGACCCCAGCGGAGAGGTAGCTGCAAAGGGCCCCCCTCTGCTGGACTCTTGCAGCAGAGGACCGTCCTCTGCTGCTGGACGACAGCAGAGGGGAAGTGTCAGAGGACCCTCGTTGCCAACTGGACTCCAAAGAGAGGACACTGCAGAGGACCCTACTCTACTGGGGTCCAGCACCAGAGGACCCTCCTCTGCTGCTGGACCACAGCACAGAGGAAGTTGAAGAGGACCCTCGTTCCCAACTGGGCCCCAAAGAGAGGAAACAGCAGGTGACCCTCTTCTAATGGCGTTCGGCAGCAGAAGACCCCCGTCTGTTGCTGGGGTTGAGCAGCAGAGGACACTCCACTCTGCTGGGGTCAAGCACCAGAGGACCGCCTTCTGCTTCTGGGGTCTGGCAGCAGAGAACCCCCTCTGCTCTTGGGGTCTGACACCAAAGGACCCGCCTCTGCTACTGGGTCTGGCAGCAGAAGACCCCCCTCTTCTGCTGGTGTCTGGGAGTGGAGGTCCTCCCTCTGCTGCTGTGGTCGGGCACCAGAGGACCCCCCTCAGCTGTTGGGGTCTGGCACCAGAAGACCCCCCTCTGTTGCTGGGGTCTGGCAGCAGAGGACCTTCCTTCTGCTGTGTTCTGGTAGCAGAGGACCCTATTCCCTGCAGGGATATGGCAGCCGAGGACCCTTATCTGCTGCTCGGTTGTGGTACCAGATGACCCTCCCCTGCTGATGCTGAAGCTCGGCAGCAGAGGACCATCTTCCCTGCTGAAGTCCGGAATGAGAGAACCCTCCTCCCTGCTGTGGTCTGGCTGCAGAAGACCCTCGTGTGTTGGTGGGGTCCGGCACCAGAGGACCCCCTCTCTTCCTGGAGTCCGGCAACACATGACCCTCCTCTGCTGCTGCGGTCTGGCAGCAGAGGACCCTCCACTCTGCTGGGTTCCAGCACCAGAGGACCGCCTTCTGCTGCTGTGATCCGGCAACAGAGAACCCCCTCTGCTCTTGGGGTCCGACACCAAAGGACCTTTCTATGCTACTGGGTCTGGCAGCAAAGGACCCTCCTTCTGTTTGGTCTGGCAGCAGAGGACCCCCCTCTTCTGCTGGTGTCTGGGAGTGGAGGTCCTCCCTCCTCACTGCTGTGGTTGGGCAACAGAGGACCCACCTCAGCTGTTGGGGTCAGGCACCAGAGGACCCCCCTCTCTGCTGAGGTCCAGCAAAAGAGAACCCTCCTCTCTGCTGGGGTGGAGCAGCAGAATACCCTCCTCTCTGCTGGGGCCCGGCATTAGAAGACCCTCCACTGCTGCTGCGTCCGACAGCAGAGGACCCTACTCTTCTGCTGGACCCCAGCTGAGGGGAAGCAGCAGAGGACCATCCTCTCTGCTGGTGTCTAGCATGAGAGGACCCTCCTCTCTGCTGGGGTGCAGCAGAAAGGAAGCAGCAGAGGACGTTCCTCTCAGCTGGAGTCCTGCAGCAGAGGACCCTCCTCTTCTTTCCTGTTCCAGCAGCAGAGGACCCTCCTCTCCTGCTGTCAGATCCCAGCAGCAGAGCAGCGTCATCTCCTGCCTGACACAGCAGAGAGGAGGGTTCTCGGCTGCTGAACCCCAGCCTAGAGGAGTCTCCTCTGCTACAGGACCACAGCAGAGAGGAAGCTGCAGAGGACACTCATCTCCTGCTGGACCCCAAAGAGAGGACAAAGCACAGGGCATTAACCTTCGGCTGGGATCCGACAGATGAGGACCCTGTTTCTGCTGGGTTCCTGCAACAGAGGACTCTCCTTCCTGCTCGGGTCCGTCAGCAGAGGACCCTCTTCTGCTGCTCGAGTCCGGCACCAGCGGACCCCCTCTGCTGCTGGGGTCTGGCAGCAGAGGACCCTCCTTCTGCTGGATTCCTGCAGCTGAGGACCCTCCTCCCTGCCTTGGTATGGCAGCAGAGTCCCTCCTCTCTGCTGGGGTCTGGCACAACAACACCCTACACTCTGCTGGCGTCCAGCAACAGAGAACCCTCCTCTGTTGCTGGGGTCCATCAACAGAGGATACCATTCTCTGCTGGCGTCCAGCACCAGAGGACCCTCCTCTCAGCTTGCTCGAGCAGCAGAGGACCTTCATCTCTGCTGGGGCCCGGCAGCAGAGGACAATCCTCTACTGCTCAGGTCAGACAGCAGAGAACACTCCTCCCTGCTGTGGTCTGGCAGCAGAGGACCCTCCTCTGCTTTTGGGGTCTGGCACTAGAGGACCTCCCTCTCTGCTGGGGTCCAGCAACAGAGGATCTTTCTCTGTGCTGGGGTGTTTCACCAGATGACACCCTTCTCTGCTGGGGTCCAGCACAGGACGACCCTCCTACGTGCTGGAGTCCCCCTGCAGAGCACCCTCCTCTCCTGGGGTCTAGCACGGGAGGACCCTCCTTCTCTTCTGGGGTCCTGCAGCGCAGGACCCTGCTCTCTGCTCAGGTCCGGCAGTAGAGTACCCTGCTCTCTGCTGTGGTCCCGCACCAGAGACCCCTCCCTCTGCTGCTGGTGTCCGGCATCAGAAGACCTTCCTCTGCTGCTGGGACTGGCAGCAGAGAACCATTCTCCCTGCTGGTTTACAGCAGAAGAGGATGCTCTACTGCTGCTGGGTTCTGGTAGCAGAGGATCCTTCACTCTGTAGGACTCCAGCAGAGAGGCGAGTCCTCTGCTGCTTCCTCTCTGCTTGGGTCCGACAGCACCAGAGGACCCTCCACTGCTGCTGGGGTCTAGCATCAGAGTACCCCCCCTCTGTAGCTTGGTTCCGGCACCAGAGGACCCACCTCTGCTGATGGTGCCGGCAGCAGAGGACTCTACTCTCTGCTGTTTTCCAGCACCAGAGCACCCTGCTCTGCTGCTGGGGTCTGGAAACAGAAGACCCTCCACTCTGTTGGACCCCAGCAGAGAGGTAGCAGCAAAGGAGCCGCCTCTCTGATGGTTTCCGGCAGCAGAGGACCCTCCTCTGTACTGGGGTCCGGCAGCAGAGGACCATCGTCCCTGCTAAGGTCCAGAAGAATGAACCCTCCTACCTGCTGTGGTCCGGCAGCAGAGGACCACCCTCTGCTGTTCTGGTCCGGCACCAGAGGACCCCCTCTCTGCATGGGTCTAGCACAAGAGGACCCTCTTCTCTGCTGGGGTCCAGCACCAGAGGAAACAGTACAGGAACCTCCACTCTGCTGGGGTCCTGCAGCAGATGACACACCACTTCTGCTGGGTTTAAGCAGCAGAGTTCCTACTCTCCTGCGGGACACCTGCAGCATAGGACCCTCCTCTGCTGCTGGACCCGAGCAGAGAGCAAGTACAGAGGACACTCAACTCCTGTTCGACCCCAAAGTGAGGATGTGGCAGAGGAACCTCCTCTTCTGCTGGAGTCCGGCAGCAGTGGACCATGCTCTCTGCTGGGGTCTTGCAGCAGAGAACACTCCTCTCTGCTGGGGTCTGGCAACAGAGGACCCTACTCCCTGCTGGGGCCTGGCAGCCAAGGACCCACCTCCCTGCTGGGCTTCAGCAGTGGAGGACCCTCCTCTGCTGCTGGGGTCAGGCAACAGAGGAACCTCGTTCCTGCTGTGTTCTGGCAGCAGAGGATTCTCCTTCCTGCTGGATTTGGACAGCAGAGGAACCTCCTCTGCTGAAGGAACATAACATAGATAAAGCAGTAGATGACCCTCTTCTCTTCTGGGGTCCAGCATCAGAGACCCTCCTTTCTGCTGGACCCCAGCACAGAGGAAGTCGCAGAGGACAATCCTCTCTGCTGAGGTACAACAATAGAGTACCCTCCTCTCTGCTGGGGTCCGGCAACAGAAGACCCTCATCTGCTGCTGATGTCCAGCAGCAGATGCCCATCCTCTGCTTTTGGTGTCTGGCAGCATAAGACATTCCTCTCCGTTGGACCCCATCAGAGATGAATTAGCAGAGGACCATCCTCTCAGCTGGGTCAGGCAGCAGAAAACTTCTCTCTTCTGCAGGGGTCCGGCACCAGAGAACACCCCTCTGCTGGGGTCGGGCAGCAGAGGGTCCTACTCTACTGCTGGGGTCTGGAAAAATAGGACCCTCCTCTCCGTTGGACCCCAGTGGAGAGGAATCAGCAGAGGACCGTCCTCTGCTGGAGTCCAGCAGTAGAGTACTCTCCTCTCTGCTGGGTTCCGGTAGCACCAGAGGACTCTCCTCACTGCGGGTGTCCAGCATAGACGAAGCAACAGAGGACCCTCGTCTCTGCTGGGGTCCAGCAGAAGAAGACCCTCTTCTTTACTGGGGTCCGGCAGCAGATTACACTCCTGTATTGCTGGGGTACCGCTGCAGAGGACCCACTTCCCTGCTGGGGTCTGGCAGCAGTGGACACTCCACTTTGCCTTGCTTCCAGCAGCTGAGGACCCTCCTCTCCTGCTGAACCCCTGCAGAAGATGACCCTCCTCTGCTGCATGGCTTCAGCAGAGAAGAAGTTCTGAAGGACCCTCGTTTCCTCATGGACTTCAAAGAGAGGCCGCAGCAGAGGACCCTCCTCTTCTGTTGTGGTCGGGGAGCAGAGGAACCTCTTCTTCTGCTGGGGTCCGGCAACAGAGGACCCTTCGCTCTGCTGGGGTCCAGGAGCAGAGGACCCACTCACTGCTGGGGTCCGGAAGCAGTGGACCTCCTCTGCTGGACCCCAGCAGGGAGGAAGCAGCAGAGGACCCTCCTCTCTTCTGTGATCCAGCAGCAGAGGACACTCCTCTCTGCTCTGCCAAAACAAAGAGGAAGCAGCAGAGGATCCACCTCTCTGCCTGGGTTCGGCACCATATGACGTTCCTCTCTGCTGGGTCTAGCACGTGAGGACCCTCGTCTGTGCTAGGATCCAGCGAGTAAAATGCTGCAGAGGACCCTTCTCTCTGCTGGAGTCCAGCAGCCAAGGACCCTCCTATCCTGCTGAACACCAAAGAGAGGAAGCAGGAGAGGACCTCTCTGCTGGGGTCAGGCTCCAGAAGACACTCCTTCCTGCTGGGGACAGGCAGTTGAAGACCCTGGTCTCAGCTGGGGCACAGCAGAAGAAGACCCCTCTCCGCTGCAGGTATTTGGCATCAGAGTACCCTCCCCTCTGCTGGGGTGCAGCTGCAGAGGACCCTGTTCTCTGCTGTGTTCCTGCAGCAAAGGACCCTCCTCTCTGCTGGGGTCTGACAGTAGTGGAATCTCTCTCTGCTGGGTTCCGGCACCAGAGGATCCTCCTCTGCTGCTGGGGTCCGGTACAACAGGACCATCCTCCCTGCTGTCGTCCGGCACCAGATTACCCTCCTCTGCTCCTAGGGTCCTGCATCAGAGTACCCTCCTCTGCTGCTTGGGTCCGGCACCAAAAGACTCTCCTCTCTAATTGGGTCCTGCAGCACAGGACCCTCAACTGCTGCTGGGGCCCGGCACCAGAGGACCCCCCTCTCTAATTGGGTCCAGCAACAGAGGACCCTCCTCACTGCTGGGATCCTGCAGCAGAGGACCTTCATCCAAGCTGGAGAGCCTTGGATGAGCGTCCTGCACTGAGTGCTGGTGGCCATGAGAGGTCGCCCAAAGCCGCCTTTCATTCTTTCTTTTCATTTTTTTTTTATACATTTATTTATTTTATTCCAAGGTCAGATATACAGAGAGGAGGAGAGACAGAGAGGAAGATCTTCCGTCCGATGATTCACTCCCCAAGTGAGACACAATGGCTGGTACACGCCAATCCGAAGCTGGGATCTTGGAACCTCTTCTAGATCTCCCATGTGGGTGCAAGTTTCCAAAGCTTTGGGCCGTCCTCTGCTGCTTTCCCAGGCCACAAGCAGGGATCTGGATGGGAAGTGGAGCAGCCGGGATTAGAACCGGTACCCATATGGGATCCCAGCAGGTTCAAGGCGAGGACTTTATTTGCTAGGCTATGGCGCTGGGCCCCAAGCTGCCCTTTCTACCTCTGGTGGGCTCAGGCCTTCTGAGCTCTAGACAGTCAAACCCGAGCCATCCTAGGGTGAGGTGGGGGTCACAGACAGTATTCTGGTACACATGTTTTTGAAAGATCAGGGCTCCAAGGCCGAACAGCCCACATACCAAAGCCCGGGAGGAAGGAGGACGTTTAGGGCCTAGCATCAGCCCAGGCCTTTGTGATAGGAAGTGTCAGGGTGCCTTTAACAGCAGGGCACTTAAAGAACCCTGGGAGGTGGTGTCCTATGTCAGCATGCCCACAGGCCCTCAGGGAGCTGGAGTCCCATGCCTGCGTCCTCAGAGCCCTCTGAGAGCTGGTATTAAACACTAGCCCACTGGGGTTGTACTTGGCCAGATGAGGTCCCGGGAAACCTTACCGCCACCCCCATTCTTTGTAGAGCACCCTGAGATGCAGGCTCTGGGAATTCTTTGGCAAGTGGAGCAGCCAAGAGGGCTTCATGGACCTTTTTTTTTTTTATTACAAAGTCCGAGATACAGAGAGGAGGAGAGACAGAGAGGAAGATCTTCCGTCCAATGATTCACTCTCCAAGTGAGCCGCAATGACTGGTGCATGCCAATCCGAAGCCGGGTACTTGGAACCTCTTCCGGGTCTTCCATGTGGGTGCAGGGTCCCAAAGCTTTGGGCCGTCCTTCACTGCTTTGCCATGCCACAAGCAGGGAGCTGGATGGGAAGTGGAGCTGCCGGGATTAGAACCAGTGCCCATGTGGATCCCGGCGCGTTTAAGGCAAGGACTTTGGCCACTAGGCCACGCTGATGGGCCCCAGCTTGATGTATTTTTGCATGTGTTGGTTGGTGGTTAGGGTGATACACTACTCGGCCTGCCTTGGCCTAGCTGAGTGGTGTCTGGGCATGTGGGCTCCTAAGCCAGGAGCCAGGTGGATGGGCAAGTAGGCACCAGAGGTCACCAGCCATCTGCAATAGGAAGTCCCAGTCCTAACTGCTAAAGAAAGCATCCTGCAACATGCAGCCCTGCTGCCCAGCACATATGATGATGGCTGGGGAGGCACCAAGGTCCGCACAAGGTAGGGCTTTCAGGGTCTGTGCTTCCTGCACACAACAGGGTGCACAAAGCTGCCTTTCCTATCTCTAGCTAGCACTTGAGGGGTCAGCCATCCCTGTCATGTGCTTTGGAGGCAGGAATTTGGCCTCACAGCCTCCAGCCAGATGCTGCTGCCCTCTTGTTCACCAGGGAGTGCTTCACCCTCCTCCATGGATCCTTCTGCATTCAAGACTCTTCCTCCTGCTGGTCAGCTGTGGACTGTTGGCCGCCGCTGATGTGCCATCTTCCACAAGACATCCCAACAGCTGACATCTGTTCTTCACAGAGGTCCTTCTCCCCAGGACAGGTAAAGTAGCAACATGCCTGGATCCCTCGTCTGTACTGGCTGCTCTCACAGCACGGAACGGCATAAGTTGTGCAAGCCAGGGGGACAGGCACCTTCAGCAGCCTGGTGAAGGAGCTGCTGAAGGGTCCAGCAAGGATTGGTGTGGTGTGGTGTGGTACAGAGTATTGTCCCAGTGGGTCAAGCCTCAGCCTGCAAGGTGGATGGCCTGTTCGGGTGCTGCTTCAAACCCTGCTGCTTCCCCTGCAGTCCAGCTCCCTGCCGATCCTCCTGGGAGAGCAGCGGAGGATGCTGCAGGGGCTTGTGCCCCTGTGCCCGTATGCCCGTGTGCCCCTGTGCCCCTTTGGGAGATCTGGAGGGAGCTCCTGGTTCCTGGGCTTGTCCTGACCCAGCCACAGCTGGCTCTGGTGGTGGTCCTTGGGGATGTGAGCCAGAAGATGCAAGAAAGATTACTGTCTCTCCCTGTCTGTTCCTCTGTACTTCCAAGAAAAGATTACAGAGGGAGGCAGGAGGGAGGAAGGAAAAGACAGAAAGCTGCTGGCCTCCTGCGAGGGAGCATGCTGTGTGCTGTGCTGTGACTCTAGACTGCTTTTAGCTGTCAATGCAGACCCCCAGGGCATGCATATGGCTTCCGTCATGGGACTTGTGGGCAAGCTCTAAAAAGAGTGTCCTTGAGAGCAAATGCCTCTCTGAGCTGGGGTGCTTCCCTTGATTTGTCAGGAGAGCCTTGGATGAGCATCCTGCAGTGAGTCCTGGTGGCCACGAGGGTGCCCGATGCTGCACTACCTTTTTTTTTTAAAAAAAACAGATTTATGTATTCTATTCCAAAGTCAGATATACAGAGAGGAGAAGAGACAGAGAGAAAGATCTTCCGTCCAATGATTCACTCTCCAAATGAGCCGCAAGAGCTGGTCCCCTGGGGACCCACTCTGCTGGGGCTTCAGTGAGAGGGACCCTTGGCCCCCACTCCATCCCCTCCCTATCTGCTGGGGCATCTGCAAGATGGTCCATCTCGTGAGCCCCTCTGCCTGGGTCTCAGCGAGATGGTCCTCGATGGACATCCCTCTCTCTCTACCTGGGCTTCAGCTAGTGGGACCCCAGGAGACCCCTTCCTCGCTGCTGGGGCCCCAGTGAGAGGGTCCACTCTGGAATCCCTCTGCTGGGGCCTCAGCAAGAGGAACCCCCGGTGCCACCTACACTCTCTGCTGGGGCCTCAGTGAGAGAGGTCCTCAGAGACTGACCCTCTCTCTGTGTTGGGGACTCAGCCAGAGGGTCCCCCTCAAGACCCCGTCTTCTGGGGCCTCAGTGAGAGGGACCCCTGAGTCCCACACTCTCTCTGCTGGGTCCTCTGCGAGAGGGTCCCCCTGGGAACCACCTCTCCTGGGGCCTCAGCGAGAGGGACCCCCTCGGTACGCCCTCTGTTGGGGACTCAATGAGGGGGAACCCTGGCGACTCCTCCCTCTCTTCTCGGGCCTCAGCGAGAGGGTCCCCCTTGGGACCCCCTCTGCTGGGGCCTCAGCGAGGGGGAACCCCGGCGACCCCCTTTGCTTGGGCCTCAGCTAGAGGGACACCCGGAGCCACCTAACCTCTCTGCTGGGGCCTAGGCGAGAAGGTACCACTCGGGACCCCCTTTGCTGGGGCCTCAGCGAGATGGACACCCAGAGCCCCCTTCCCTCTCTGTTGATGCCTCAGCCGGAGGGTCCCCATCGGACCCCATCTGCTGGAGCCTCAGCGAGAGTGTCCGCCTCGGACCACTCCTCTCTCAATGCTGTGGCCTCAGTGAGAGGATTCCACTAGGGACCCTCTCTGCTGGGGCCTCAGCAAGATGGTCCCCCCAGACCCCCCCTCTCTCTCTGCCTGGGCCACATCGAAAGAGATCATCAGAGCCCGACCCTCTCTCTGTTGGGGAATCAGCCAGAGGGTGCCCATCAGGACCCCGTCTTCTGGGGCCTCAGTGAGAGGGAACCCTGAGTCCCACTACCGCTCTGCTGGGTCCTCTGTGAGAGGAACCCCAGAGCCCCACTCACTCGATTCCCGGGCCTCAGCGAGAGGGACTCACAACCACTCCCTTTCTCTCTCTCTCTATGATGGGAATCAGCGAGAGGGTCCCCTCGGGATCCCATCTGTTGGGACCTCATCGAGAGGGACTCCCTTGAGACCCCCTCTGCTGGGGTTTCAGCGAGAGGGTCCCCAGCGCCCCCCTCTGCTCCTGCGGCCTAAGCGAGAAGGACTCCCAAGCACCCCTCCAACTCTGCTAGGGCCACAGCGAGAGCATCCCCAGCGGGACACCCCCTCCCTCTCCGCTGGAACCTCAGCGAGAAGGTACCCCTCGGAACCCCCTCTGCTGGGGTCAGCGAGAGGTTCCTTCTCAGACCCCCCTTTCTCTCTGCTGGGGCCTCAGCGAGAGGGTCACCCTGGGGACCCACTCTGCTGGGACCTCAGCGAGAAGGTCCCCCTCGGGACAACCTCTACTCGGGCCTCAGTGAGAAGGACCCTTTCTCTGTGCTGGAACCTCAGCGAGAGGGACCCTCCCAGCCAGAGCCTCTATCTCTGCTTGGGCATCTGAGAGAGGGTCTGCCTAGGGCCCCCCTCTGCTGCGGCCTAAGCGAGAGGGACCCCCAGAGCACCCCTCCCAAGCTGCTTCGGCCTCAGCGAGATGGACCCCCAAGCACCCCTCCATCTCTGCTGGAGCCTCAGCAGGAAGGTAACCCTCGGCACCCCATGTTCTCAGGCCTCAGGAAGAGGGTACCCCTCTCATATAACCCCTCTGTCTCTGCTGGATCCTCAACAAGAGGGTCATACTCTGGAGCCCCTCTGCTGGGGCCTCAGCGAAAGGTACCCCTGCGCTCCCCTCCCTCGCTGCTGGGGCCGCAGAGAGAGGGTCGCCCTCGCAACCCCCTCTGCTGGGTCCAGAGCGAGAGGTTTTCCCTTGGGACCACCTCTGCTGGTGCCACAGTAAGATCGTCCACCTTGGGACCTCCTCTGCTGGGGCCTCAGCAAGAGGGTCCCCCTTGAGACCCACTCTGCTTGGGCTTCAGGGAGAAGGTCCCCCTCGGACCCTCCTTTCCTCGCTGCTCGGGCCTCAGCAAGAGGTTCCCCCTCGGGACCCAGTCTGCTGGGGCTTCAGGGAGAAGGACCATCGGCCGCCACTCTCTCTCTCTCTCTCTCTCTCTCTCTCTCTAACTGCCTGCAGGGGCCTCAGCGAGAAGGTCCTGCTCGGGACCCACTCTGCTGGGGCCTCAGTGAGAGGGACCCTTGGCCCCCCCATCCCCTCCCTATCTGCTGGGGCATCTGCAAGATGGTCCATCTCATGAGCCCCTCTGCCTGGGTCTCAGCGAGATGGTCCTCCTCAGACCCCACTCTCTCTCTACCTGGGTTTCAGCTAGTAGGACCCCCCGCAACCCCTTCCTCACTGCTGGGGCCTCAGTGAGAGGGCCCCTCTTGTGTCCCCCTCTGCTCTTGCCTCAGCGAGAGTCCCCCTCGGACCTCTACTATCTCTGTGCTGTGTCCTCAGTGAGAGGGTATCAGTCAGGAACCCCTATGCTGGGTCCTCAGCCTGAGGGTCCCCCTCGGAATCCCTCTCCATTTCTGCTGGGGCCTCCGTGAGAGGTTCCCCCTCAATCAGGTATATTAGGCCTTTATATATTATTTAAGTATGCTAGTATTTGTGAAGCACCCCTCTCTTTATCTTGTCTTTCTGCTATGAGCACCAGGTTCCGACATTTCCTGCCAGTTTCTATTTTAACCAGACTATCAGACTGTCTGGTGTGTGACCCCAGCTGTTGGGGGTCTGGCCCTCCCTTTATAAATAGCATAATCTATGCCCATGCTTTTGCTTATCATTCCCCTGTTATTACCACAGGGAAAATACCCACCTTCTCTACGTGGCAGCTTTGTGGGGTTTGGACATGACTGGCAAGCACCCCATTTTCCCTTCTTTAGGAATGCAATGATTCCTGTGGAATCTCTTAGTTCCATCATTCCTCTGAACTTGAGGAATCGCTCACATGGGTGAACCTCAGCTCCTTGAATTTGAAGCTTGTGTCTACCTGTGTTATCCCCATGTTTCTCTCTCACATACAGAAAACACCTCTGAAGTAAATGACACCACGTTCCAGTGCACCCTGACAGCGTGCTGGAATGGCAATTGCAATTCTGCTGTTCTTCAGCCCCTGCCCTGAATCCTGCCTGTGTCTGTTGGGACTGACGGAGAGGCCTCGTTGGCCTGATAAAGAATAAAAGAGACTGGCATAATGGCGACCACCATAGCCAGTACATCAGCAGCTGCCACCACCAGTTACCTTGGTGACAATGAACAAGGTTGCGGTACAGAGTGCCAGAGTTATGGAACAATAGGACTTTACTGATGCACATGAGCAGGTGGGCACCCTTGTGTTGTAACTGTGGGTTGATCTGTTGGCAGAGGAACAGCAGAGGCTGTGAGATTGGGTCTAGGCCTCTTGTACCCCATCGTATGCCTTTTTGTGTGCAACACCTATGCAAGTGCAAAATGCTTCCCAAGCCCGGGAACTGCTGTCTGCTCGTTGCTACCGAGCTAAAGATACTCCTATGGTCAGGGCCTCTTGTTCCCCATCATATGCTTTATGTATGTTTCACCTGTGTAGTACTATGTTTTCCCAAGCCCAAGGAACTGCTGTCTGCTCGTTGCTACCGAGCTAAAGATACTCCTATGGTCAGGGCCTCTTGTTCCCCATCATATGCTTTATGTATGTTTCACCTGTGTAGTGCTATGTTTTGCCAAGCCCAGGAACTATATTGTCTGTTATTTTAAAATGTTGTCATTTTTATTTAAAGTAACAGAATAGTTTTCCAGTGATTGTTTTCATGAAAATCAGATGCTTTTGAAGAAATAACTGGCATTAAAAAAACATGCAGACAGTTACTATGGAGAAACCTCAAACTAGCTCTGCTCATTGTCTTTCTTTCTGGAAATCCTAGAACTCGGATTAAACAGGTTAGGATTCATTTTCAACCGTCATGTCAGGAGTTCTGTTTGTCTCTTGACATGTTTTGCACCTCCATGCTCTACAACGTCTTTGATCTCAGTTTACTAATGGTGGGAAATGCAGCCTCCTGGTGGTGTTGTAGGGCTCAGGAGCCCTGGAGGTAGTTGGAGAGGCTCAGCTCCCGCGTCCCCCCCCCCCCAGCTAGACTTCAACTGCAGGCTTTTGTCATTCTACAAGTAAGAACACAAAGGAGAGACAGATGAACAGTAGGACAAAAGGACAGTTCTCACTCAGATATGTGTGCAGGCAATCTCAAAAGGGACAATTTCCCCACCTGGCTGGGGTTACATTTTCCTTCTAGCATAAGGAATGTCGCTATAGTATGTGTGGTGAGCTCCTTATGGTGGTTAAGGACACCTGGTACCTGATGCTAAGTAAGGCTTAGCTGCAGGATGCAGAGCATGTGTGCTGAGGCTTTGGCCATGTGGAAACAGCCTGGAGGAGATGGCAGTGCGGATGGCTAGGGTGTTGGCAGTATTCAGCTTCCTGTCCTCACTGCCTGCCTGCTTTGCCCATGTCAAGTATGTCTAATTGACTAAATCTATTGACTTGGTAATACTTTGTGTATAAAATTTCATTTCCAGAAGTTCTAGTAGATCATTTTCAAGTCCATGTCTTTTGCTTCTGCTACTAAATCTGCTTGTATTTTATTGCTTTAAAGACAATGTTGATCACATTTCCCATGGTTACTGTTTCTCAATGTGCAATTCGTGGATCTAGTTTTGCTTTTTCTCACTCTTGATATCCTATTTCCTGGTGTACCTAATCTTTCATACAGATTATTTTGCAAGTTTGTATATAGCAATAAATGTGGAGGTCTCAGAAAACTAACCTCTCTGGAGAGGATTTACCTCTTCCCTACCCACCTGCGACCCCCTCATTCATGCTCAGGACTTGAAATTAATTCCCTTAAACTATGATCCCAAGGACCCAGCACAGTGGCCTAGTGGCTAAATCCTTGCCTGGCAGTCACCAGGATCCCATATGGGTGCCACTGCGTGTCTGCTGCTCCACTGCCCATCCAGCTCCCTGTTTGCAGCCTGGGAAAGCACTATAGGATGGCCCAAATCCTGGAGACACAGAAAAAGCTCCTAACTCCTGGCTTCGCATCAACTCCGCTCTGGCCATTTTCACTTTATCAGCAGATGGAGGATCTTCCTATTTTTCCTTCTCTGTGTAGATCTGCCTTTACAAAGAAAAATCTTTAGAAATACATCTATATAATCTCGGGCTGGAAGGGTATATGAGGACTCTACTGTGTCTCATTTATTCTAACTGATGTCCAGCGGAAACGTTTGAGAGTGTATCTGCTAGTAGCTTCTCAACTTCCAGCAGACACAGGGCTCTGATGTCTGACCCTCTCCTAAACGTCACTTCCAAATGTGTTCAGGTCACAGAGCCCACAAAAGCAGCTCTCAGGTTTTATCGCATGAGGTTCTTTTTTGTCCTGTCAGTTTTTGCCAGATACTGTTTTGCCAGCTTTTCAGTTGCTAAGAAAGATGCTTTAAATTTAGCTTTACTGCTGATCAGTGAGAGTAGATCCAAATAATTAAGACTGACTTGACTAGAAATGAGATGTCACAGCTCAATATCTTAAAGCAATAGAAAAAATAATGGTGATTTTGAGTATCATAGTAATGTTGCTATGAAGTTAGAAAATCAGGTGGAAGTAAGTACTGTGTACCCTTGAATTTTCTTCCACTGAGATTCAGTTGAAGAAAAATCCACGAGATAGTTTGCTTTGATGGATTTGAGATCATCTGCAAGAGTGGGTAAAAAGTTCTGGCAAAGTGCAATTGAAATAGAAGTTTGGTGCAAAAGAAAAAGCCCTAAAATCCATGAACCCAGTGGTCTTCAAGTTTTTGAAAAAAATTACAAAAAACTGCAGAGATTTCAAGTGTTTTTTTTGCACTTGCACTTAATTTCCATTTTTTCCCATTGGTGTCTTGAAGTGCACTCACACAAACATTGTTGTAGATTCTTCCCCTGCCAACCTATCAAAACTGTTGGGAAAAAAATAAGGTTTTTGGTTTAAAAGTACATTGACTTAGAGTGTTCCTTTTTATCTTTAATTTTTTTTTAAAGATTTACTCATTTTATTACAGCCCAAGGTCCTGAATTCGTTCCAAAGGGCAGACTGCAAGCATGCGCCTCCCTTTTGCATGGCTGGTAAGTCTAGAGCTGCTTCTTGGCTTGTGTTTTATTTAATTACTTTTTTAAAGATTTATTTATTTTTATTGCAAAGTCAGATATACAGAGAGGAGGAGAGACAGGGAGGAAGATCTTCCATCCAATGATTCACTCCCCAAGTGAGCCGCAATGGGCGGTGCACGCCAATCCGAAGCCGGGAACCAGGAACCTCCTCTGGGTCTCCCACAAGGGTGCAGGGTCCCAAAGCATTGGGCCATCCTCAACTGATTTCCTGGGCCACAAGCAGGGAGCTGGATGGGAAGTGGAGCAGCCGGAATTAGAACCGGCGCCCATTTGGGATCCCGGGGCTTTCAAGGTGAGGGCTTTAGCCGCTAGGCCACACCACCGGGCCCTTTATCCTTAATTTGTCTTTGTTATTGCCATGAGAAAAGTTTTGGCCGAGTCATAAACAGTACCTGCGTGTGCAAGAAAGGAACTGATCAAACTTACAGTGATAGTTTGTACATAAGGAGACTGCTGATCTTTGGCTTCATGGTAATAGAGCTGTGGTGAGTCACTGGCTTAGAGAAGGCTTCGGACAAGGCCAGCAGTCATGCATCACAGCATGTGGCCGGATATGGGGGAGAGAGTTGGAGAAGGATTTATTAAGTAATTGTCCACTATTTGAGCAGTTTAGGTCCATAAAGAGTGACTCCTCCAGTCTGGGATGCCTAGATTTAAATTAGAGAAAAATAAAGAGGAGCATGTTGAGAAATGCCGGCTCTGTTACCCTCTTGTTGTGTCACTTTGCTGGCAAGGACAAAAGGAACTATTCAGCTATTATCCCATAACAAAGTTAACATTGTATAAAGAATATATGTGGAAAAGAAATATTTGTGAACCTGTACTTTTCATACTGTCTATGAACTAAGGGACCTACAAATAAGCCATCCTATTCTTAGATTTCAAATTTGAGAAATATTCACTTAATATGTAGGGAATCCAATTTCTGATTAATACTTTGCAAGTGGATCCACAGATGGCAACAACAATGCTACGTTCTGCATGCCAAGTGTTACACCAAGCACACTATCACTGACTTTCAGAAGGTAGGAATCAGTGATCCTATTCAACAGATGAGAAACAAAGGCGCAGAGAAGTTTCTTGACAAATACATGAAGTGCTCATAACTCATTTTGGCTCATGGAAAAGCTGTAACTCGAATCCTACTTCACATAGCAGAAACACCAAAAGTAGGGAACCTAAGGTAAAGCGCCAGGGTAGGGGAGGTCGTGGGGAGGGATGTTGGGTGGCAAAGTCCAGGCTTCACATTTTGTTTTGCTACTTGCTAAAGGCATGTGATTAAGTTAGTTCCTGCTACTATTATGGTTAAACTGTTTAAAATATCATCCCTAGGCAAATGTTGGCAGAGATTAAGATGATGCTGGAGGACTCCTGTAGCCCATATCATGGGTTCTGGATTCCAATGCCGCTTCAACTGCGGGCTCTAAACTTCATCTTTTTTTTGCTTGTGTTTTGTTTTTGTTTTTTTTTTTTATTAAATTTATCCGTTAATTACATTGTGTTGTAATTTCATAGGAACTGGGATTCTCCCCACACTTCCCCACACCCTCCCCCCATGGTGGGTTCCTCCACCTTGTTGCGTAACCATAGTTCAAGTTCAGTTGAGATTCCCTCTTAGCAAGCATATGCCAAGTATACTAACTTCATCTTAATGAGCCCTGGAAGTAACCAAGTGATAATCTGCACAGCTAGGTTCCTGCCATCCGCATACACCTGGGGATGGATATCTGACAGCTGCCTTTGGTCTGACCTAGCCCATGCTGAGGCAGGCATATTGAGATTAAATCGGTTAATAGAAAATCTTTCTCTATTCTCTTACTCTCCTCTCTTTTTTGTAAAGTTTTATTTAACTGGAATACATTCTTTGTATTTTGCTTAAAGTTAAGAGCATAATGAGATTTCCCAACCTGTCTAGCCTTCTGCCACACACTCGCCCTTTCTCCTCCTTCCTTTCTAATTTTTGTTTAACTTTTCACTGCAGCATACTTTGAGTTTATAACCACAAGTTTAATCCTCCATTAAAGAATTCCACAAGTAATAAGTAGAAAACCACTATCTCTCAAGAATACAGATGAGGGTTATAAACATTAATCAAATCTCAAGGTGTCAGTTTCAGTCATATTCCACTTCTGTACTCTGTATTAGCTAACAAACAGGAAGGAAACCATTTGTCTTTGGGGGACTGGTTTATTTCAGTAAGTATAAGAGGCAAGTGTCTACTTGCCTCCATTCTTTCAAATAAATAATAAAATTTAAAACAGCCATCCTTCTTGATCAGTCATCCCTTCCCATGGGAGAAATATACTATGACTTCTTGTGTGTGTGTGTGTGTGTGTGTGTGTGAGAGAGAGAGAGAGAGAGAGAGAGAGAGAGAGAGAGAGAGAGAGAGAGAGAGAAAAGATCCTCTTAAAATATCTATTTCCATCTCATCAGAAACCAGGGAGTTGGAGTAAATGAGGCACTTGGAATGCTGACGGGAAGGTACTGAGGGGAGCTAAGTAACTTGGGAGTGATGGATAGGAGGAAAGCATTTGCCAGCATCCTCTCCAACGTCTTACAGGACTGAAAATTATTCAATAGCGTAAAACTATCAATAAGTGCTGACTATAAATTTTGGTTTGTGGAAAGAGCCAGAGACTGAAATCACATTGTCTAACCTCAAAGAACTCCAAAAACATGCCTGTAATTCTCAGTTGCAGTCTACTGAGAGTTGGGTAGGAGAGGCGAGGCCAGTTCCCTGAAGCCTTGGAAAGATTGACTGTGTGATGCCATGTTTTCTATTGCAGAAAACAATGCACAAGTCCCCTACCAATGCCAAACGGACATCAACAAATCAAATATTCTGAATGTATGTTTTTGCTTAGTTCCCTGGTAATCTTACCATAAGAACAAGGTCTACTGCAGTCACTGGGCAGCTTTTCTTTTTTTCAGTCAAGCAAAATGAAGGAATTGTTGGAATATCATGCTTTGCTGCCAGAAACTCTCAATAAGATGAACAGTTCCAGTGAAATACATTGCCAGAGGGATTGTGTCTGCTATCATTTGAACAACTGTTTAATTACCTGCAGATGTGCAGGAAATCATGTGCAAAACCATGCTGTACTCACTTGCTACTATTTTACATGTAAACGCATTCTATGGCTTATCAGGATCTTTAACCATAAACATTTGAGTGACAAATCTCCAACTGGACCCGGAGCAGTAGCCTATTGACTAAAGTGCCAGGATCCCACAAGGCTGCTCGCTCACTTGTATCCCAGCTGCTCCACTTCCCATCCAGCTTCTTGCTTGTGACCTGGGGAAGCAGTCAAGGCCAGCCCAAAGCCTTACGACCCTGTACTGGCATGGGAGACCTAGAAGCTCCTGGCTCAGCTCCAACTGTTGCAATCACTTGGAGTGGGTCAGCAAATGAAAGATTTTTCTGTCTCCTCATCCTCTCTGTAAATCTGACTTTACAGTAAGAATATTTTTTTAAAGATTTATTTATTTTTTGGGGGAAGCCAGACATGTAGAAAGGAGAGAGGACAATCTTCTGTCCAATGATTCCCTCCGCAAAGTGGCCACAACAGCTGGAGCTCAGCCGATCTGAAGCCAGGAGCCCAGGTCCTCCTCCAGGTCTCCCACGTGGGTGCAGGGTCCCAAGGCTTTGGGCCATCTTCAACTGCTTTCCCATGACACAAGCAGCAAGCTGGATAGGAAGCGGGACTGCCAGGACTAGACGCAGTGCTCATATGGGATTCCTGCACATTCAAGGCGAGGACTTTAACTGCTAGGCCACCTCACCAGGTCCAAAATCTTAACTCTCCAACTAAAATACTGAAGGCCAGTACATTGTGAGCTGAACATATCCCATGTTGGTAGCCCATTCCTAAACCAATGCTGGCCTTTTTTTTCAAGGATAACTAGGCTGTCAGAATTACTCCATATGCATGGGGCTGAAACTTCCTAAACACACACACAAGCAAGAATTGTAAAGAAAGATGGCTTGTGTGAGCATGAACTTCACCCCATTAAGGTTCTTAAATAGTTATCTGCTTTTAGCTCATTTCCTACTAAAAATTCAAATGCCTCAATTTTCCATTAGGCTGTTACAGCTTCGTCTGTTAAGCATAGCCCCGCATTCCCTAGCATCACCTAGTAGATCATTCTTGATCTCGGAGCTTCTGATGAGCCGTGTGGATTCCAAGTGAGATTTGCCTTACTGGAATTATGCATACATGTCAGTAAGGATTGTTTTCCATCATTTAGGGACCAAGTGATTTCTAGAAAAGCCATAATGTTGAGAGTACTTCCGAAGTGATTTACTGTTACGGCATGGTAGAGAAACTGACACGTGCGTTAGACTAGACGTTAATTTGTCAGCATTGGCCAGCAACATTCCTCGTGTAGACAAACGTGGGAGTAATGCTCAAACGCTCAATACCGAGATAGGAGAAGATCAGACAAGGATGAAAGTCTGGCGCTTCTCTGCCTCGTGGAGGTGTTTGAGGAAGTAGGAAGTGGGATGCTTCACAAAGTCCGTAAAAATGGAGTCAAAAGAGAAGTTTCCATGCAGACTTGAAATCCATATGTTGGCTTTCATGATCATTCTCCACAAACATTTTAAAGACTGGTTGAAAGAGACAGTGTATGTGAGTTCTATAGCTCACCAATGTTAGGAAAAGTACAGCTGTTAGTGGTTAAGTACCCAACTTGTGAGAATTCCATAATTTTTAGCTTGTATTTTCTGCCTTCTGGCTAGATGTGTTTTGGATTTTTATTCTTTGGACAGCTGTGGGTAAAAAGTGGGAAATTAATGATGATCAAATTAGACAATGGACCTACTTATTAGCTCTAGAGGAAGTCTAACTACAATGAAAATTAGACTTGTGGATTATTTGAGTTACAATTCCCTCACTTTTTTTTTATGAAGTACGTTGCATTACGTGACAGTTTCATATGTTCTGGGATTCCCACAACCCCTCCCCATGCCATCCCCCCATGGTGGATTGTTCCACCTTGTTGCAGTATTACAGTTCAAATTAAGTCAAGATTCTTTCATAGCAACCATGTAGTTTGCATAGTGTCCAGCATCTTATTGTCCAGATAAACTCCAGGTTTCTTGGGGAGACCATCTCTGGTCTGAAAATAGAGCTGGCAGAATATCATCCCAATCAATTAAAAGCCACAACAAAACATCAGCAACAATTTACAACACGATGGAGTTAATTGACATGGTATTGAGTAATCAGTACGTTAAAATGCAAGTTCTTAACCACATCCTGTGAGTACTTCATTGGCATTTCAATTTTAGTTTATACACGGAACCGGCTTCTATACACCTTAAAATGGCTATAGGGTACTATTCAGCTGTCTCGTGTCTATTTTCATTGGAGTAATTAGCAGTTTATAGTGTTAAAACATAATTTTGCTGAACTTGGCAGATTTTAGGATAGCCTAAACTGGCTTATAACTCTGACAAGGCATTTGTCAACAGTTGAGGTGCAGACCAGTTTTAGGAGGGGTGTGCAGAGAAATCTTCAATGCCTTATTGAGGAGTAACCAATCTTTGTGTCCTCCCTAGTAAGGTATGTGTGAGTCCACGCCGACCATTTCCTCCTGGTTCTAAGCTTTCCTTGTTGTTCTCTATCCTAATTTTTTTTGGGGGGGTCTCTGGTCCTTGCAGGAGAGGGTGGGGAGCCAAAGTTGGAACTAAATAAGGATCAGAGAAAGCTCCTCTCCCTAGTCCCAAAGGAAGTTTACTGTTCTTCTGTTTCTGCAGACCGCTCAGGTCTCCTGGCTGTTGTTCCAATGACCTTGGATCCTGTCAGGAAGGATTTGGGCTTCTTCCATCCCATGTGGGAGATCCAGATGGGGGTGTATGACCTCAGAATTCTCAGGCTCTGAAGGCACTCCAATTCCCTATGTTCTTCTTGGCGGTTGGGATGTAGTCCTTGGTGCCCGTAGTGATAGTCCTTGGTGAGGATCCGGGAGTCTACAGGGTTGGGATACAAGCCTCCTCCTGCCACCTGCTGCACTCTGGGGTGCCCCCCCTGCTCTGTGTGTACGACCTGTTAAGAGATTGTCAGGATCGCTCTAGATTCCCCCTATATGTCTTTGTAGTTTGAGTTACTTGTTCCATTCCTGACAGGTTATACTTCACGTCTTCCTCACATTCTAAGCAGATGGAAGATTTCTCTGCTCTCCCACCCCATTTCCAAGTAGCATAGGGTCTTAAAAGTATATCAGGTTTTACAATTCTTTGATGTAGATCATAAGCAGTTTGACTCACATTGATTGTTGGTTCATTGGTTACATCACAATATCTTATTGCATGAGCTACAGACTGTTTGGGCTTGGAATAATACTACAATTTACAGGTACTGTTTTTCGAACGGGCATCATTTCATCTTAAATTAAGGCAAATATGTGGTATCTAACCTTCTGGGATTGGCTCATTTCCCTTAGCATTATGGTTTCCAGTTGGGCCCATTTGGCTACAAAACTGCCTTTCATTTTGTTTAAAGCTGAGTAGTATTTCATGGAGTAAATGAACCATAGCTTTCTTATCCAGTCTTCTGCTGATAAGCATTTCGGTTACTTCCATGGTTGTACAATTGATTGTGCTGCTATGAACATAGGGGTGCATGTTGGTTTCTCATGTAATAGTTGTTTTGGATATATTCCTAGGAGTGCTATTGCTGGATCATATGGTATGCAGACTTTCCGTTGTTCGAGTGTTCTCCATACTGATTTCCATAGAGGCTGTACAAGTCTGCAGTCCCACCAGCAGTGGAGTAGGGTTCCCTTTTCCACACATCCTCGCCAGCAAGTGTTGGTGGTGGTTTTTAGTATGTGAGCCATCCTCACTGGCATTAGGTGGTATCTCATTGTTGTCTTAATTTGTACTTCCCTTATTGCCAGGGAAAGCTGAGCGTTTTTTCATGTTTTTTCATCTGGGTTTGTTCCTTTGTGAAATGTCTGCCCATTTCTTGAGTGGTTTGTTTTGATTGTTCTGGAGATCTTTGTATATTCTGGAGATTAGCCCCATATCACCTATGTAGTGTGCAAAGATCTTCTCCCATTCTGTGGGCAGCTTTTTTACTTTGTTGATTGTTTCCCTTGTTGTGCAGAAGCTTCTTAGTTTGATGTAGATACATTCATTTGTTCGTGTCTTGATTGCTGTTTTTGGTGTCCTTTTCAGGAAGTCGGGACCTACCCCTAGATCTTGCAGAGTATTTCCAACATTTTCTTCCAAATGTTTGAAGGTTTCTGGATATAGGTTTAGGTCTTTTATCCATGTAGATTTGATGTTAGTGAATGGTGAGAGATGTGGGTCTATCTTTTTGTTTCTGCAGGCTATCAACCAGTTGTCCCAACAGCATTTATTGAACAGACCTTTCCATTTGCCTGGATTGTCATTTGTCTTTTTGTCAAAGATTATTTGGCTGTATCTGTGTGGGTTCCCTTCTGGTGTTTCTATTCTGCTCCATTGATCTTCCTCTCTATCTTTGTGCCAGTACCAGGCTGTTTTGATAACCACTGCCCCATAGTATGTCCAGGGGTTCGGAACTGTAATTGGCCCTGCTAACTTCCTGTGCTTCAGGATGGTTCTAGCTATTCTTGGGTTTTTGTGTTTCCAAATGAACCTTTGAATCATTGTTTCCAGTTCCATGAAGAATGTTTTGGGTAATGTGATTGGAATTGCATTGAATGTATATATTGCTTTTGGTAGTATAGACATTTTAATGATACTGATTTTACCTATCTAGGAGCATGGGATGTTACTCCATCTTCTGAGGTCTTGTTCAATTATTTTTTAAGTAGTTTGTAGTTTTCTTCAAATGGGTCTCCTACATTTTTGGTTAGGTTTATTCCCAGATACTTCATAGTTTTCTGTTATTTTGAATGATATCTTGCTGATTAGATCCCTTTCCATCTTGGGGCTGTTTGCATGCACTATAGCTGTTTTTCCTTACGTCATTTTGTACCCTGCCACTCTACCAAACTCTCGTATAAGTTCTAGCTGTCTCTTTATTGAGTCTCTTGGCTCTTCTATGTAAAGAAACATAACACATCGCCATGGAGGAAAAAGACACGAGGTGTAGTTAAGCGAGGGAGTGAAAGTGAGGGTTTGTTCTTTGTGGCAGACTGTAAGAACAAAAGGTGAATTGTTGAATATTTTTCACCATTGCAAAGAATCTTGCTGGTAAAATAATGCACCAGTCAAAACCTGATAGTTCCAATTGTTTGCATGTAATAGTTAGCAGACGCATGTCTCCATAATTTTCTCATTAAATCAGTCTGAATGTTCCACAACAATTAAAATCCTCATGTTTTAAGTTTCTGGTTACTTGAATATATAAGGTGGTCATAATTTTAAGTGCAACTTTTTACATTTTTAATATCAATTGACACAAATATGCATCCACGGGGACTCTGTAAGGTTTTGCTGCATGTAAAGCAAACATTGGGTACTGATGAAATGGGGGTGAATAGATTTAGTTATGTAGTTTCCTGGATAATTTCTATGTGGTGAAACACTCAAATTCCTTCCATCTAGCTTTATATGTATTAACTGTATGTTATATATAATGTGTAGATGCGTCCACATATGTATGTACACACAGCATGTTATTGGTAACTGTCATCACCTTGTCATACTATAAAACACCAGAACTTAGATCTTCTACCCAGCCATTACTTTGAACTTGTCCGTCCGACTTCTCCCACTTTTCTATCCCTCTCCTTTCCTCCCCCCAATCTGTGATATTATTCTAAATTCACATGAGATCAACTTTAAATTCCAAACAATGTTTCAAAAAGTTTGTAGAAGACAGAATTAAAGATCTGTTTATCTTGATGAAAAAGGTCTTAAAATTTGTGTTTTTCGTAAAATGAACACCATGAATGCATATACAGGTCTCCACAATAGTCCCTAGTGACCTTTCACCTTTCTCTAGTGTTGGTTAGATTTCGTTTCTCAGCGCTCCTCTAATTTCTTTTCGCTGTTTTTAACATTTATTTTATTTTCATTACAAAGTCAGATATACAGAGAGGAGGAGAGACAGAGGAAGATGTCCCATCCGATGATTCATTCCCCAAGTGAGTGCAATGGCCCGTGCTGCACCGATCCGAAGCCAGGTGCCTGGAGCTGCTTCCAGGTGTCCCATGTGGGTGCAGGGTCCCAAGGCTTTGGGCTGTCTTTGACTGCTTTCCCAAGCCACAAGCGGGGAGCTGGATGGAAAGTGGAGCTGCTGGGATTAGAACCAGCACCCATACAGGATCCTGGAGCGTTCAAGGCAAAGACCTTAGCTGCTAGGCCACGCCGCCGGGCCCAGCTCTCTAATTTCATTTCAATGTTTTGTTTCTAGGTTAGTCTATAAGTTTGCTGGTTTTATTTCTTTTTGAAATAACCTTTGTTTCACTGATCTTTCATGTTTTTCTCTTCATTTACTCGTTTGATCTTTATTTCTTTACTAACTTTGGGATTTAGTTTATTCTGCCTTCTCTAGATACCCAAAATGCACCTAACCTGTTTGAAACCTTTCCATTTTTTTATGTAGGCATTTAATGCTTCAACCTTTACTTAGTATTTCTTTAGATGTCTTATGTAAGTTTCAAAATGCTGTATTTTCATTTCATTCAATTTTTAAGTTTTCTTTTGGATTTCTTCCACATTTCTTATTTGGATTTCAGGATCATAATATTTACTCTGCAGATGGTTTTGTTTTCAAGATTTATTTGAAAGGCAGATGTTACAAAGAGAAGATTTTCTGTCCACTGGTTCACTCTCCAAATGGCTGCAATGGCCGGAGCTGAACCAATCCCAAGCCAAGAGCCAGGAGCTTCTTTGAGGTCTTCCACACAGGTGCAGGGTCCAAGCACGAGAACTATCCTCCACTGCTTTTGCAGGCCATAAGCTGAGGGCTAGATGGGAAGTGAGGCCCCCGGAACATGAACCAGTGCCCACATGGATGCCGGTGTGCAAGGTGGAAGATTAGCGTCTTGAGCCATAGGGCCAGCCCCTCAATCTATGGCTTTATAATTACCAAACTTGTCTGGATTTATATTTTTGTGATTAGAAAAGATATGATGTACTTTTTGTTGTGGTTTAATATGTGGTCTTAGAGGAAGTTTAGTGTACTCAAGTACATATTCTAAAGCTATTGCAATGAATGCTGTGTCGGTGTCTGTATATCCTAGAACTGTGGTTTTTCTTTTAGTTTTTTGTTTTTGTTTTTGTTTTTGTTTTTTTTGCTTGACTAACATGTTAGTTGATTCCTTAACTCCACTTTTCTTGATCTGGAGCTTGACTCTCCCTTTAGATATGTATGTGATTTTTTAAAAAGATTTATTTTGTTACAAAATCAGATATACAGAGAGGAGGAGAGACGGAGGAAGATCTTCCGTCTGATGTTTACTCCCCAAGTGAGCACAATGGCCGGTGCTGCGCCAATCCAACCAGGAACCTCCTCCAGGTCCCCCACGCAGGTGCAGGGTCCCAAGGCATTGGGCTGTCCTCAACTGTTTTCCCAGAGCACAAGCAGGGAGCTGGATGGACAGTGGAGCTGCTGGGATTAGAGCTGGCATCCATATGGGATCCCGGGGCATTCAAGGCGAGGACTTTTACACTAGGCCACACTGCCGGGCCCTCCCTTTAGATATAATAAGGCTTTTTAAGAAAATGACATGCTGTGCCATTGGATATATGGTACCCAATCTGTCCTATCTTATTGTTGAATTAATTCCTTGATCACTATCTGATGATCTTTGTATCTTTTTATAGCTTTGGCTGAAGTGTATTTTGTCTAATGCACTACTCCTGCTTGCTTTAGGTTTCCACTTAGGTAGAACATTCTTTTCCATCTTTTCACCAGTATGTGTCTTTACTAATGATTTTCTTAAGGTACATATCCTTGGTTATTTTTTAATCCATTTAGCCAAACTCTATCTTACCTGGGAGTGTGGTCCATTGACTTTCAAAGCTGTTGCTAATAAATAGTAACAGTAAGTAGCTGTTATTAGTAAGTAATCTATCCACTTAAAAATTAGTTGGTTTCTTCTGAGTATTCTTCATCCAGTTATGGGTGAGCTTCAAAGTTTTCCATTTTGGGCCCAGCACACTAGCGTAGTGGTTAAAGTCCTCACCTTTCACCTGCCAGGATCCCATATGGGCACTGTTTCTAATCCCAGCGGCTCTGCTTCCCATCCAGCTCCCTGCTTGTGGCCTGGGAAAGCAGTCAAGGATGACCCACAGCCTTGGGACCCTGCACCCACATGGGGGGCCCGTGCTCCTGGCTTCAGACTGACTGAGCTCCAGCCATTGCGGCCACTTGGAGTGAGCTATCGGACGGAAGATCTTCCTCTCTGTCTCTCCTCTCTGTATATCTGACTTTGTAATGAGAATAAATAGAAGTTTTGCATGTTCTCATGATGCTAGCCTGCTACCTTTTATTTGCTTCTGTCTGTACATTTCCCTCAAACAAGTTTTAGGAGACCAGTTGATTCTGATGACTTTCCTGACTTTCACTCATTTTGGAGAATATTTAAGTTATAAAGGATAGTTCTACTCAGCCAAGTATTTTTGACTGATAGGCTTACTTTTTCTTCACAACTTGAGCTAAACCATTCAATTCCCTCTTGGCCTATAAATTTTTTGTTTGACAATGTTGTTCGTTTAGTGGAGGTCCCCTTGAAAACGACAGTGCTTTCCTTTTGAGAATGAACAATTGTTTGTACTTAAAAGAGCTGGACGACAATAGGTCAAGGGAACGTGGATCTTTTCTGATCCTGTCAATTGACATCCTATGGGCCTTCTGTACTTGGAGGTGTACTTATTAAGATCAGGGAAGTTATGAGCTGTTTCATTGAATATGTGGCATACTCTCTTCCTCTCAGGAATTCCAAGAAAGTGTTCATTTCAGTAAGGTCTCAAAGCTCTCGGGCTGCTTTCATTCCCTTTCTCACATTTTTTTAAAAGCTGGCTAGAAAATATTGAACCTGTCTTCAAGTTCAAATATTTTTTAATTCTGTTGATCCTCATTTATCTTGACTTTCAACTATTTTCATTTTTAATTTTTCTTTAAGAAATACTTGATTTGCAAGGTAGATAAAGAGGGGGAGACAGATCCTCCATCTCAATGGCTGACATCAAGGCCTGGGCCACTGGATAGCCAGGAGCCTGGAGCTCTGTCCCTCTTGTAGATGACAGGGACCCAAGTACCTCTGCCCTCTTCTGCTGCATCTGCAGACATATTAGCAGACATCTGGATCCAAGGTAGAATGGACAAGACTTGAATTGGAGCTCATAGGAGATCAGTACACAGGCAGTAGCTCAGCCTGCTGCTCACAAGAGCCAGTCCACAGTTGATTTTGTAATATCTGTTCAATTCCTCAAGGTCAGTCCTTGCCAAATTTCTCATATCATGCATTGATTTTCTAATTTCATTTTCTATTGAAGTGTCTTATGTCTTTTTGAGTGCTCCACATCATTCTTTGTGGATTTTTTATTTTATTGGAAATGCAGGTTTACAGAGAGAAGCAGAGACACAGAAATATCTTCCATCCACTGGTTTATTCACCCAGTGTCCAGAATGGCCAGAGCTGAGCCAATCCAAAGCCAGGGGCTTCTTCCAGATCTCCCTAATGGGTGCACAGTCCCAAGGCTTTAGGCTATCCTCTACTGATTTCCCAGGCCACAAGCAGGGAGCTGGACGGGAAGCAAAGCATCTGGTATTAGAACCAGTGTCCAAATGGGATCCCGGCATGGTCGAAGTGAGGACTTTAGCTACTAGGCTACTGCACCAGACCCCTTAACTGCCAAGCTATTGCGCCAGACCTCTCCCGTGTAAATTCTCAAATTTACTAGCATTCCTATGTATGCACCCTTAATTCTAATGTCGGTGTACACTAGGTATTAATGTTAAACATTTCAACAATGTGGGAGTAGTTTCTTATAGTATAAACAATTCTATATGTAAAACTTGCAAGGTTCATTTCTCAACATGCTTAAGCCTTTAGTATTTTGCCCCAGCTTTTCCATTCTACGATAGTCATACTTCTGTAGGACAATATTCTACAAGCAATTCTCTTCCTTAATAACCTGTTTATTTGCTCGATTTACATTTTGAAACAATCATGTAAGACTCCAAATTAAGACATTCTATAAATAAAAACATACCGCATTTTGGCCCATGTGCAAGTGATGGTGAGGGGCCACGGCATGGCTGCAGACCCTGGCCTCAGTTGCTAGGGGGTCTCCAACAGTGGAGCTGACCCTCGAGGTAGATCCCAGGGATCTCCAGCAGCTGAGGCCGGGGGTCTCCAGCATCAACGGAGAACTGAAGAGAGGGGTGCAGCGGGGCTGGTAAGGCCAGGAGCAAGGGAAGGGGAGGGAGTGCGGCATGGCTTAAGACCCTCCCCGCACTGCGAGGGCAAGTCCAGCAGCAGCAGAGACCCGCACTGTGGCACCTGGGGGTCTCCATCAGTATTGGCGACCCTCGCCTCGGCTGGTAGGCGTTTCCAGCAGCGTCGGCGACCCTCGCCTAGGGTGCTGGGGGTCTACAACAGAAGCGGCGACCCTCGCCTTGGCTTGCAGGGGTCTCCAGCAGTGGCGGAAAGGGGAGGGGATGGAGCGTGGTGCAGCTGGAGAGTCCAGGCTAAAGGGAAGGGGAGGGGGGCGGCCAGGCTACAGCCCTTTGCTGCACCACAAGGGGATCCAACAGCAGCAGCGACCAGACTAAAGGGAAGGGGAGGGGCCCTGGCCCAGGGGAACACACTCACCACCACGGCTTCCAGTGGTCTCCAGCAGCAGCTACCCTTGCCTCTGCTGCCAGAGGCCTGCAGCAGCGGTGGCAAGCTGAAGAGAGGGGGCACAGCGCGGCTGGTAAGGCCTGGAGCAAGGGAAGGGGAGGGAGCGCGGCATGGCTTGAGACCCTCCCCGCCCTGCGAGGGGAACTCCAGCAGCAGCAGAGACCTGCTCTGCTGTACCTGGGGGTCTCCATCAGCATTGGCGACCTCACCTTGGCTGCCAGGGGTCTTCAGCAGCAGCGGCAACCCTCACCTCGTGTGCTGGGGATCTCCAGCAGCGATGGTGACCTCGCCTTGGCTTGCAGGGGTCTCCAGCACCAGCGGTGACCCTTGCCTTGGCTGCCGGGGGGTCTCCATCAGCAGCAGCGACCCTCGCCTCGGGTGCTTGGGGTCTCTAGCCAACCGGCCAGGGGAGGGGTGGGAGCAGCGCGCCTGGATAGCTCAGGCACATGGCGCGGGGAGCCTAAGGGGCATGGTGCATCTGGAGAGCCCAGGCGCGAGGGAAGGGGAGGGGCCGCAGAATGGCTGCAGACCTTCTCCTCGGCTGCCAGGGGTCTCCAGCAGCAGAGGCAACTCTCGACGGGGACCCCGCTGCTGGGGTCTCCACACCGAGGCCCTCACAACCTTCCTGTGTGTGTGATATGGGGTGGTGTTTTTTGGGCCGGGGTGTTGCAGGGTGGTGTCCCAGTGGGTCAAGAATCAGCCTGCCAGGCAGATGGCCTGTATGGGTGCTGCTTCAGATCCTGGCTGCTTCCTCCACAGGCCAGCTCCCAGCCGATCCTCCTGGGAGAGCAGTGGAGGATGGTGCAGGGCTTTGTGCCCCTGTGCCCCTGTGCCCAGGGGGGACACCTGAAGGAAGCTCCTGGTTCCTGGGATTGTCGTGGCCCAGTCTCGGCTGGCTCTGGTGCTGGTTCTCGGGGAAGTGAGCCAGCAGATGCAAGAAAGATTGCTCTCTCTCCCTCTCTGTTCCTCTGTGTTTCAAAGCAGTCCCACGTCAGCATGCGCACGGGCACTGTGGGAGCTGCAGTCCCACGTCAGCATGCGCACGGGCACTGTGGGAGCTGCAGTCCCACGTCAGCGTGCCCATGGGCGTCTGGGAGTTGCAGTCCACGTCAGTGTTCCCACCAGTGTTTGGGAGTTGGAGTCCGACTTCAGCGTAGGCAAGCGCACTGTAGGAGCTGCAGTCCCACGTCAGAATGCCTGAGTACTCTAGACGCTGAAGTCGTGAGGCATTTTGGGAAAAGATGTTCCACTAGGTAGCCTTCCATAGGCCGCTCTGGGACAAGAGACACCATCCCCTTGTCTCTCAAAGTGCATCGTGGGACGTATATTCCCAGCACCTCTTTTGCCGCCAGGCCGAGGCCAAGCCAAGCACAGCCGAGTACAGCCGAGCACAGCCGAGCTCAATCGAGCAGGTATGCAGTGCAGTGTCCGGGTTGCAGCGCCAGGAGATGGTCAGGCTTTTTGGAGCACATTTGGGAACTTGTACTGTAGGTGGCAGAAGCCATGAGCAGGTATGACGTTGGCTGGGGAGCCACCTGGGCCTGGATAAGGGAACGCTTTCAGGGCCTGTGCTCCCGACAGCACGGGCCTGGATCCCTGGACTGTTTCCCAGCAGCTTTTCCTGCGTTCTACCCTGAACCCTTCTTTAGGGGAGGTGCACCCTTGCATCCCTGCCCTCTACTCAGGCACCCGTCGCCCCTTTCCAGCTTGTCCCTGCCTTGGCCATGCACCCCATCCCCTTGGGGAGGCCCTCACAACTGCCCTGTGTGTGTGGTATGGGGTGGTGATTGTTGGGGTGGAGTGGTCCAGGGTGGTGTCCCAGTGGGTCAAGAATCAGCCTGCCAGGCAGATGGCCTGTATGGGTGCTGCTTTAGATCCTGGCTGCTTCCCCCACAGGCCAGCTCCCAGCCGATCCTCCTGGGAGAGCAGTGGAGGATGGTGCAGGGCTTTGTGCCCCTGTGCCCAGGGGAACACCTGAGGGAAGCTCCTGGTTCCCGGTATTGTCGTGGCCCAGCCTCGGCTGGCTCTGGTGCTGGTCCTCGGGGAAGTGAGCCAGCAGATGCAAAAAAGATTGCTCTCTCTCCCTCTCTGTTCTTCTGTGTTTCAAAGCAAATAGCACAGAGGAAGGCTGGCATGCACACAGGCAGGCAGGCAGGCAGGAAGAGATAGACACCTGCTGCCCTCCTGGGAGGGAGCATGCTGTGTGCTGTGTGCTGTGTGCTGTGCTCTGTCTCTACTGCTTTTTCCTGCGAATGCAGACCCTGAAGGCTTATGTAGGGCTTCCGTCATGGGACTCCTTTGCAACTTGTGAAGAGTGTGCTTGAGAGAGAAGGTCTCTGTGGCTGGGGCTGCTTCCCTTGACTTGACAGCAGTTAGGAGGAGCATCCTGCAGTGAGTGCCGGTGGCCACGAGAGGGCAGGCGAAGCTGCCCTTTCTACCCCTGTTTCTCTGAAACTTGAGGAAAAGTAAGTGAAGAGGCTATTTTAGAAAGTATAAATTAAATAGAAACGGTTTTGCCAAGCATTTGGATTAAAGAACAGCTACTAGTAAGTATGTTTCTAGGGCTGCATCTTACTCTCACCCTGGGCCTTTTTACAACATTTCATTATGTTTCTCCTACTACCAAACTGAAGCTCATTCTCTCCCTTTCCCTTTATTTTGTTTTGTTTCTAAGTTTTGCTTCTATTCACCATCTGCAATATCGGATCATTTTCGGCCTAGTCGTTATGACAGTCTATCTGTTGGCCATGGTGGGCTCTATCCTACCTCTTACATTTTACAAGAGAACTTCCCCATTATCTCATTTATTATTTCCGGTAGGCTTAAGAACAATAGTTTTATCATCCTGTTTATGGGTGTGGGATATTGGGTCTAACAACTTGGAGTAACTCATTCACAATCATACAGTCATGAAGTACCAGGGCTGAGCTCGTTGTCCCAGTTTTTTGTTTGTTGGGTTTTTGGGTTTTGTTTTGTTACTCTAAACTTTTGTAGTTGGTGGAAACAGATTGTGTGAACGAAAGCTGCAATCCCAGGAGGTAACCAGATGGAGGAAGGGGGTGTCATGAGTGAGTGCTGTGCAGAGTGATGACATCACGCCAGCTGATACAAACAACCTGCCCATTGGATCTGCATGTCACTTTCCTGTAAGAGCCCACCTGATGTTTGTAACCAACTGACAGTAAGGGGTGTTAGTGTATGTAAAGGTGGGAGAATGAGGAGTTCTAGTGTCTGGAAAATACCTGCAGGTGATGCCATTAGTTCTTTGTAAAGTGCTGGTCTTAAAATGTGAAACCCAAAAGGAAAAGTTCTTGTGAAGCTTTAGGAAAATTAACAGACACTTGAATACTGGGTACCTTTGGGTACAATCATGTTTGAATTTTTGATCTTGAACTTGATTTGAATAAAGTTCTATTTTGTGAAGATACTAAAGGTTCTGGGGAACTGAATCCCAGGCTTCAACTTCCTTCAACAGTTCCTTTGTCATTTATTAGCTTAAGCTGCCTTTCTGTTTTCAAATATAGGCAGTTCATCTTCTGTATAGATTCCCAATACAGTAGGGATTAAAAGTTGCACAAAGCTAGGCAGTAAAAATTTCAGCCAAGAAAAAAATCAAACGTCTGGATGGCCCAAGGGAGCAACTGACATTTCAGTTTTTTTAAAGATTTATTCCCTGAATATATCAAATTTAAACATAGGCTTTGGATCAGTGCAACTTGGGTTCTGTGTCACTTATTCTATATTGCCTCAGTATTATATTATGGATTCAATTTCTTGCTCAGTTTTTGGAAATGGAAGACAAATTAAGTTGTCAGGCAGGACTTTAACCTGTAGTTTGCATTTCCTGTTCTTGAATTGTAGTGCTAGAGTCTTCAATGTTATTAATTTTTGCTAACCTGAGTAAGGAAGTGAAGTCCCAGGACTGTTTGGAAAACAGGATGAACTTTAGTTAGGGAGGGTGGGGGTGTGTGAAATGATGGGTTTAATAAGGGAAGTGAATAGGAAGCAGCAACAAGATGGTCATGTTACATTTGTTGAAACCAGAGATTCTGAAAATATAGAAGTCACTTCAGAAAACAGGGACCTTGTAGGTATCATGCTCCTGTCTACTTCTCTTCCCCCCCAAAGTACTAATGTTGAAACAATTTTGATTTGATGGTGATACCGCTTATGGAAGGATTGTTTTTTTCACTGTAGAGGCGAGTCCTGTTTGGATAGAATTTGTATACAGATATAGTGAACATCTTTGGAAGTTATGTCACCAGTGACCGTGTGCTTTAAATCACTTGCATTATTGTTATGATGATGATGATGATGATGATGATCAAGGCAATTGCAAAGCACTTACCCTTGAACATTTACCAAAAGTCTGAGGCTCTATGACATAATATTGATGGATTGTGTTGTTGAAGAAATAACAAGATGAATGCCCTTTTCCCTACGGTTGTATGTACTTACATCTTAAACTTATTGCTAGAGAAGTAGGTGTCAGAGAGGCTGATTTAATTGTGCTCAGTATTTTGTGACAAATCATGAAAGAGATTCCATTAGTCAAGATATTTGCAGTTCTAATGAAGAGTAAAATCTGATGATTTAGTAATGTTGGGATTATCTCATAACTAGTTGTTTAATTAAAGATGAAACATGCTAATGTGATTAGTAGATCTTATTATGAGACCTAATTAGGCCAGGGTTAAGCAAGAACTTCTGGCCCATTATCTCTTTCTGTATAGCTACAAACTACAAATGGTTTCTCTATTTCAGTTGTTACAATAAATGTCTTATGTGCATGAAAAGTATGAAATTCTAATTTTGGTGTCCATCTATAAAATTGTATTGCAGCGTAGTGATGTTTATTCATGTACATTGTCTACAGCTGCTTTCAGTTATAAAGGCAGAATTCTACAATTGTATGTAATCATACAAAGATCATATATCCCACAAAGCCTAAAACATTCAGTATTTGTAGAAAAAGCTGACATTTCAGATAAACTGTAGTGTCTTTCGCATTTGTCCACTTCTTCACATTTCAACATCCATTATCCTGGTCTAGATCTTAGTTCTATATTGCCAAAATTGTTGCAGAAACCTCACAACTGGTATTCACATTCCTGGTTTTCCTTACCTTATCTTCCTAAAATATGCACACTTAAATATTTAATGATGTCTCCGTATTTACAGAAGAATCTACATAGTTCAGCGCAAAGCGCTTCTTGGGTCACTCTACACTTCAGGGAAGGCTCCACCTGCTTGCTCATTATAGTCTATACTTAGGGTAACCATCTGATTTTTCCAGAAGGGATAAGTAAGTGTGAAAGAGGCCTTTATAGTCATTGAATTGAGAAAACAAGTGTAAAGCAGTATTATTCTAGGCACATCGGGATATATATATATATATATATATATAGCGCCATATTACCAATTTTTCATCTGGTTGCTACACATTCCTGATCTCTATATGTACTTGCTCTTTTACTTCTACTAGAATTTATTTTCCTCTTTGTATAAATATCTACCTGAAACATTTTTCCAAATCCAGTTTATGAAGAGCCATGTCTGTGTAGCTGTACTCATACATAATCTCTTTCTCCCACTGCACACGCACACACACGTGTGCACACACACACACACACACACACACCTATAGTGTACAGCACTAGTTTCTTTGAGACATAATCCTTAGCAAACACCATATTCCTCATGGATCTATATAGCACCATGCCATTTGCAGTATATATTTGATGAATCAATGAAGACTAGATTGTGGAGACTAGTATTTGAAGTATTCAATTTCTGAATCTTCCATTTTAATATGATTAAGTAGTAAGCAAAACTAGGTTTCTGAGGACTGAGGACACATCCTTGAGTGCCAGTATACAAGTGTAGCAGGATGGATTAAAGTGCAGGTATAAACTTTGGGATCCAGCCTTCCTGAGACTGCATTATGATTCTGTCACTAATAGGCTGTATTACCTTGGGCTAGTTACTTTCTTCTCCTTACCTTCTTGCATCTGTAAAATGTGGGTGATCATAGTAGTTACTGGATGGAATGATGGCTGAATAATCAAGTATTCCAAGAACGCAGTGACTGCTCTATGAAAGTTCACTGCTGGGAGAATCAAGATGGCAGAATAGGGTAAGCACACGTTTAAACAGATGGAGAAACATTTAATCAGGATGAAGCAGAGAGGACACATTCCAGGAAATAGAGAAAAGAACAACAGCAGAGGGATACCTGGAGACTGACAGACACAGGACAGCCGACACAGCAGCAGACACAACGGTGTGGTGTTGCAGTGATGGATACTCCAGCAGCATTCAGCTGACGGCAATCGGAACTCCACCAGCAACCAGGTGGGAAGGGACTTGCACTGGGAACTTGGGAGGTGAACCCAAAGAACTGGCCGTCCTGCTGGTCCATTTGATTTGACCAGGAGCAGAGACAGAGCAGCAGATCCCAGATGGGCAGTGCGAGAACAGGGTGGATTCACAGCCCAGTCAGCCCCATAGAGCCGAATTGGTCGCCACTTTGCGTAAGGAGACAAAAGCAAGGGAAAGGACTGAGCATAAGTTGAGCTGGGAGTGAACTCGTTTCTTCTTTTTTTTTTTTTTTTTTTTTGCATTTTTTTATTTATTTTTGAAAATTATATTGTTGACAATCTTTACCTAGTTAATTACGGTAACAAGGTTCAGGAGCTATAGGGAGGTGGGTAAGACTATTATGTCCATATTGTTTCCTTCTTGTATCTGAGGTAAAGGGGGTTATTGAGGGAGAAGCCCCTCCCAGTTTCCCACCCACCCCAAGTCCCGGATGTGGGGCATGCTCTGACATCCTTGCTCAAGTGGTTTTAATAGTTCATCAGTTATGAATCACTGCCATTTTCACCACTCCAAGCACGAGGGGGTTGTTGAAGAATCCACTGATTGACATAGTCATAGAGTCTTCATTTGCCCAGTATTTCGCTGGCAACACAGAGCTGAGGTGGTTGATTGACTTGTTCTTTCTTCTGTCTTTTCTTGGCCAGGGCTCTGAGTCCAGCATTTCGATTGGGGAGAACCCCAAAGAAATTGTGAGGTATTTATAGACCAGATTCTCGTATGTTCTAGCAAGCACAGGGCCCGGCACAGTCCATCTCCTGGATCAGCTGGTGGTTGCAATTGCTGGGTTGGTTCTGTTTTCAGGCCCAACATAAACTGGGACCAATGGCTGTTGCAGTCCAGCCTGGTTCTGCCCAGCACATACTAGGCCCTCACATATACCAGTGGGAGCTGCAGCCTAGTCAGAGCGACCCACAATAACACCCAGCCACGCGGCTAGGGGAGGGGAGGGGGCGGGGCGCGGCGCAGCTTCAGACCCCAGCCTTGCCAGGACAGGATTCCTCTCCCCGCGCAGGTGGAGACCACTGCCACAAAGGGAGGGGAAGGGGGCGAGGCGTGGCTAGAGACCACGGGAGACAGGGCCACGGTCCTCACTCTGGACCCCGCGAGACAGGGCCTGGTCCTCTCTCCAGACCCCAGGAAGCAGGGCCCCGGTCTTCCCCCTGACACCTTGGACAGGCCCTGGTCCTCTCCAGAACTCTGAGACAGGGCCCTGGTCCTCTCTCCGGAACTGGAGACAGGGCCACGTTCTCTCCTGGACCCAGGAGACTGGACCCCGGTCTTTTCCCCGGAACACGGTAGACAGGGTCCTGTCCTTTCTTGGAGCCCGGGCGCCTCGGGTGCGGGGGGTTTCCAGCAGTGGCGGCTACCCTCGCTGCGGCTCCCATGGGACTCCAGCAGCAGTGGCGAGGGGAGGGGGCACTGCACTCCTGGAGAGCCCAGCTGTGCTGCCAGGGGAATGGAAGGGGCACCGGGCAGCTGGAGAGCCCAGGTGCAAGGGAAGCGGAGGGGGCGCAGCAGGGCAGGAGACCCTCCCCCACGCCGAGAGGGGATCTCCAGGAGCAGCTGGGACCCTCGCCTCTGGTGCTGGGGTTCTCCAGCAACAGCGATGACCCTCACTGCGGCTCCAGAGGGTCTCCAGCAGCAGCGGCGGCGAGGGGAGGTGTGGGGGGCTGCGCGGCTAGAAAGCCCAGGCTGAAGGGAAAGGGAGGGGGCGTGGCACGCCTGCAGCCCCTAGCCACGCCACGAGGGGACAAAGCCAATTGTTTTTTGCAGCCCTAGGCAGAGAGAGCCGACCCCTTGCGGTGTGTCACTGCTAGAGGAGGCAATTCGGAACCAGCACAGCTCCAAACTCAGACACTGCTTTCCCTGGGATGCGCCAGGGTGGGGGGCCGCCAGCTAGGAGCTGGCGGGTGTGGGGGAAGCAAATGTGTCTCAGGCGCGCATCAGCCTGAGACCATGAAGGATTATCCGCGGGATTATCCGCGTGGTCCACGCGGTCCAGCCAAGGGCACAGGCAAGCCTGCTTAGTTGGCTAGCTTTCAGAGCAGCTCTCCAGAGGCAGCGAAGTTCTGCTCACCAACGGGAAAAAAAAATCCGGAAGGCGGGGGAACAAAGCTTGGTTCATTCTCAACATCGCACGTCCCGGGGACTCTATTGCCCCTTGGCTTTACTCAGAGTTTCTGCTTAAGGTCTCTCTCAGCTGGTCCAGGCGGCAGGGAAGGCACCGGTCTCCTCCTTGGGGTGGGGGGGGAGGTTACGCCCCACCCACCTTGTCTTTCTTGTCTTTGCTGCCGGACTGTGCCGGGTTCTGCCGCCTCAGCCTTCCCGCAGCTTTTGTGTTGTCTTCCAAAGTTAGATTAACATTCCTGCCTTGAAATTTTTAAAAATATCGTTATTTTGGTAAATGTGCTACTTTACATCCATAAGTGGCTTTAAAATAACTCCAGAAAGTCACTTATAATTACCACTGAAAAAGCATGAAAATTAGCTTCCGATCTTGTGCAAACCTGGTTAGGTTTGTTGGCTCACCCCTTTCAGAGTGTGACTACAGGATACTCACCCTTCAAAAATCAAACTTTCAAAAAAGATTTATTTATTTTTATTGGAAAGTCAGAGATACAGAGAGGAAGAGAGAAGAAGATGTTCTGTCCTATGATTCACTCCGCAAGTGACCACAACTGCTTTCCCAGTTCACAAATAGGGAGCTGGATGGGAGCGGGGCTGCTGGGATTAGAATCATATGGAATCCTGGCACGTTTAAGGCAAGGACTTGAGCCGCTAGGCCACCGCATTGGGCCCCCAAAATGAAACCTTTTAACGTAAAGAAAACTCAATTTCTAAATGCGTCCTAAGAATCTACTAAAGATGCAAAGCCTCTCCTGTGTATTGTTTGAGAACAGTAAGAGCATCTAATTCTGTGTTGCTATAAAATGTCTGGTAAAAAAAAAAAAGGAAGCTGATCAAAGTAAAAATGTAATTAATAATAGTTATTGTATTTTACTCTCCCCTGAAGATTTGCATGTATTGCTACTGCAGAGTTCCAAAGAATACATAAAATACATTTTCCCCAAATCATGCCCCCAACCTCATCTGAAAATAATTGATGATAGAGCTGGTGATGTGGCCTCAAGGACTAAGCCACCATCGGCATCATCAACATCCCGTGCAGGTGCTGCTTTGGGTCCAAGCTGCTCTACTTTCAATCCCTCTTCCCACACTAGTACCTGGGAAACACAGCCCAAGGATCACACTGAAAGTGTGAGGGGAAGCCTGTGTTGACTAAAGGAGACTCCAGTTGCGTCCTCTATAGCTTTGATGTGGACGCATGTACATGCCACTGCATGAAATAGCACAGCATCTAGTAACAGTGTCTATTGATTTTTACTCAAGGGGTACTTCCAGTGGAAGCGTCATTTTTTAAAAAGAAAAATCATAAAGGAAAAAGAAGGAAGGAAGGAAAGAGAGAGAGAGAAAGAAAACAAACTTTGAGGGTGGGCATGATGACCCAATTGGCTAATCCTCCAGTTGTAAGCACCAGGACACTACTGATTCCTGTCCTGACTGTTCCAACTCCCTTCCAGCTCCCTGCTTGTGGCCTGGGAAAGCCTAGAGGATGGCCGCAGTCCTTGGGACCCTGAACCTACATGGGAGATCTGGAAGAAGCTCCTGGCTTCAAATCAGCTCAGCTCTGCCCTTCGGGGTCATTTTTGGAGTGAACAAACAAATGGAAGATCTTTCTGTCTCTCCTTCTCTCCGTAAATCTGCCTTTTCTATAAAAGTACATTTTTAAAAACTCAAACTGCAGTTTTATTTTTTTGCTACTGTATTCACTTGTCTTTTTTTTCAAACACCCCTTTTCTGCCACTCACGCAGAAGGGCATTTAAGCAAAGCAAAATGAAAATATCTCTATGGTCTCGGGAGCATTGTTGTAATTTTAGGGGCAGGCCTGGTTCTTGGCAGGGAAAGAGTGTAGCTTGGATCCATTCCAATCAGGGCACAAAAATCAGCTCTAAGGGCTTTGACGCGTAGAGAGAATGCTTCACCAGCTCTGGCTTCGTAATTCCGCATAAGAGGGAAAGCTTTCACCGAGTTCCTGTTGCAGGGATCACCATTTTCTGCAGGTGCGCCTGTGAGCGCGCGCCCAGGTGTCCCGACCTGAGTGCGCTGGTTAGTCAGGCGCGCGTGTGTCTTGATTTCAATCAGAGTTGTTGTAGGTTTCAGCGGCCTGTCCATCAACTAGTATTTCTGGAGAAGCTCTAAATCCAGACACCTGCTACCCAGCATCCTCCACCCGCCCGACTCGTGGGAGGTGGAATGGAGAATAGTTCAGGTGTGCGCGCTCAGGTGAGCGGCGCGCCCCGGGCCAGTAGCCGGGGACCAGGGACCAGGGACCAGGGACCAGGGAAGGCCAGCGTCGGGCCCGGAGGAGCACAATGCCACGGGTGAGTGTCCCCAGTGGAACCCGTAGTCCACTGAGCCCTGGTCTCTTGGCCACTAGCCTGGCGGGCTGAGGTTTGAGCTGGCGGGGAGGCTCTGAGCTCAGGGGATGGGGCAGCGGGTCTGGTCTGCGGCTTCAAGCTCCTTAGGTTTAGTCTGAGTGTTTGGGCGGCGGCGGAACGGTGATCTAGTTCCTCGCTACTACAGCGCTCCGGAAGGGGGGGATTCAAGTTAGAAAGCGACCGGGCAGATTTTTTCAAGTCCCTCTCTCTGGGTCCAGACCCATGGTCCCAAACGCTGGGACTACAGAAAACTTTTGCGACTAAGTGAAGACCTCCTAAGGCACCCGCGGTGCGGTTCTGCCCGAGTTGCAACATTCGTTTAATTGGCGTTAATTAGAATACTCCATTGGTGAAAAAGTCAGTCTGGATTTGGGTCTTTGACTTCATATCCCTTGTTTTCGCGTTCGTAAATAGTGGTGATAGAATATGACAAAAATACACCATTGGGGAATTTTTTGGTCAAGTTCAAGAAGTAGCACCGTTACCTCTGTCTAGACTTCAAAGTGGACTTTAAAATACTGTGTGTCTCACACTTTCCAATTCCATTGTGAGGGTGAAGTGAGCAGGGAACATGGAGTTTTTTAATGTGGTGGTAAGGTGTTGCAAAACCAGGGCTTGTTTCCTGAAAAAAAAAAATAGAGAGCTCAGACAATTATCAAAGTTTCTGGACATTTCTCTTGTGGTTTGATTCTTGAAATTTTCAGTATGGGAGCCCTTCGGTGTTGTTTAAATTTGTACGGAAAACAGACTCCTGAGTAGAGACCCTTTGTTTAGTTTGTACTTTGCAACCTGACATTTGACAATGGTTGGTTCTAAACAGTTGTGCTTTATTGGCACGATGGAGTTTGGCTTTTTTTTTTTTTTTTTGTAAACTTGTTCAATTAGGATGCACTTTGCTGGTAATCTTCGTGCTGTATTTGTAAAGTTTTGTTTTGAAATGCTGTTTTACTCTGACCTGAAAGAAGTGGAACGTACAGTTAAAATTTTGTGTTGAGGGAAACAATAGAAGGCTTAAAAAAAAAACTTTGAAGTGGGATTCTTTGAATGTTTAAGTCTTTTTTTTTGCACAAGCTGCTTTCTTGGTAAAGACTGTTTCTTGTTGTTTGTGTGGGTGAGTTCCAGCCCCTTCCCTGTTCCCCAGGGGCCATCAGCACAATGGTCTCTTCAGTTCTCAAGCCAGAAGCAGAGAAATCTATCCTTTCCTGAATCTCCCCCATCCAGTGTATCCACGCTGCTGGTCAGTTTTCACCGTCAGCCACCCTGAGCGCCCTAGGCTGCAGTATCCTGTGCCTTAGTGCTGTGCTGGATGTAAGCAGCCAGAAATGAACCAAGCTCAAGCAGTGCTTGCACACATGATTGTGGCAGAGTCAGGGAGGCAGGTTCCCAGCCAAGAGGAATTAGGTGTCAGAATGGGAAAGCTTTGGAGATGCAAGGAGGCACTAGCTTCCTTTACAACAGGTAGCCCTGGAAGATCTACCTGACAAACTGAGATGGGGAGGAACCAGTCACAGGGAAAGGGGCAGGGAGACTGCAGCCTGGCCTTGGAGCAGTTGTGCTGGGAAGGGCTTGGCTTATCCGAGGACTCGGCAGCAAGGGAGGGTTGACCTAGAAGTCAGCCAGAGATCAGACCACGCAGAGACCTGCAGATGACAACCAAAGGTTTAGGTTGATTCTGAGAGGAGGGACAGCCATGGTAGAGTTTTCAGCAGGCAGGACTGGGGCTGCCAGGTAGAGGATAGGAGTTGCAGGATAGGAGGTAGAGGATGAGAGTAGGAGGCCCCGCTGGGTGCTCTCCGGAGGTTTGACCTCAGCTCCAGGCATCCTTTAGAGGTGATAGTTAAGAATGTTACACAAGTGTATGTACTTAAAACAGGTCTTGGATAATGTTTAGTTGGAAAACAAATCAATCTCAAAATGGCCAATTTGTGAATTCATCAGCTTCCATTGTTTGTAATGGAATTTTAATTTTTTTCTACTAGGATCATTTGTGTGACTTTATGAGCATTTTAGGGTTATAAGATTGCCAGCATTGCTAAGAATTTTCACCTGTAGGATCACATGTTTCCAGTCAAGTGGGTCTCCAACTTTAGGGTGTGTCAGCATCACGGGACAGGCTCTCTGCTGCCTTTGAGTATTAACAAGCCGAGAAACTTCGATCACTTGTTACGTGATTGCCTCCTATTCAACACTGTTCCATGCTGACCTCTATTTCACATTGAATTATTACAGATAATATGAACTAGAGATATTATAGAATGTTCTGGGGTGAGGAGTAATTTGCACACTGTTGCCTTTCCAGCTTCAGTCACTCATTACCGATGCATTTGATGGTAATAGATTTCAGAAAATCAAAGAATACTTTGAACAGAAAGAGAGCCATTCCCCTCAAAAATACAGTCGTCTGCTCTTACAAAAGCTTGATAGCTCCATCAATAAGGCAAGTATGTTTTGCTTTCTGGTGTGCCCAAAGTACCTGCGTTGAACTGCCGACGTGAGTGGTGACGCAGTGTGGTCTCCTGCCTAGGAGCTGGATGAGCATGCCTTTGGGCATATCTCCCTGCTGCTCACCTGTGTTCGGCAGTTCTTCATGGATGGTCCTGAAGAAGATGAGCCTTTACTAATTCAGCAGGGACTGATCCCAAAGATAAGTGTCACCTTGTCACTGCTTGAAGCTCTGGGTAACCTGAAGGATTAGGGTGGGTTTAGTTGTGTTACATTATTCTGTCCCATGGAGACCAAATCAGAGAAAAAATCAGTATCCCGACTTTGCCACATCTGTATCCCCACTTTGCCACATCTGTATCCCCACTTTGCCACATCTGTATCCCCTCTTTGCCACATCTGTATCCCTACTTTGCTACATCTGTATCCCCACTTTGCCACATCTGTATCCCCACTTTGCTACATCTGTATTCAACAAATATATGGTGGGGAGGGAGATGGAATGGTGACAAAAAATAGTTTTTGACGGGGAGAGCTGGAGTGGTGACCAAGGTATTTTATTTTTAAAAAAGATTTTTTTTATTGCGAAGATTTACAGAGAGAAGGAAAGACAGAAAGATCTTCCATCCGATGGTTCACTCCCCAAATGGCCATAATGACCAGAGCTAAGCTGATCCGAAGCCAGGAGCCAGGAACTTCTTCTGGGTCTCCCATGCAGGTGCAAGGTCCCAAGGCTTTGGGCTGTTCTGTACTGCTTTCCCAGGCCACAAGCAGGGAGCTAATGGGAAGTGGAGCAGTCAGGATACCACCCGGCACCCTTATGAGATCCTGGCGGTTGCAAGGCCAGGATGTAACCACTGAGCTATCACACTGTGCTGAACCGAGGTATTTTAAAGCATAGCTTCATGGGATAGTGGACAGTGCTTGCCACCTTCTGTAATGCCAAGCACGGGCACCAATTTGCTTGACTTCCAATCCAGCTACCTGCTAATGTGTTTGGGAAAAGCAGCAGCAGATGGCCCAAGTGTTTGGACCACTGCACCCCATTGTGGGAAACCAGGATCCAGTTCTAGCTTTGCCAGCGCAGCAGCTTTCGGGGGGTGGGAGGGGGGGAGAGAAGCAAGAAGAAGGAGCTATTTTCTCAGAGAGAGAGAGAGAGAGCTGTCCGTGTGTGTGTGTGTGTGTGTGTGTGTGTCCCTGCTTCTGTTACTCTTTCAAATTTTGTTTTTTTGTTTTTTTTTAAGAACTGACCTCCCTCAGTTGAGGTCACTTCTTGAGGGGAGGTCCTGGGGTAAGTTGGATCACATTAACATAAAAGAGCATGGAATTTTAATCATGAATTTAAGGATGGAGAAAATATAGTTTCAGAAGACAGATGATTCAATTCTTTTGATTTTTCGACATCATCGCACCAAAAATGTTTCTCTGAGCTTTGAATTAAACATACCATTTTGTTTCCTTTAACGCACTAAAGGACTCAGTAATATTTTTTATAGACAGTGGATGATTTGGAACATAATTATGTTTCTTGCTGTTGGGATACCACTTGCATTTCTAAATTTTAATATTTGTTGCAAAGGTGAGGAGGTTGCAGACCATTGTGGACTTTTGATTAGGATGGAGAGGGTTGGGTTTGGGGGGCAGTGGGATGGCTGAGAAAAATGTTCCTGCCTTCCCTCCTCTGTCCACAGGGGAAGAGGGTTGGAAGAGTAGAGAGAGAAGGTGTGCCACTCCTTGCCAGGCTACAGTGGTGCCAAGGGATGGAGATGGTTGTTGGCTGTCTTTTTAGGGACCCTGATGGGGGTGCAGGGGAGAGAGAATGTCCTGAGGGAGTTATTTCTCTTGGCTTCTTGCACAAGAGGTGAGAAATTCTAAGGTCTCTTGGCTGCCCGCATCTACCTCAGTGTGCCCACAGACTTAGGCATTCATGCATTTGGAAGGCAAAGTGCCAGAGGGGACACAAAGAAAGATGTTTCATCTGTTGATTGATACCACTACAGCCAGCGCTGGACCAGGGCAAAAGCAGGAGCTGGGAATCCCTGCTGGGTCTCCCAAGCAGGTGGCACTTGGTCCATCCTCTGCTGCTTTCCCAGGTGTAGTGACAGGGAGACAGGGGAAGCAGAACAGTTGGGATGCCAGCACCACAGGTAGTGGCTTAACCCAGTGTGCCACAGCTCTAGGCCCCCAGGTGATTGAATCTAAAGTGAAGGTTTTTCTGATGTAAATGCAGGAAATGTCTCAGACCTTGCCTATGTTACAGTCACCAGTCACGTGGAGAGAGTTAACCATTGCCTGGGCTCTGTCACCAGCAATTTTGATTTCCTGGGTCTGGGATCAGGGAATTTTCAGATAGTGCCAGCTTTTCCCAGTTCCCATTGAGGCTTGTTTGTGATGTTCAGCAGGGTGCTTGATTCTGAAATGCAGTGTTCAAGGCTCTGTAAGGAGCTGTTTATCCAAACTCCTGCTCAGCAAGAGCCGTTTTCTCTTCTGACCTGTCTCAGCAAAAAATGGTCTTCAGATGGCCTTTGCTTTATTGAGTAAATATATTCTAGGAAGGTGACAGAAGTTTTGTTTGTTTTTTCTGACTTACTGATGTTTTTGTTGGAAATGGAGATTTGCAGAGAGAAGGACAGCTGGAGACCCAGAAGCAGCTCCTGGTTTCCAAATGGCTCAGTTTCTGCTGTTGGGGCTATTTGGGGAGTGAACCCACAGTTGGAAGATTTTTCTTTCTGTCTCTCCTTCTCTCCATGTCTCCTTTTTAATAAAAATAAGTCTTTTTTTTAAAGTTTGTTATAAATTATTCCCATCCTAGCAACTTAATATGAAATCAAATATATATTTCTATGAAAAGCCAAACCTTGTTTTAGCCAGCTGTGTTTGACCTAAGAAAGGTAGCCAGGCCTGGGCCCATCGAGTGCCATCAGGGTGGCACTGGGTGGAGCCGTTCCCAGTTCTGCATCTCCGTTGACAGGTTGCTTTCTGCATGTTTGCCCCTGTGTTGGGAAGATCCGTTGAGCTCAGTCCTGTTTGCCAGTCCCTTCTGGAGCTTTCTGGCATCCATCCTGGCTAAGTCTTCAATTCCTGCTGAGAACCCGAGAGCTTAGGAGGCTCCTGGAGGTTTCTGGCTCCATCATGAGTCTTCCGCATGGCAGATGTGAGAGCCAGGCCTACCTGGACATGTGCAGGGAAGAGGAGCTTTAGTCCCATTCTGGTCGCCTGAGAAAATCTCCTAGAGAATTTTCATTGACTAGGCTGCAATTACTCAGTCCTGTGTGGTTCCATCTGCCTTTTCTGTCTCGGCTACATAGTTTCCTGGTTTGAGAGGATGACAGGATTTCTGACCATGGAAGACCTGGTCTCAGATGTATCTCTGATCAGTGCGACAGAAGACTTCCTGGACACTGCTATGGTAAGGCTCTGGGGAACTTCACTGTGCATGCCCCCTTGGAAGTGGACAGGAATAGCAAAGCTTCATCCAGGTCTCTTCCATGGGTACAGGAGCCCAAGCACCTGGGCCACCCTTTGCTGCTTTCCCAGGCGCATTCGCAGGGAGCTGAATCAGAAGTGGAGCAGCCAGGACTCAGAACAGCTGCCATCCAGGAGGCCACTCTGTAGGTGATGGGGGAGCATGCTACACCACAGTGCTGGCCCCTCGAGGTTATTTTCAAAGCCTGAATTTCTGTAAGATGTGCGTTTCATTAAAAGACTTTATTATCAGAGTATCATTTAAAGAATAACTGTACATCAACACACATGTCCGTGTTAAAAGAAAAATGGCTTATTTACATATGTACAAATAGCCACTTGCTCATTGTATGCAGGTGGCTGAGGTTCACGTAAGCTTTCTCGAAAGTTCTTTAAGGGCACCCTCTGCCTATGAGGGCACCCTCTACTAACATGAACGTTACAGTTTAGAATGCTGCTTTAGAATAATAGCTGAAACCTTTCTTTTTATTAGGTTATTTCCAGATGCAGTAGATAAGGTAAGTCTATTATTAGCTACCAATTGGCTACCTATTTTAATTAATATTACAATACAGAGACTATCGAAAGTGGGGTTAAATATATTTGAATTTATTGAGAAAGCATATGATAGTGTTGAAATACATTTTGTTGTGAAAACCTGTTTATTTGCCTGGTTGTGTTTGTAGTTGCTGCTGTCGCTAAATGGCTGCTAAGCTTTGTTCAAGTCGTGAAAAACCAGGTTGGTCATTGCACACCAGCAGCATGGTCAGTGCTGTGATTCCCACTGAGGCAGCACCAGGGGCTGGTAGGTCCTGAGAGGATGGATTGGGAAGTTTGGCCGTCTCAGCTCTCCTGTTTCTGGGTAATCTCTTTGGCATGTGGCCACTGAAGTGCCATCTGCCACAAAGCCCTCCTCATGCCACCACAGTTACTCAAACCTAGAGGCAGACCAAGAGGAAAACCAGGCCAGTGTAGCTGTTGCTGACTTGACCTGAATTTGCTTTGGCTGCTTTCCTCCTTTAAGAGTATAAAGGTAAGGATTCTAGAAAAGGAAACTGGGGACTAGGTGGTTGATTTTTTTTTTTTTTCCAAAGTGGCTCACAGAAAAGACAATTTTGATACTTTCAGTTATTATGAACTCCAAGGTATATTTAAAACATTGGACCATTTCAGAAACTGGGGACCTCTTGCAACAGATACATTTTTTGTTTGATACACCTTTTTGATTTTCATGTTCAAGAGTGGTTATTGACGATGTCTGGTCACGGGGGATTTCAGACTTGTTACCAGCTGTGCTGTGTTTGTCAGAGGTCTTCATCTGTCAGTGGACTCCACATAATTTTTAATTTTAATTTTTTTTTTGTGAACTTCATAAATGATAATTGTGGTCTTTAAAAATTGGCAGAAAAAGTATTTTCCATTGTGTATTTGGACATTTGTAGCCCCAATATTCATGTAAAGAGACTTGGAGTGAGTGGACAGTTGGAGAATGAACCAACTGATGAGAGCACTTTCACACTGCTGCTATCTGCTTCTCTGTCAGACTAAACCCTTGCACAATCTTAATTTTTATTGTAATACACAAATGTAAGAAGCATATGGAAATAACAGGAAATTGTGGGGCCAGTGTAGTGGCTCAACACACTAACCCTTCACCTGCAAGCACCAAATTCCCATGCGGGCACTGTCCCAGCTGTTCCATTTCCTATTTAGCTCCTTATTTATGCCCTGGAAAAGCAACAGATGATGGCCCAAAGCCTTAGTATCCTGCACCTACATGAGAGACCTGGAAGAAGCTCTTGGCTCCGTATTGGATTAGCTCAGGCTCTTGTGGCCTTTTGGAAGGTAAACCAGTAGATGGAGAGACAGAGTGAAAGATCTTCCTTCTCTCTGTAAATCTGCCTTTCCAATGGAAAAAATATGTACGTACATATTTAAAAGCCAGAAGCTAGGAGTTTCTTCTGGGTCTTCCATGTGGATGCAGAGTCCCAAGGCTTTGGGCCATTCTCTGCTGCTTTCCCTGGCCATAAGCAGAGAGCTGGATGGGAAGTGGAGTAGCCAGCACATGAACCAATGCGTATATGGGATGCTGGCAATTGGAGGTAGAGGATTAGGCAGTTGAGCCATAGCACTGGCCTCAAAATAAGTATTTTGGAAAAACAAAAGGAAACTAGGGAGAATCAAGATGGCAGAATAGGGTAAGGACATGTTTTAACAGAGAAACATTAGTCAATGTTAAGCAGAGAGGACACATTCCAGGAAATAAGAGAAGGCAGAATGACAGCAGAGGAGCACCTGGAGAGTGATAGACACAGGAAAGCAGCATATACAACAGTGTGGTGTGGCAGTGACTGATACCCCAGCAACACTCAGCCAGCGGTGACCTGAACTGCACCTGCAGTGAGAACTCAACTGGCAACAAGGTGGGAAGGGGCGTTTCCCCAGAGATCAGGAGGTGAACCCAAAGAACTGCCTGTCTGCTGATCTGTTGGATTTCACCAGGAGCAGAAACAGAGTGGCAGGTTCCAGACAGGCAGTGTGGGAACAACATGGACTTCAGGGCCTAGTCTGCCTGCTAGAGCCAAAGCAGGCAGCATTTTGTATAGGAAGGCAAAGGCTGTGATAGGACAGCACTGTGCATGCACTGAGCTGGGATGAACTCATTCTGGCTCAGTGAACTGCAAAAATGTGGCATCCTACAGGTTCCACCCAAGACAGGTCTGCTTAGAACTCAGTCCTGACTACCAGCAGATCAAGAACTCTAGTAGTGACACATCTGGTGCAAATCTGAACAGTGTGGAAAAACTTTACAACTGCAGTGACAACAGTGAGCTGTGCATGTGCAGAGCTGGGAGAGAACTCACTGAGCTCAGTGCATTGCACGGGTCCCACAGGAAAATAATACCAACTATGGCATATGGGTCAAAACAGGTCTGTGTGGCCCTCAGACCTAACAGCCAATAGGCTCCAGCAAGATTAGCACCACCATCAACCTAGCTATATAGGACACCTGGTGTCTCCCTAATCCTAGGACCTGCTCCAACCGGAAGTGGAAGAAAGGTTGTACAGACAACAATGCAGCCTCAGCACAGTATCACAGAAGGTGGAGAGTGGTGAGCCAGGAGCTGGGGCTGTCTAGACCATGGTAGATGTCTAACATGAGAACCCAGAGTTGGAACTTGGTGGAAAAAGTGGCCCAAGTAACTGCAAACAAAGAGATGTGTGCCAACCACAATAAATAAAATCAAATTGCAGACCTGTGGGTGACAGAGTGTAGAAACCTGTCCCAAGGAAGCAGAAGTACAGTGACCAATAGTAAAAGAGGAGCCACAGTCACAATGAATATTACTGAATACTCTCCTGTAAAGGAGCAAAACCCTTAGCCAACCTCAGAGTTCACTGAGGAAGATATCGAGAAAATGGGGAACACAAAATTCAAAACACTTGTTATGAAACTTCTTATCAACAACAAGAATCATGTAATACTTTAATAGTTTAAGGAATTTAAGGAATATGTCACACTGGAAATGAATCAAATGAAAGCTGATATATCAGAAATGAAAAATGCAGTGGAGTGAATAAAAAGTACAGTGGAGAGTCTCCAAAATAGAATGAAGGAGGCAGAAGAAAGAATCTCAGAATTGGAAGATATTTCTTGTCACCAGAAGGAAACAAGCAAAAAGCTGGAAGCAGAGCTGGGTCAAGCTAAAAAAAATATTTAAGAACTGAAAGACACTATTGAAAGGTCAAGTATAAGAGTTATGCGATTCCCAGAAGGTGCAGAAAGAGAAGTTGGGTTTAAAAATGTATTTAATGGGGCCCGGTGACACGGCCTAGTGGCTAAAGTCCTCGCCTTGAAAGTCCCGGGATCCCATTTGGGCGCCGGTTCTAATCCTGGCAGCTCCACTTCCCATCCAGCTCCCTGCTTGTGGCCTGGGAAAGCAGTTGAGGATGGCCCAAGGCTTTTGGTCCCTGCACCTGCGTGGGAGACCTGGAGGAGGTTCCTGGTTCCTGGCATTGGATCGGCATGCACTGGCCATTGCGGCGCACTTGGGGAGTGAAACATCGGACGAAAGATCTTCCTCTCTGTCTCTCCTCCTCTCTGTATATCTGACTTTGTAATAAAATAAATAAATCTTTAAAAAAATGTATTTAATGAAATAATCAGGGAAAATTTCCCTAATCTAGAGAAAGAATTGGGAAACAACATCCTGGAGGGACACAGAACTCCCAACAGGCTTGACCAAAAGTGATCTTCACCATGACACATGATAATCAAGCTCTCTTCAATCAAACATAAGGAAAAGACCCTTAAATGTGCACATGAACAAATCAACTGACATATAAAGGAATGCCAATTAAATTCACAGGAGACCTCTCACAGGAAACTCTGCAGGCCAGAAGAGAATGGAGTGACATATTCCAGATTCTAAAAGCAAAAAATAGTTAGCCCAGGATTACCCAGCAAAACTTTCTGTTGTCTTTGCAAATGAAATACAGTTCTTCCACAGTAAAAAGAATAGACCTCTTTCAAAACTGCCCTACAAAGGGTACTTAAAGACGGTCTCTTGACAGAGAAGAGAAATCGCACCCACCAAAATCAAAGGCAAATGTGAAGAACATCTCAGTAAAATAACAACAGTAGACTAAATTAATGCACAACCCATTGCTAAAATGACAGAATCAAATTATCACCTATTCATATTAACCCTGAATGTGAATGGCTTAAACGCATCAATCGAATGTCATAGATTAGCAGACGGGATTATACAAACAAAACCCATCTATTTGTTGCCTGCAGAAGACATATCACCAAGAAAGATTAACAGAAACTATATCTCATGGATTTTGATTTTTTTTAAATTCCATCTCTTCAAAACAGTTTTTCTTTCCCCTCATTAAATTCTTCAATGACTTATAGATCATACGATAGCATCATTTTGTTAAGGAATATTCTTGATTTTCTTTCTCTTCAACACATTGGTCATTCAGTAGCGTGTTATTTAACTTCATAGCATTGTAAATTTCTATTTCTTCCTGTTGATTTTGTATTGTGGCTTTTCATTTAAGCAGATGTATAGTAACTGTAATGGAGACTGTCTTATCCAGATGTGAGGATGCATTGCAGTATGCATCTCTACTTCCAAAGATGGACTCCCAATGAAACTGTTTACTGTATCTTGACAATAGGATGTGGGACTCTCTGCCATTGTCCATGCCCGCAATGATGGACATATGACTGTTTATGAGGAACTGTGCTATAGTAATAATATAGTAGTACTTGTGGGACGAGGGAATTTGGGGAGGGAGTAAGGGAAGTCCTAGGGCCTATGGAACTGTATCAGAAAATGATAACAATAATAGTAGTAATGAGAAATGAAACTGTACAAGGAACTGCACATTCTTAGTTGGTGTAGAAATCAGAAATCAGTTTTGCTTTAGGTATGATGACAGGGAAGAGTCATACTGCTTGTTCCATTTTCCTTCATGGATATCTGCATGATTCATACATATGTGGCCTGGAACTTTTAAATTTATTTGAGTGGTAGAGTTACACACACCAGGGACGGGAGAGAGATCAATTGATTTTCCATGTCCTGAAATGACTACAACAGCTATGTTTGGGCCAGGATAAAGTCAGGAGTCTGGGATTTCCTCTTGGGCCAGCATCTGCTGTCTTCCTAGGTACATTAGCAGGGAGCTGGATCAGAGGCAAAAGAGCCGGGACTAGAACTGGCAAGCTGTTATGAATGCTGGTCTCACAAGGGACCACGTAACTCGCTGTACCAGTGCTCACCCAAGAGGTTTGTTGATTTGAAAGGCAGAGTGACACCTCTTCCATCTGCTGCTTCACTCCCCCATGGTCTCAACTGCCGGGGCTGTTAGCATGGAGCTGGACTGGAAGCAGAGTGGCTGGGATTCCAACGGGCATTCCAGTATGGACCTGAGGTACCAGGGCTTAACTCCTGTGCCACAACACCTGCTGGTAGTGGGTTTAACACAGACTTGATCTTGTTTCATGGCCAGACCTCATCATTCCATGGCTTTTGTAGATTTGCCTTTCCATGTCATTTGGGAGTCATTTCCTTGGTCATTGTTGGCGTCTTATTTTTCCCCTGCCGTTCTTTCCACTGCATCTGTGTTGCTGTTTTGTACTGAGCCTGCACCCGCAGAGTTTGCTGTGGCGTTTCCTGCTTCTGTGTAAGCTGCTGCCTCGTGTGCCAGCTCTGCTGCCATCCTCCTCCTCTTGCTTGCGCTGAATCTGCTGCGGCTTCTCTTCCTCCTGCGGCAGCTGCTGCGCTGCGCTGTTTCTGTTACTGCTGCTGCCTCACCTGCTTTGGTCTCTGCTTTCCTGGTGCCTCTTCTGTGTTTTTTCCCCCTGCTGCTGTTGCCCCTACAGTTGTCAGTTTCTCTTCCTCTCCTTCCTCCTCCTCCCCAGATAGGAGAGGCAGAGCTATCTGCCATCTGTTGATTCACTCCCAGAATTTCCAGAACAGCTGGGGCTAGGTCTCCCTGGAGGGCAGCAGAAACTCAGTTACCCTGACTGCCTCCCACGGACTGCATGGCAAGGAGTTGAGACCAAGTGCTGTAGGACACGGACACTGTAACCACTAGCTCCCCTAATTCTTTTTGGCACACATTTGATTCTTGTAAAATATGCTTTCAGGGAAAATGCAGATGTTGGATTCCTTCATCCTCAGTTTAGGATTCCTGGTGACAGAAAGGAGGATCAGCCATTCGCTTCAGCAGGAAGTGAGCTGCAAATAGGAAACTAGACCACGAGTGCTCCAGCAGCTTCCAAGAAACTTACGCATGGGTCTCTGTTTTCTTTCTTTCCTGTGAATGCCTTCCCCAATTCTGAGAAGGCCGTGAGGACTTTGAACTTCATTTTGCAAGCTGTACCTCCGGAAGAGAGAAAAAGCCTCCACTTGTCAGAAAGCATATGTCATCTTATGTAAGTGGCTTTAGCCTCAAGTACGTGGTGTTGTTAAGAGCAACTCTCTTGTGGTGGTGTTGGTTCAGCCTTTCTTCTCATGGATGAGTGCAATCATTCGTGGTTTCGGTGAAGGCTCAGTGCACCTGCCGTGTGTGCTAGATAACGCGGGAGGACCGAGAAAGAGGCAGACTGACTGTGTTCTTGTTTCTTTATGGGTTGTTTGGATTTTTTTTAATAGATTTTATTGTTATTGGAAAGCCGGATATACAGAGAGGAGGAGAGACAGAGAGGAAGATCTTCCATCCGATGATTCACTCCCCAAGTGAGCCACAACAGCCGGTGCGCACCGATCCGATGCCGGGAAACAGGAACCTCTTCCGGGTCTCCCACGCAGGTGCAGGGTCCCAAAGCCTTGGGCTGTCCTCGACTGCTTTCCCAGGCCACAAGCAGGGAGCTGGATGGGAAGTGGAGCTGCTGGGATTAGAACTGGTGCCCAAATGGGATCCCGGGACTTTCAAGGCGAGGACTTTAGCTGCTAGGTCACGCCGCCGGGCCCGGGTTGTTTGGATTTTACAAGGCAAGGTGAAATGCTTTATTAGACCATCCATGATTTTTTTCCTTTTGTGTATGTGAGCTCAATCAGTGACTGGGAAGAATGTTGACAGTGCAAGTCCTGGGGCCAGACTGCTTGGCTTCCAATCCTACCTTTGCCACTTCCCTGGGTGGAGTGCAGCTTGAACATTGTCCTTCATGCTGCTTACCTATAGACTGGGGTTGGCAGTAACTTCCCAGTGAAGTTCTTGTGAAGGTCAAGTGAGACAGTCTTACAGTGGCCAGTGCGATGTTTTGCGGAGAGCATGGACTCTTAGGTTACCAGCTGTTCGCCACCCCAACAGGCCGTGGAGTTTGCATTGCTTTGAAGTGGTGGAATTTTGGGTGACCTCGCTATGCCTGCATAGTCATTGCAGCGTGAAATTTGGAAGGAAGGATGTCATGTGTGACTGCAGAAAGAGCAAATTTAGCACAATATTGTGAAATGTGATTTTAAATGGCTGACAGTGGCAGTCCAACATTTATTGGCTGGGCAGCTGTTACTGGTGAGTTTACCATAGTGTACAGGTGGTGACCAATGATCATCAATGCATTGATGTCATGTTTAACCATGTCACTCATCATTTCTGCACTGGACTTGTCCTAAAAAACAAAACAAACAAAACCACCTTTTTTTTTTTTTATTTGACACAGTGAAATCACTATCTTCAATGTATTTAGAGTTAATATTGATGTTCTGATATCTAATATGTTGAGATTGGAAGATCTCATGTTTTCTCAATTTTCAAATCACAATCCTATGGTCATGCTGCCTTCTTATCTGTGTGTTCAGGAAAGTCTGGAATGTTCTGGACTTTCAGGCACAAGTGAGACCTGCAAGTGTAAAATGAAGTGGTGCTGTTTTAGGGCTGTTTGTTGAGTAGCAACAGATCAATCTACATATGAGGAACTAGGCTATCACAAGATGTTGCAATAAATCTCTTCTTTAAAATGGGAGTTACTGTAACATGGAAGAAAGATTAGTGTCACAGTTGTTAAACTTGACTTGAAATTCTTGATTATATACAGGTACTTTAAAAGCTTGTGGAAAATGGAATTTAAAAATAGAATGTGTTTTGTTGTGAAAATCTGGAAATTCCATGCATGAATTTTCTTAGAGATTAATTTGTTTATTTGAAAGTTACATAGAAAGAAACACACACACACACACACACACCTCTTCCATCCACTGATTTCTCTTCCCACATGGCCACAACAGCTAGGACTGGGCCAGGCTGAAGCCAAGAGCCAGAAGCTTCTTCCAGATCTCCCACATACATACAGGGGCCCAGGCACTTGCGGCATCTTCTGCTACTTTCCCCAGACGATCAGTAGGGAGGTGGAGGTTAAGTGGAGCAACTGAGACATGAACGGGTGCCCATAAGGATGCTATAATGCCAGCAATGGTCTTTACCCACTGTACCACAGCACCGTTTCCACAGATTTTTGTAACAGGCACTTTTTTGCAAACTTTTAAAAAAATACATTTTTTGAGAGATTAATCAGTGTTCCATCTGCTAATTTATTCCCAAAGTTTGCAATGACCAGGGCTGGAATTTTGGTTTGCTACAAGAGTGGCAGGGGCCCAAGTCATTGGGTCACTTTCTGCTGCTCTGCTAGGCGCTTTAGCAGGAAGCTCGATTGGAAGTGGGGCAGCTAGGACTCAACCTGGTGTCACAGGTAGCAGCTTAACCTGCTGTGTCATAATGCCAGCCCTGCTTCTGGTGAACTTTTTAGACAACTTTCCATATGCAAGAATCTCTTTTTGCAGCCAAGTAAACCTACCCTTTAGTTCTGTTTTCCACCAACTTTTAGGAGTAACCTCATCCAGTGAGAGACTGTGTTCGTTACAGTTTTGACATTACAGTCAGTGAGGGGAATTTGAAGTCATTTCAAACGTACAGATTGATTTTAAAAATATTGTCAGCATGATACACTTGATGTAACTTTGCCACTTGATGTACCTGTCAGTAAAGGTGCTTGATTTAAATGCTTCAGGAAAGACTTTGCAAGGACCATCATAACTGTGGGTGGTAAGAATGTAAATATTTACTATATTAAATATTGGGCCCTGGAGGGGATTTTCTAAGCATTTGGGACCCAGGGAGAAGGAAGGATGAATCATGGTCAAACTCTGAAAAGAGGTATTGAGATTTGATTTTCAATTTATTTTGAGAGGTACAGACCGAACACTGTAAAGAATAATTAGGAATTGCATATTTATTCACCATGCAACTTTGTTAAATTTTAGTATGTTGGCACATCTACCGTAAATACTCTTTTTGAAAACAAATGGAGTCAAAATGAAGAAGAGTGCCCTGTGTCCTTGTTCTCAGGCCATTTCATTTCTCCTTGACTCACAGTTTCCATGTCTAAGCAACTTTTTCTAAATTTTCTATTTTCATAAGTGCTGAAAATTTTATTTTTTAAATTTAAATTTTAAAAATTAGTTAAAAACACAATTTTAAAAAATGCTTGAGAGACAGAGACAGAGAGCTCCCATCCACCAGTTTATTCCTCAAGTGCCCACCTCAGCCAGAGCTGGGAAACAGAAACCCAGTCTGGGTCTCCTGTGTGTGTGTGGCCGGGACCTCATCCCTTGAACCGTCACCTCCTGCCTCCCAGGGTTGCGTTAGTTGGATGTTGGAATCAGGAGCAGAGTTGGAATACAAACCAAAACACTGCAAATCAGATATGGGTATCCCAACAGTGACTTAACCAGGCCAGGTGCCTTGGCCCTTAATGTATATAAGTACCGTCCTATGGAAAGTATTTTGCTCTATGCAGTTTTAGAGTCCATTGTGAATATCATAAGTGACCTTAGAATTTTATTTTTTAAACAAATATTTTATGGCTATTTTGATGAACTTTCTTTGAATTATAAAAATATTTATTTTTTTTAACTTGAAAGGCAGATTTTGGGCCTGGCGCCATGGCCTAGTGGCTAAAGTCCTCGCCTTGAGTGCACTGGGATCCCATATGGTCATGGGTCCTAATCCCAGCAGCCCTGCTTCCCATCCAGCTCCCTGCTTGTGGCCTGGGAAAGCAGTCAAGGACGGCTTCTGCTAGAGACCCAGAAGAAGTTCCTGGCTCCTGGCTTCGGATCGGCACCGCACCGGCCATTGCGGCTCACTTGGGGAGTGAATCATCGGATGGAAGATCTTCCTCTCTGTCTCTCCTCCTCTCTCTATATATCGGACTTTGCAATAAAAATAAATAAAAATTAAAAAACATAGATTTTTATAGAGGGAAGGAGAGACAGATCTTCCATCCACTTGTTGCAATAGCTGGAGCTGAGCTGATCTTGAGTTAGGAGCCAGGAAGGACTTCCGGGTCTCCCACGTGGGTGCAGGGTCCCAAGGATTGGGCCGTCCTCCACTGCTTTCCCAGGCCATAAACAGGAAGCTGGATCGGAAGTGGAACAGCCAGGAAATGAATGAGTGCCCACGTGGGATGCCAGTGGGAGCAGGCAGAGGATTAGCCAGTGTTGCCATTGTGCCAACCCTTTCCTTTAAAAATTTTAAATGTATCTAACATAAAACCACAAATATTATTCATTTATATGTTGTTGACATCTTTTAGATTTCTCTCCCAGGATTTGTCAGTTGCAGCTTGCCTGGGGGTCCCACCCCAGGATACGTTCTGCTGTTAGTTCGTGTGGCATGAAGCGACCAAGATGGGACTTGTCAGAGCAAGCACCATCTCTGGGACTCCTTTGTTGTGTCGTTTGTCCAGAGTGACCCATGTCTGCTGTGTGTTCATGTCCAGATTACGACCAGCAGGTTGCAGCTTCCGAAACCTTGTGTAGGTTGACAACTAGAACAGCGAGGGAGGAACTTGCCAAGCAGTGGTTTGAGGATAACGTCATTGCGGAAGCTTTCAAAGACATTAAGGATCGAAAATTTGAGACGGTGAGAGTTCTGCCCTTACAGTGAACAGTTGCGAAGTCTCCCCTGAGTTCTTGGCAATGAGTTGGGCTTAGGGAGGAATTTTTTCCTTCCATTTATATGATTTCACTGAAATTGTTAAACTCCCTGTTTTCCAAGGAAAGGGATCCATCAATACAAACAGGGATGGTACAGACTACAGACAAAGTGATTTTCATGGATCAAGCAAAAATGTTTTGCTTTCAATGAGGAGAGCAATTGTAAATGGACATGTAGGGCCCAGTGCGGTAACCTAGTGGTTAAATCCTTGGCTTGAAAGCGCCGGGATCCCATATGGGCACTGGTTAGTGTCCCAGCTACTCCACTTCTCATCCAGCTTCCTGCTTATGGCCTGGGAAAGCAGTCAAGGATGATCCAAAGCCTTGGAACCCTGCACCAATGTGGGAGACCTGAAGGAAACTCCTGGCTCTTGGTTTTTGATTGACTCAGCTCCGGCCATTGGGACCACTTGATGAGTGAATCAGTGGATGGAAAATCTTTCTCTCTGTCACTTCTCTCATATATCTACCTTTCCAATAATAAATAAATAAATAAATAATAAATAAATAAATAAATAAAAATAGTAACAGTAAATGGAGTTGTAGGGGGATGGGGAACTGGAGAAGTGGTGACAGGCTCCCATGGGTGGTGACAGGCTCCCATAGGTGGGGCTAGCTCTGGTGGCCAAGTCGTGTGGGGTGGTTGTGTTGAGCTGTCCACCCACCATCTGTATGTAGAGAAAGGGTTATTTTCAGGGTCTTCTCTATACTTCTGGCTCACCTTGATTTTGCCTTTGAGTGGCACAGAAGTAGCTTATGACTTTTGTGTGTATCTGTCTTCAGTCTCACATGGCTAAAACATATCCTCTCCTCTTTAAAAAAAAAAAACCAAAAAACAAAACACCTAAAGCTGCTGCTTTTAGTATAAGGCAAAACCTTAGTAACAGCATCTAGGCCAAAAGTACCCTTCTGGGCAAAAGCTAAACAACCAGAGTTTTCTCCTTCTAAGATTTATTTAATTTTATTGGAAATGCACGTCAGATTTTACAGAGAAGTGGAGAAACAGAACGATATTCTGTCTGATGGCTCAGGCCCCAAGTGGCCACAGTGGCTGGAGTTGAGCCGATCCAAAGTCAGAAGCCTGGAGCTTCTTCCAGGTCTCCAGTGTGAATGCAGGTCTCGAGGCTTCGGGTCATCCTCCACTGCTTTTCAGGCCCCAGGCAGAGAGCTGGATGGGAGGAAAGTGGAGCATGTGGAACATGAACCAGCGCTCATATGGGATCCCTGTGCTGGGAAGGTCAAGTTTTAGCCATGGAGCCATCACTCTGGGCCTCAGGATTTTCTAACATCTAAATGTTTCTATTTTCTCAGGCTCTGAGCCCATTGCCAGGATTCCCTGTGGTCTAGGTGGAGATGTTGACGTCATGTCAGGGCTATCCCAAGCTTGCCTTTGAGTTCCAGCTACCTGATTTAGAGAAATAGAAAGGTCCTGCACTCCCGTGGGCTTCTGGCATGAATTTCTTCTGTTACACTGGCACATTTGCTGTGAAAGTGAAGAAAATACAGGATCCGTTAATTATCTAGCTTCTGAAATTGTCTCCCCTGGAGGCACCCAGCTCTTAGTTGGGCCACTCATCCTTGAAAGGCTCACCCTGCTGGGGTATGGCAGGAAGTGGTGATTCTCTTGTTGCTTCTTCTGGCTCAGTGACATACAAATGTGCAAATAACTTCTGGAACTCCCAAGTATTCCTCAGTTGTCACCCTCTCAGTCAGAGGAAGGGAGTCTGCTAGTGGCCTGAGCCTCTTTCTCGTGGCAAAGAATAGTTAACATGATACCGAACCCTTATGCAGCATCATGATGTTACTGGATGTAGTTGGGCAGGGGCCCATACTGACCTGTATGTGCTGGTCAGGGTAGTATTTTTAATGAAAACATTTGACTTGTTTTGTAGGATAGTCGCTGTTTTCTCAATCTCCTGAATGACAGACTTGGTGACCAAAAGAGGTAAGACAGCTTCTTCAGCATGGTTCCCTTGCTTCTCGGTGTCCTGGCGATGTCGGCTGTGTTTACAGCTTGTCTGGGATCTGTGAGTGTCTTTCAAAATGAGCTCTGTTGGTCTTTAGCACACTTGTTTGGTTTGGGACATTTCTGATACAGTACTCTCCAGCAAGTCCGGAGATTTTTAAGAGGAGTGGTTGTTACACACATGAGCTCATCAGAGATAAGTGTGTTATGAACAGTTGAGTTTCTTCTTCTTTTTTTTTAAAGATTTATTTTATTTTTATTACAAAGTCAGATATACTGAGAGGAGGAGAGATAGAGAGGAAGTGGAGCTGCCGTGATTAGAACCAGCGGCCATATGGGACCAAGGCGAGGACCTTAGCCACTAGGCCACAGTGCCAAGCCCAACAGTTGAGTTTCTGGTGTGAACATATTTGCCAATTTCTTTCTTTGGGAATTCTGCCAAGTGCTTTGGTGGAGGTATAGAGAATCACTAAATGTAATTCAGAGTCTACCAGGTGGGCATTTAAAAACTGTTTATGCATCCCATTTGTACATTTGAACTCCCCCACACTGTACCAAGAAACTCAACAGCATATCCTAGTTATAAATATTCTTGTGTCTGTGGGTTGTGGCTGGGATAATCCAAGTTTCACATTGTAACTGTGATGGTCTCTTCCAGGGTTTATTCATTTCCATGTATTGCCGCATTCGCCGATGGACGTGAGGTAGGTTTGTCCTGCCTGGGGGTTGGGAGGGTGCTGGATGGTGAAACCCAGTTATGTTCAATTTTGCTGTCATTCTCAAGAGACTTTTTGAAAATAATACTAACATCTCCAAGTAGCTTCAACTCTGAGACCATGCTTGAGGGCTCCATGGTTACTCCTGACAAAAAGGGGGACTTGGGGGTGCATAATGTACCCATGAGGCCAACTGCTTGTTTCATTTTACCCTCCTCAAGGGAAAGATTATACAGGAAGCAAGAGGTGGTACCCTCGCCTCTTTCCTTCCAGTTGAACTTTCCTCTTCTTTCTCCAACAACAGGGGCCACACTCTTTCCTTTCTCTCTGTCTTCATAGAGTACAGGCTGTGCAAGTACAGACACCTGACAAAGGATGTGCCAGGACAGCTCAGGATGTTATGGGCACACGGACAGCACTTTCATCCTTCCTTTGTAAGATCAGATTCTTTTCACCCTCCTCTTTGGTTTCTAGACAAACACAGGGTCCTTCCTGTCACAGTGCTCACAGTGCTCAGTGTCAGGATGAGACCTGAGAGTTTGGTCCCTTGGCGCAGCCTTCAGGGTGTTCGCATGCACCGTGTCCTTGGTTTGGGTCCAGCATGCCTTCCTGGGACTGTAGACCCAGGCTTGCTGGCACATTCCTTCTGTCTAGAGCAGATTCTTGGAGTCTCAGTCCTGCACCCAAAGTCTGTCTATTTTATTTCCCCTTAGGTTACTGTGAGAATTCTGCTCTTTGTGGATTTTCTTTGCAATTTTCCAACAGCTTCTATCAGGGCCCTTGAACTTCACCTTATCCTAACTTCTAGAACATGTATGGTGGGCTAATACCTTCGTCTAACTCTGTGGCTATTAAAAACTAGGCGCCCATGGTGGTGCCCATGTCCAAGAAGTACTATCTTCTGGGAAAGTAGTGAGTCTGTAGTCTGTGTCCCATAGGTGGGCACAAAAGCTGTACATTGTCAGCCCTCTCTGTCTGCAGGCTGGCAGCCACGGGTTCAGCCCACTGCAGATGGAGTGTTATAGGTTGTTGCTGATATGTCCTATATAGTTAGACATTGCAATGATGGTTGCATCTAGGTTGAGTGTGTACTGATTTTTGCCTCATCATTATTTTCTTAAAAATACAGTATTTACTTAGTGTTTACATTGTCATAGGAACTATAAATAATCTAGAGATGGCTTAAAGTATGATAGAAGGTTATATAACTAAATAGTTATATAGTTTATATATATTATAGATATAGTTTGTTTATTTTAAAGCTGCATTGAGAAATGGAGAGACTGAGATAGATCTTCGTCAGCAGATTCACTTCCCAAATGGCCTCAGGGGCCTCAGTGGCTAGAGTTGGGCAAGGCTGAAGTCAGGGGAGGAGAGAGCTCTCCCATTTGGATGGGTCACCTGCTGCTACTTTCCCCATACCATTAAAAGGGAGCTGGGTCAGAAGTGGAGTAGCCGGGACAAACCGATGCCCATGTGGATGGCAGCATCACAGACGGTAGCTTTGCCCACTGTGCCACAATGACAATTCCAAGTGCCGTTTTATTTAAGGAACTTCAATGTCCGCAGATTTCAGGTTCTGAAGGGACATCAGAACCAATCCCTGGGGGCTATCGAAGGGCAGCTGTTAAATGCTTCTTGAGGTTTGTCTGGGAGGCAGTAGAGACACTGTGTTAGTGCTGGGTATGGAGAAGTACCGCGGGACCTTGGGAGGCAGAGGCCGAGATGGTGACTGTTTCTATATCATCGTAATCTCTGAATCATCATCAGAACCAAGTGGTGGGCATGCAGGCAGCATGGCTCAGCTAAAGTTCCTGAGCCTCAGGAGTGAGGTTGTAAAGATGGATGGAAACCTGATGTACTGAATACATCTGCTCTTCGGCAAAATCTGCAAAAAGCCAAATCCTACCTCAAGTGAAAATAATTGCCAGACCAGCAGTAGATCCTCTTCTAGGCGTAAAGTGATGTGCTGCAGGCTGCTGTCCACGTCTTCTTTTTGAAAGGAAGTTTCCTATATTTGAAAGGCACAGAGAGGGGACACCTGCTGTCCCCTTCCACCCCACACACATACTCTCTGTGTCTCATCTGCTGATTCACTTCCCAAATGGCCACAACAGCCAGGGCTGGGTCAGGCTACAGTCAGAAGTTGGCAATTCTATCCTGGTCTCCCATGTAGTTAACAGGGGCCCAGGCCCTAGGTTTTTGTCTGCTTTCAACAGCAGGAAGCTGAATTGGAAGTGGAGCAGTCAAGCACTGTGATTGGGATGCTTGGGTCCCAATCAGAGATTTACCTTGTTTTTACACAAGTTTTTACACAAGTTTTTCCAAGTGCATGACAGAGTCCAGGATGGGGTCCTAGGGACCCCATTTGTTATCACCTTCATGGCAAGACCCGAAAGCACCAGTAAACTGCCACATGTTGTTGTGGGTGCCTGAGGCAGAGCCCTGGAACTCATGGAGGAGACATGGAGATACTGTCAGTTGACAAAGAATCCACAGCAGAAAGAGGAGCAAAAGACATCAGCTGCTGTGACTCGAAAGGGAATGTCCACCTGGCCGCAGAGACACCCCTTAGGGGAGAGGGCAACTAGGAGAGCCCCTGAGAGCCCCAGCAATCCTAGCTAGGGGAGGGATCTGCAGTCACACAGACACCAAGTCCTGCCAGCAGAGCCACATGGGACCTCTGCCCTAGAGGAGGAACTGCATCTCCCTCTGCTCTTGGGACACATTTTCATATTATCTTGTAGAAAGGCATCACTAACAGAGTTCTTGCCACTCTAGGAGGATAAAGGCCCTGGCAAATCCTTGAGCCTGGGCTGCACAGACATCCCAGTAAAATAGCACAAACGGTGATCCCCTAGACTCCAGCCCCCCAAGTGTGCTGTGCGACCAGGGACATGTGTCTAAGAACAACAGGGGGATGAACTCCCAAGACTTTAGAGGTAAGACCACCTGCCCAAGCAGAACGGGGGCCCATTCCACCTCCACACTCTCCTTCTCCCTGCGGTGGCACATGGCACTGTGGGGAAGTCTGCTTTTCCATTGAACTTGGGGCACGTACTACTGTGACTGTTCTCTACCCTCCAGCGCTTTGATTGGTACAAAGAGCCATACAGTCCTTGAGGACTCTTGGCCAACCCTCCTGCAACCCCAGGCCACCACTGGGGCCTACCTACCTGCTGGAACTGACGTGAGAACCCCATAGCCCTGTATCCATTGTTGACAGTGGAAGGAGTTAGGGGAATCCATACCTCAGCATCCAGCTGGAACTGAAAAGTCAATCAACTGGTACCCAATGATGCATCTGCAGGAAGCAGATTACCTTTAGTAATCAAAGAGACAGGCAAGATGGCAGAATAGGGTAAGGACATGTTTAAACAGATGGAAAATCAGTAGCCAGGGTAAAGAAGATAGGCCACAATCCCGGGTAATAGGAGAGGACAGGCCAATGGCAGAGAGGCACCTGGAGATCCATGGACATGGAGAAGCAGCAGAGACGATGGAGCAGTGGTTGGCACCAGTGATTGAAGCTCCACTGGTGGCCAGTTGGAAGGCAAGTTCACCAGGAACTCAAGAGAACTCAGGCATAAAACTATCCATCCTGCTGATTTGCTTGATCCGACCACAAGCAGAAGCAGAGTGACAGAGCCCAGGCAAGAAGGTACAGGAACAGGGTCGCTTTCATGGCTCAGACAGGTACCAGAGCCACATGGAGTATGATTTTGTGTTCTGAGGAAAAGGCTGTGGGGTGGAGGAACAGCAGCTGTGCAGTTGCTGAGCCAGGAGGGAATTCATTCTGCACTCAACACATTGCACTGGTCCCTCAGGGAAATGGTACCAACTTGGCATCCTACAGGTTCTACTCAAGATAAGTCAAGGTGGCCTCCAGGCCCAATAGCCAGGAGGCCCAGAGCTCTCATCAGGCGCCATTTTGTGTACTAAGGTAAAGGTTGTGGGGCAGAAGGAACTGTAGTGAGCTGCACAGGCACACAGCCGGGAAAGAACTCACTTCTGGCTCAGTGCATTGCGCTGGTATCACAGAGAAAATTGCACCAAATTTGCATCTTACAGGTTCCAACCAAAATAGGTCCAGGTGGCCCTCAGACCAACAGCTTCCAGCAAGACTAGCATCCAGTGATGTAGGACAGCTGGTGTCTCCCTAATGCCAGGCATTGCTTGAGCCAGGAGTGGGAGAAAGATTATACAGGATATGGCAAATGGTGCAGCCACAGCACAGGATCACATGGGGTTGAAAGTGGTGAGCCAGGAGTTGGGGCCATGGAGACCATGGTAAAAGCCTAAAACAAGAGTCCAGGACCGATACTTGCTGTAGAGAGTGGCACAAGTGACTGCAAACAAAGAACCAAATACCAAACTCAATTAGTAAACTCCATCTGTAGTTCAGTGGGCTACACAGTTTAGAAACGGGCCCTAAGGAGAGGAATCTTCCATCCAGAATAGCAATGACCAAGAGCGAAAGAGGAGACAGACACAGTGAATATTACTGCTGCTTCCCCTGCAAAGGAGCAAAAGCCTTTGTTGATCTCAGAGTTAACTGAGGAATACATCAAAAAAATGGGGGATAAAGAATTTTAAAAACTTGTTATGAAGCTTCTTAATGAGAAGCACATACAGGAATTGAATGAATTTAAGAACTATAAGTCACACAGGAAATAGCAATACTGAGACAAAGTCAAGCCGAATTATTTGAAATGAACACGATGGAGCAAGTTAGAAATTCAGTGGAAAGCCTCAGTGATAGAATGAACAAGGCAGAAGAAAGAATCTCGGATTTGGAAGACGTTTCCTCCAAAATAGGGAAAAACTTGAAAAGCTGGAAGAGGAGCTGAGTCAAGCTAAGGAAAGTATTCAAGAATTAGGTGGCACTATTAAATGACCGAATATAAGACATGGGAGTTCCAGAAGGCATAGAAAGAGAGGCTGCATTTAAAAATATATTCAATAAAATAAGGGAAAAATTCCGTAATTTGGAGAAAGAATTGGGAAACAACATTCAGAAGAAGAACAGAATTCCCAGGGGGTTGACAAAAAGCAATCTTTGCCATGACACATGATAATCAAGGTTTCTTCAGTTGAACACAGGGAAAAGATACTTAAATATGCATGTGAAAAAGATAGTAACATTAAAAGAATCCCCAATCAGACTTCCTGCTGACCTCTCAAACTCTACTGGCCAGAAGAGAGTGAAGTGACATATTCCAGATTTTAAAGGGGATAAATTATCAACCCAGAATAACTTATCCAGCAAAGTTTTCCTTTGTCTTTGAAATCAAGTTAAATTCTTCCACAGTAAAGAAAAGCTCAAAGAATTTGCCTGTTTCAGACCTGCCCTACAAATGATGCTTAAAGATGTTCTCTTTATAGAGAAAAGGAATAACACCTACCAAAACCAAAGGCAAATGTGAAGAACATCCCAGTAAAATAACAACAGAAGAGTAAATCAAATAATGAACAACCGTTGCTGAAATGACAGGATTGAGTTACCACCCATTCATATTAACTCTGCATGTAAATGGCTTAAACCCAACAATCAAATGTCATAGATTGGTAGACTGGATTAAAAAAACAAAATCCATCTATTTGTTCCCTACAGGAGAAACATCTCACTAAAAAAGGCAGAAACAAAGTGAAAGAAAAAGATATTCCAGGTAACGGAAAAAAGAGTTGATGTAGCAATTTTTCTTCATTTTTTTAAAAGATTTATTTTCACTGGAAAGGCATATTTACAGAGAGAAGAAGAGACAGAAAGATCTTCCATCTGCTGATTCACTCTCCAAGTGGCCACAATGGTCAGAGCTGCACCAATCTGAAGCCAGGAACCAGGAGCTTCTTCCAGGTCTCCCAATAGTGTACAGGCTCCCCAGGCTTTGGGCCGTCCTCAACTACTTCCTCAGGCCACAAGCAGGGAGCTTGATGGGAAGTGGGGCTGCCTGGATGTGAACCAGTGCCATTATGGGATCCCAGTATGTGCAAGGTGAGGACGTTAGACACTGGACTACCATGCCAGGCCCTGCTGTAGGCATCCTTATGTTAGATACGATAAGCTTTGACATGAAAAAAATAACCAAAGAGATGAGAAAGGACACCACATAGTGATAAGAGATTGTGTTTTCAGCAGGAAGAGATCACCTTACTTGTTTCTTAGCATGTTTTTACTTTCAACTCTAATTTGACTTGGTTTTTCTCTCTTACTTTTCTTTGCTAGTCTGGCTTAGAATTTGTTTTGCTCATCTTCTTAAAAAGTGAGTCTTTCTTGTTGCTATTTGTAGTTTTTTAGTTTTAATTCCATTATTTTTGCTGTGATTATCATTTCATGCTTTTCACTTTTTCTCATTAAGTCCTTGAGATGCATTATTAGATCATTTATTTGAGATGCTTCTGTTTTTTTGTAAGCACCTGATGTTATATGTATCTTAGTACTGTTTTTGCTACATCTCATGGGTTTTGATTTTTTTGTTTTCATTTCTTCAAGTTTTTTTTTCCTTAGTAATTTTCTCAGTGACACATAGGGCATACAGTAGCATTATTTGCTTCAAAAGGTTTTTGATTTTTGTTTCTTCAGTGACACATTGGACATTCAGTATCACGTTATTTAACTCCATGTTGTAAATTTTCTGTTTTTCTTCCTGTTGATTTTGTTTTGTGGCATTGCATTTAAGGGGATGTACAGTAACTGTGTAATGGAGGTTATGATACGTAGATGTGAAGATACAATGCAGTGTGCATCTCTACTTCCAAACCAAAGACGGACTTCCATTGAAATTGTATTATATACATATATATGAAACTGATATATATGTATATATATATGCAATAGGATGCTGGACTCTTTGTCATTGCTCATACCTACAATGTCGGGATATGCTTAAATGGTGGAATGATGGACTTATGACTGTTTATGAAGGACTGTTCTATTGTAATAATATAAGGGAAATCAATGGGGCCAAAGGGCTTTAAGGAGAGGGAACATGAAATTTCAGAGTCTGTGGAACTGCATCATAAAATAATCATTTAAAAAATATGAAAAAAGCCAAAGAGACACTGGATTCATCAGATATGCAAGTATCAACAGAGGGGTGAAGGAGAGAATGATGCGTCCGCTGGCGCATGGTAATGTTCTAGTAGTGTCAGACGCCAAAGAAAAGGAGGTTGAGGGAATAAATATTTGATTCAAAACTTTCAGGAGAGTGACTATAGGGATAGTCAGAGGTTCAAGAGGTACAGAGAGTTTACTGAAATGAGGCGGACAATGCAGGGTACGAATGAGATTTCACAAAAAGATGTTTGAAAAGGAACCAGACTAAAATCTGGGACATAGAGATCTCAATAAAGTAATGAAAGCCTGAACAACAGACTGGATCAAGCAGAGGAAGAATGTCAAAGGTCTTATTTCAGACAAAATGACTTTAGTAAGACAAAACTGTGATTAAGAACTGATTTAGTAGTGGTATATGAGAATGGCTAAAAAATGTAAAACAATTGCAGCAGTTGCTTCATTATTCTTCCTGATCAGCAGACAGAAAAACATGGCAGAAACCTACAAGGTTGTGCTTTGGTGGAAAAATTACATTTGGCAATAGCCTCATTTGGTAAACTTGTCCATCTGGACATGTTTCTTGTTTGGAGAAAGTAACTGAGGGGCCTGGCATTGTGGTGCAGCATCAAGCCGCTGAGTAACCCTAACCCTGCAACACTGTCCTTTTGTGGCAGTGCCGGTGTGCGTTCTGGCTGTCCTGGTTCTGTCCAGCTCCCTGTGGATGTGTCTGGGAAAGCAGCGGGAGGTAGCCTGAGTATGTGGCCCTTGCCATCCTTGTAGAAGGCTCAGAAGGAGTTCTAGGCTCTTGGCTTGGCTTCTGCTTGCTTTCGCCCTGAACATGGTAGTCATTTAACCAGCAGATGGAAAATCGTTCAAAGAAATAGAAATAAAGTCTTTAAAAAATTTATTTACATCTGTATTTGAATCATTTCCTGGAGTTGTACAGTATTTTTGGTTTAGTCTTTTTTAACACTGTTGTGGTTACATGTATTTTCATAAATCAGGCACACATTAAATTGACTTAATAATACCTCAGACTGTTTATAAAAGAATTTAAGGATTACAGCAATCTCAAGTTTTTTTTTTTTATTATTATTTACTACAAAGTGTATCTCACTGGTTTAGCTGTTCTTTGGCCTTGGAACTTACAGTAAAGATATATTTAAAATAATGAAAAAATATGAAATAGGCTTCTAATTAGATAACCTTTGCTAAAAACTACTGTCAGCAAAACTATAATGATAACTATTGTGTTTATTCAGACAATAAATTATGTAAACCAGTGTTTCATTATAGATAAAATTACAAGATGGAGTCTTTCGGCACACTTAAATGTCCATGAGATATGTTAAGATAGCAATTTTTCTTGGAACTAGGTACAGAAAATCGTTATCTTTCCATTTTGCATAAATGAGTTAAGTAATTAAGGCAAGTTGCATAATGTTAGGATAGTATTATTTTAGGAAAAGTTCAGATTCTTTAATGGGTTAGATTTTACATGACCATTTAGTGTGGATATTCTGTTCAATTCATGCTGAAATTCTCTTTCAGATGAGAAAGTCTGCAGATGAAAAAATAGAGAAATTTTGGATTGATTTCAACCTCGGAAGTCAGAGTGTGACATTATATATAAACAATGTGGAGGTAATGATGTTCATTTCCCTGTGAGATCCGAATGCTTCTGGATTGTTCTCTGTATGTGTCATGTGCTTGTGAATTTCACAAATTTATTTTCCTTCTAAGAATACTCTGTGGGATCCAGTAAGATTGCTCAAGGAAGCAGTGGTCCATTTCTGCGTAACAGGTAAGATGATAATTGTTCATGCCACATCTACTTTTCTTTATGTTTTCTTTGTGCAGTTCTGTCAGTAAAAAGCTGGGTTAGTTCTAAAGAAGATTGTGTGCGTGCCTTGAGAAAGAGGCAAGGTGCCTAGTACGGTGGTGGGGATTATAGATGTGTGGACCACCTTTTGGGGCTTCCCTTCTATTTCATTGGTCTATGTGTCAGTTGTGTGTCTTCAAGTATGGTGTTGTGATGCCTCTGGGTTGGTTTTTATTGTTTAACATTTCTTTAATTGTTTGGGATCTTTTGTGTTTTCATAGGAGTTTCTGGGCTACTGTATTGTTCCAGATCTGAGAAGAATGCCCTTTGCATTTTTACTGGAATCGCAAATTGTTTTGGGTGGTGTGAGCATTTTGATGATATTCTGACAAATCCCTAAACATGGGGAGGATTTTTCCATTTTTTGCATGTGTGTTTTTCTATTCCTTTCATTAACATTTAAAAATTTTTCATTATAGAGATCTTTTGTATCCTTGGTTAAATATATCCCAAGGTATTTGTTTATTTTATTTATTGTTTGGCAGCTCTTGGGAATGGGGCTGATCTTAAGAGTTCGTTCTCAACCATGGTTGGTGTGTAAGAATGGAATTAGTTTGGTTTGGTGTCCTGACACTTTGCCAAAGTCTCTTGAGTTGCAACAGTCTTAGAATCTTTGGTTCCCCTATATGAAGAACCATGTCACCTGCAAACAGGGATGATTCAGCTTCCTTCTCTCCAATTTGTATCCCTTTGATTTCTTTTTCTTGTCTAGTAGCTCTAGGTAGAGTTTCCAGGTTCGTGTGGAATAGCAATGGGGAGCGTGGGCGACCATGTCTGGTTCTGGATCCTAGTGGGAATGCTTCTACTTTTCTCCATTCAATATAATACTGGCTGTGAGATTTGCCTATGTTGCCTTCATTGTTTATAAGTGTGTTCCTTCTATATACAATATTTTGGGGGAATTTTTCATCATGAAAGTATGTTTTATTTTTCATTCATTTACTTAAAAGGGTTAGAGAGAGAAAGAAAGAGAACTTCCATCTGTTGATTTACTCCCTAACTGGGAACAGAGATTGAGGCTGGGCCAGTCTGAAACCAAGAGCCAGGAGTTTTCTCTATGTGTCCCTTGTGGATGCAGGGGTTCAGAGATTCCACTGTTTTTCCAAACGCATAACCAGGAAGCTGGATCAGAAGTGGAACAGCCAGAAGCCTCTACAGGATGCTGGTGCTGCAGGCAGCGGCTAAACCCACTACGCCACAGTCCTGTCCCCAAAAGGATGTTATACTTTTCCAAATGCTTTCTCTCTATTCATTTAAATAATCATGTGGCTTTTTATCATTTTGTTGGTGTGATATGTCATTTTCATTGATTTGCATATGTTGGAAACTTTCCCTGCATCTTTGGGATAAATGCTGCTTGGTCTGAATGGATGATTTTTAAAATTTAATTTACGGAGAATCAAGATGGCCGAATAGGGTAAGGACATGTTTAAACAGACGGAGAACTGTTAGCCAGTGTGGAGTAGAGAGGGCACATTACAGGACATAGGAGAGAACAGAACAATAGCAGAGGGGTACCTGGAGACTGACAGACACAAGGAAAGCAGCAGACACAATGGTGTGGTGTTGCAGTGACTGATACCCCAATGGCAATCAGCCAGCAGCAGTCTTAACTCCACTGGTAGCTGGAACTCTGCCAGCAACAGGTGGGAAGGGGCATTCACCCAGAGCTCAGGAGATGAACCCAGACAAAGAACTGCCTATCCTGCTGCTCTGTTTCTTTTGACCAGGAGCAGAGACAGAGCAGCAGGTCCCAGATGGGCAGTGTGGGAAAAGGGTAGATTTCCATAGCCCAGTCTGCCACCTAGAGCCAAATCAGGTGCCATTTTGTATAGGGAGGCAAAGGTTATGATAGGACAGCACTGCGCATGTATGGGTTTGGGAGTGAACTCATTTCTGGTTCAGTGAACTGCCTCCTGGCACCTTGTCATGGAACATGGTGATTCTAGCTGTGCCCTAGCCATGCCTACGCAGGCATCATTAGCGGTGTGCAGGTGTCACTGGTGGTGTGCAGCCAGCAGCTACCTGTTCTTTCTCCTCACTGTGCCAAGGAGTCTGTTCATTCTACTTTCCACCAAGAATTTCTTTCAAGCAGTCCACTGGGACCATCATTCTTTCTTTGTTTTGTGGTATCTAGTAGATTCTGCCTCTTTGTCTTGTATCTCCAAGTATTCATGTCAAATAAAAACTGTTGTTGATTTGTTTAACCAGTTCCAGCCAAAATATCGTATATCAAAATGATTGAGATGGTGTGCCCTTTCTGGTCCCAATTAATCCGTCTGCTGTCTGAGTTACTCTTGCTGCATCCCCACCTTACTGGTTGCGTTTTGGTCTTCCACTGCGATGGACAGGGTCGATCTAGACCTGTATGCTTCTGTTGGCTTCCTCTCCAGTTTCCTCAATTTGTGGCTGTGCAGGCTCTCTGCTGCACTTCACTCGCTTCTTTCTTGTGGGCCACCTCTAATGTGCGCTCACTGCAGTTCAGCAAAGAGCTGTCATTTAATTCAGAGGCTGAAGTCTAACAGCAGGCTTCTCTCAACTCTGGCTCCATTCTTTTCTGTAAGAGGAACCTAAGAGTAGGCGTTTGTCTTGGTGGTTAGGAAATCCATGTCCTGCACTGGCGTGCTCGGGTGCCCAGCCCAACTGGTTCGTGCTGATGCGGAGCCTGGAGCACAGTGGTGGTAGTTCGTGTGCTGGTTCCTGGCTTCTGCCCTTGGCCTCAAGTCAGGGCTGTGATGAGTTTTTGGAGAGAGAAACAATGATTGGGAGCAATGTTTCTGTGTCTTTCTGTGACTCTGCCTCTTAAATAATTTTCTTAAAAGAAAAGAGTGTGTTGAAATGGAGGTGAATTATTACTGTTTGGATATTGGGAAAGCTGAATTTCAATGTGAATTTTAGCAGCAACTAAGATTTCAAAGAGATATTGAATGGATATTGTGTTTAGTGGATTCGAAAGTAAAATGCTTGTTGCAGATGATCCCCCTATAAAAACAAAGAGCTCCTTAAAAAGTTGATTGGCTTGCAGAAGGCAGAACCTGCCTCCATTTCCTTGTTGCTGCACTATGCTGGTTCATGGTTTTCCAAGGTCAGCCCCACAAACGTGTATGACAAGTGTGTGCATAAATATACATGCGTATTTAGTAAAGCAGTATCAGAAACCTGTTATAATATGATTTATTTTCATCTTATTTTCATGGAAAGATCTGGTTTACAAATACCCCCCCCCCCGAGGTCATTTAAAACGATGACATTTGAAAATAAAACCTGTCTCTGTGTTGACACGCATTATTGCCCCTTTTCATTGCCAGAAACGGAGATGATGAAGATACTCCTCATCCGCCTGCAGCAGCCTATTGTCATCAGCAGGGAAGAGGTGATGAAGGTAGAAATCCACTTTGATGTACAGCTTACCATCGCACAGGCAGCCACTCGAGCACTGGGACCGGACAAACAGGACCAGGATTAATTCTCGCTGATGATTCGAAACTCTTTTCCCAGCTCTTTCATTTCCTCATTGGCATTGGAGGATGTGAATGTTGGCTGAAAAAGCCATGGTCTCCTGAGTGTCCCTTGAAGAGTCAAGTGTCCTAATCCCATTTCTCCCTTTTTGTGTGTCAGTGTCTCCATGGTGTGGAACACTGACCCTCTCTGTGTGCCTCCAAATAATCTACTCCATTTACTGTGCACCATGGGAAACTTGACTGGGATGACATCACCTCTTGACCATTTCTTCCTGGGGTCCCAAGGACATTCCTGGTGGGCTTCTGGCACTGTTCTCTCTCTCTCTCTCTCTCTCTCTCTCTCTCTCTCTCTCTCTCTCTCTCTCTCTCTCTATCTATCTATCTCTCCCTCTCTCCCTCCCTCCCTCCCTCTCTTCCCTCCTCTTTCTCTCTCACCTTCCTGTTCACAGAGTGAATTGGGAAGATTCTGATTTCTTACACTTGCAAAGGTCTGGTCCCCCCTCACTGGACTTGGAGGACGGCAGAATTGGAACCAGTTCAGTGAACCAGCTCGCTGAAAACCCTTTAAGACACTAACCTCTTCTCCAGGAGCACAGAGCTGTATCCCAAGCTATGCATTTTCCTGGATGCTTTTTCAAAGGCTGCTACTCTAAAACTTGTTACTTATTTGTATTTATTTGAAGGAGAGCAAAAGAGACCTTCACTCACTGCAATACCCAAAGTTGGGCTGTCCTGAAGCCTGTTGTCTGGAAGTCAATTCAGGTCCCATGCATGGTGGCAAGGGCCTACATAGTTGAGCTGTGTGACTGTTTTCCTAGAGAGTGCATTGGCAGGATGCTGGATTGGAAATGGAGCACCAGGGCAGGCTTCTGCTTTTAAAGTCACATGGCTTCTGGCTTATGTTTCAGGTGTTGCCTGATCAGATGCAAACTTCCTGGGAACTTTCTACTAACTTTGAGAAGGAAGTCACCATGGCTATGATTCCTAATAGCCATGAGAGAGAGAGGTATTTTTGAAAAATGGCAAAATTCTGGCTCTGAAAAGTGATGACAAAAATCAAACTTGGAAGAAGTCCCAGAAAACCTAGCATCATGTGAGATTGTTTGAGTATGAGTGTATCACTGGAGAAGGAAGAGTTGGTCAGAGCCTGGAATTACTATTCAGTTCAGAGTTGCTTGTCCCGCAAAAATGGCAAAGCAGTGCAGATGCTGGGATGGCAGGGAGCAGGAGATGGGAGCATTTGGTCAGTCTTGTCTTCCCTTGAGGCCAGTGCAGCAATAGACTAGACCAGATACATTTTTTAAAAGCTTATTTATTTATTTATTTTAAAAGATTTTATTATTATTGGAAAGCCAGATATACACAGAGGAGGAGAGACAGAGAGGAAGATCTTCCATCCAATGTTTCACTCCCCAAGTGAGCCGCAACGGGCCGGTACACGCCAATCCGAAGCCGGGACCAGGAACCTCTTCCGATCTCCCACGCGGGTGCAGGGTCCCAATGCATTGGGCCGTCCTCTCCTGCTTTCCCAGGCCATAAGCAGGGAGCTGGAAGGGAAGTGGAGCTGCCGGGACTAGAACCGGCGCCCATATGGGATCTTGGGGCTTTCAAGGCGAGGACTTTAGCCACTAGGCCACGCCGCTGGGCCCAAAAGCTTATTTATTTTTAAATTCAATGGCAGATTTTACGCAGATAGAGAAATATCTTCCATCTGCTGGTCCATTCTCCAGATGGCCATGATGGCTGTAGCTGAGCCCTGCAGCAGCCAGGAGCTTCTTCCGGGTCTCTCATGTGGTTGCAGGCTCCCAAAGACTTGGGTCATCCTCTGCTGCTTTTCCAGGCCACAAGCAGGGAACTGGATGGGAAATGGAGCAGGCAGGACACGAACTGGCATCATTTGGGATGCTGGGCCTGCAAAATGGATGATTAGCCAATTGAGCTATCGTGTTGGCCCCTATGTGACTTTTAAAAAATATGTTTATTTCTTTTGGAAGAATTATGGAAAGGGTGAGATAGAGATCGTCCATCTGCTGGTTTGCTTCGCCGTTGGCCACAAGGGAATGATGGACCAGACTAAAGCCAGGACCTTCATGTGGGTCTCCCTTGTGGGTAGCCAGGACTCAAGCACTGGGGCTATCTCCCACTGCTTTCCCCAGGCCATTAGCAGGGAACTGATTTAGCAGTGCAGCAGTCAGGACAGGAACCAGCACCCACGTGGGATGCCAGTAGTGTAGTCTGAGGCTTACTCACTGTGCCACAAACCTGGCCCTGTTTTTTTCTTAATGTGTACAGAACAGACAGAAGAATCCACCAACCTGGTGCAAGTCATGAGCCCGGAAGATGACCAGTGCCTAACAGTTCTCATCAGTGATCATTCCCAGCTTCCTGTGAGTATGGGGGCCCTGGGAGCCAGGCTGGGACCCGGGTCTACTGGGACATTGGCAGGAGGAAGTTCTGCAAACAGTATTTTTCTGTCCAAACTAGAAATGCTTTGAGCCTGCCTTTCTTTAGATAACTTCACCAGCTTTGTTGACACCCCTCCCCCTTTCTTTCAGTGCAGTTTCCCGACTAAGGTGTGGTGTGACTGTCCTCTGCCTCGGTGCCCAGTTTGGATCAGAATACTGATGCTTGGGAACTCATGTAGGGAAAGAAGGGATACAATGACAGGCTTTTCTTTTGAACACGTACGATCTCACAGAAATGGGCATCTTCGAAGTCCTCCGGAATCTGTACACTTCAGCAGCAACGATCCGGTGGGAGACTCTCCCTTGGTCTTTGTGACACTCCATGATTTCCGAGGATGGCAGAAAATTCTTTCCTGAGAGTGGTTAGGAATGTTTTGAAGTATCCTACAGACATTTGGAGCCACTGGTTTCATTTTCAGTAAACGATTTGTTTGCAAGTCAGAGTTGCAGAGAGGCGGGAAGAAGATCTTTTCAGCTGTTGGTTCACTCTCCAGATGGCTGTGATGGCTCTGGGCCAGGCCAAAGCCAGGAGCCCCGAATGCCACCTGTGGGCGGCAGGGACCCAGGTACTGGGCCAGGCCGACGCCAGGAGCCCTGAATGCCTCCTGTGGGCAGCAGGGACCCAGGCTCTCTGGCTGTCTTCTAGTATTTCTCCAGGAGCATCAGTATGGAGCTGAATCAGAAATGGAGCAGCTAGGACTGAACTGAACTGGTGCTCATCTGGGGTCTTGGCATTGCAGGTGGTAGCTTAACATGCTATGGCACTGAGCTGCCTGAAGTAAATCCATTTATTAGTAAATCCAAAGCCTAGTGTTTAATTAATCATTGCGTGTGTTTTTAAAGAGATGTATTTGTTTTTATTGGAAAATCAAATTTTACAGAGAGAAGGAGAGACAGGGAAAGATCTTCCACTGCTGGTTCATTCCCCAAGTGCCAGAGCTGGGCCAATCCAGAAGCTTCTTTTGTGTGTCCCATGTGAAAGCAGGGTCCCAAGGCTTTGGGCTGTCCTCTCCTGGTTTTCTCAGACCACAAGCAGGAAGCTGGAGGGGAAGTGAAATAACTGGGCTACAAACTGGTGCTCATGTGGGATCCTGGTATATGCAAAGTGAGGGCTTTAGCCACTAGGCCACTGCGCCAGGCCCATAAGTGTGGTTTGCTGATAAGCTAGACAGCAGCTGCAAAAGAGTTTAAAACACAGAGGTTTCAAAGGTATCATCAGAATTTTGTTTTTTTGACAGCAAACCGAAACAGCTAAACATTTACCTGAAAAGCTGAAGCCAGATGTGATAAAGAAAGGTGAGACTGTTTCTTTTATGTATAAATTTATCATATATTAAAAATACATACCATAAATATACATGATATATAGACATAGATATATCATAGATAAGACTTGAGTCTCTGGTTGTAAGTACTACTTAGAGATTTAGCATTATTTTTCATTTTGGTCACTAGAAGTCACGTTGGTGCATGCGTATTCTTCAGACTTACCGGAATCACCTGTGAAAATTGAGAGTCCTGAGCTGAGTGGCCAGGCCAGGTGAGTGGCTCTCCCAGCTCCTATCCCACGCTGTGCACTGGGAGTGTGGGAGTGCAGGTTCTCAGCCGGAGCTGTCTCCCACTGCTACCTTTGGCGACCCCCTGCTCAGGAGACAGTGCTGTGTGGAATTAAAAGAATTATTTTGTTGTTGTTGTTTTTAAAGTTTAAGATTATTTCTTTGCAAGGCAGAGTGACAGGAGAGAGGGGTGAGGAGAGAGATCTTCCCGCCACCCCCCGTCTTTTTTTTAAAGGTTTGTTTTTATTGGATGGCAGACTTACAGGGAGAAAGAGACACAGAGGAAGATGTTCCACGCACTGGCTCACTCTCCAAGTGGCTGCAACAGCTGGAGCTGAGCCCATTTGAAGCCAGGAGCTTCTGCTGGCTCTCCCACATGGGTGCAGGGTCCCAAGGCTTTGGGCCATCCTCTACTGCTTTCTCAGGCCACAAGCAGGGAGCCTAATAGGAAGGGAGGCTGCTGCCGGGATAAGAACTGACACCCATATAGGATTTAGCCACTGAACCATAACTCTGGGCTTAAGACAGAGATTTTTCATGCACTGGTTTACTGCGTGAACAGACACAAGTGTTAGGTCTGGGCCAGGCTGGCAGGAGGAGCTGGGAAAACCATCCAGGTCTCCCACAGGAGCTCAAGTACTTGGGCCATCTTCCGCTGCTTTCCCAGGCATGTAAGCAGGGACCTGGATCAGATTAAAAGGAGCTGGATCAGATTAAAAGTAGGGCAATTAGCCAACCGGAGCTTCCACAGGGGATGGAAGAACTCCAAACACTACCGTGCAGAAACCAACGTCATCGGAAAGACAACCAAAAACCCTGAGCGGTTCGCAGAAACAGAAGAACAGTAAATGTCCTTCGGAACCAGGGAGGAGAGCTTTCTCTGGTCCGAGCCTGGCTCCACCTCTGGACCCCCACACTCCCTCGCAATGACCATCGGGATCGCTTCGAAAACTCCTTACAGCAAACAAACAATCATACAAACTAAAAAAAAAAACCTAAATAAATAGACCAACAACAGAAAGTAGAGCTTGAAATCTGACAGGAAAGAGCTGGTGTGGATTGGCTCATGCCTCGCTGGGTGGGACACAAAGATTAGTTACTCCTTACCATGGTGTTGGGGATTTTCCTGCACCCCCCCAAAATGTTCTGCACCTTAAATGTCAACAAATATCTTGTTAGAGTTACAAACCAGTCTAGATTATCCTAAAATCTGCCAAGATCAGCAAAATTATACTTCAACACAACAAATGGCTAAATACTAAAATGAAATAGACACAAGACAGCTGAATGGTACCTTATAGCCATTTTAAGGTATACAGCAGCCGGTCCTGTATATAAACTAAAATTGAAATGTCAATGAGCTAATCATAGGTTGTGGTTAGGGCTTGCTTTTTTTTTTTTTTTTTAACATACTGGTTACTCAAAACCATGTCAATTCCATAATATTGCAAATTGTTGTTGATGTTATATTGGGACTCTTAATTGACTGTGATGATATTCTACCAGCTCTAACTTCAGACCTGAAATGGTCTCCCCAAGAAACTGTTCAACCCATCTGGACAATAAGTAGCTGGACTCTATGCTTGGTATATGTTTGCAAGGAAAGAATCTTGATTGAATTTGAACTGTAATACTGCATCAAGGTGGAGGAATCCACCAGGAGGGAGGGGAGGGGAGGGATGGGGGGATTCCCAGAGCCTATGAAACTGTCACATAATGCAAAATAATTAATAAAAAATACTAAAAAAAGTAGGGCAATTAGGACTTGAAGCAGCACTACAGTGTGGGATTCTGGCATCACAAATCATGGCTTAGACCTCTGCCACAGCGTCCCTGGAGAACACCTGGGGGAAGTGTGGGCTGTTACCCTGCTCCTCGGGCCCCTTCCCCATGCCTCCAGGGTTATCTCAGGCAGTGTACTTTTTTTTTTTTTGTCAGCAAAATACTGGATTTAAGACCAAAGGACACAGATCAATATACAAACATCAGTTTCCTTTCTGAATGCTACTAACAATTAGAATAATTTACAACCAATACCATTTGCAGTCAAGTTAATGGCAGATTAATTTCAGAGCTCCATAAGATCACATGCATACATTGGGATCTCTGATGTTGCTGAGGGTCCTTAAGTATAAACAGAGATAGGGCCCGGCGGCGTGGCCTAGTGCTTAAAGTCCTCGCCTTGAAAGCCCCAAGATCCCATATGGGCGCCGGTTCTAATCCCGGCAGCTCCACTTCCCATCCAGCTCCCTGCTTATGGCCTGGGAAAGCAGTTGAGGATGGCCCAATGCATTGGGACCCTGCACCCGCGTGGGAGATCGGAAGAGGTTCCTGGTTCCCATCATCGGATTGGCGCTCACCGGCCCGTTGCGGCTCACTTGGGGAGTGAATCATCGGATGGGAGATCTTCCTCTCTGTCTCTCCTCCTCTGTGTATATCTGGCTGTAATAAAATGAATAAATCTTTAAAAAAACAGTATAAACAGAGATAGATGAGCTCTTGCCATGGAAGACTCAGGAGGAAGATTCCAGGACCTCTGAAATTGACCAATAGATTCAAAAATATAACCTCTGATTCAAATCATTGAAGGTTGGCCCAACGCAATAGCGTAACGGTTAAAGTCCTCACCTTGCACGCTCCGGGATCCCATATGGATGCTGGTTCTAATCCCGGCAGCCCAGCTTCCCATGCAGCTCCCTGCTTGTGGCCTGGGAAAGCAGTGGAGGACAGCCCAGATAAGTATATTGCAACTTTACTGATATCATTAGTTACTGAGGAAATCTAGGTTAAAACTGTAATGAGAGGCACTACACACCCACTAGACTGGCTGAAATTAGATTGTGCCAAGCACTGGTAAAAATGTAGAGCAGTTTAGATACTTCTAGCAGTTTCTTAAAATGTTAGATTTTTAGCAACCCTTTGACTCGTTGAGCTGTTCTCATCCTAGGTGTTTTCCCAAGAGAAATATCAGTGTGTCCTTACAAAGGCATGAATGTTTATGGCAACTTTATTTGTAATAGCTCCGAACTGAAACAAACCTAAATGTCCATCAATAGATGACAAACTGACGCACTCTGACATATCCACACATTGGAATGCCACATAGCAATGGAAAGGAATGGGCCCACCATTGAGGCATAGCTGGGCATGGTGCCACCTGTGATGATGCCAGCATCCAACATGGCACATGTTAGTCCTGGCTGCTCCACTACCGATCCAGATCCCTGCTGGTGGCCTTGGGAGAGTAGGTACAGGGTGGCCCATGTGTTTGGGTCCCTGCTTCATATGGGAGACCCTGATGAAGCTCCTGACTTCTGCCTGTGGTTGGGTCTAGTCTGCCTGTTGCAGCTAGCTGGGCTGTGAAGTAGTGGATGAACATCAGTTCAAATCCTCTCTCTCCATCTCTCTCCCTCTCTCTCCCCCTCTCTCCCTCTCTCTCCCTCTTCCCTTCTCTGCCCAGCTTTCCTTGTCTCCCCGCCATTGCCTGTCCCCCTCTCTGTCTCCCCTCCCCTCTCTCTCTTCTGTCTTCGCTCGCTCTCTCTCTCTAATTCCACCTTTAAAATAAATAAATGTTTGAGGCAAAAAGTAATGAATTTGGATATATGTATCTTTAATTCATCTCAGAGTAATTATGCTTAGTAAAAGAAGCTGGGCCACAAGAGTACATATAATGATTCTATTGTATGAAATGCTAGAAAATGCAGACATAAGTTAGGTCAGTGGCTGCCTAGAAATGGTGGTGTATTTGCCACAGCTGCCTGGTTTCCCATTGCTCCACCCTTCCCTTCCCTTCCCTCTGAACCTGACAGACAAGGGACTCACAGGATGTGTGGTTTCTATTCTCTGTTCTTACCTGCCAGAGAATCTGCAGCCATAGACTGCATGATAGCAAGTTTGTAGAATGGGGCACTACCGGGCACCAGGTTTGTGACTGGGCAAAGGACACAGGAGGGAAACAGAAGTTGGGGGCAGTGAGAGAGGGGAAGGTAGAGGGTGCTGGTTGTACCTGTCCCATTCACCAGGCACATTTTACTTCAGGCGCGATTCTGCTTTCAACAGTGACAGAAAACAAACAAGGAGAAGGATGCTGGTAATGTAGTAACTTTTATCCTTTTAAGGCAATGTGCCCTACACTTCAGTTGCTTGCCCATCACTGTCAGTGTGCTGTGGCTCTCTTTGTTATCTATGCCTTTTTCTTAATGAAAATTATCTTAAATTTATTCAAGCATTTTAAAAATAAATATTTTATTTCATTTTTAACTGGAAATGAACATTACTCATTACAAGTAGCAGTAAGCCTCCAAATAAAGTGAAAATAATTCCTGTATGCTATTACTTGATCTATGCATTGCATGAAATGGGCTTAATGATTGGCAAACTATGAAAGGGTCAATCTACCATACTCAGGTCTGTCCAGTTAGATGGACAGGTGGGTCAGCCCCATTGATAGTCTTAGAAGGAATTATCATTTCATGTTCTCATTTGATGGCAGATAGGTCGTGGAAAATGGAAAAAGTCCTTTATTCAGTCTTATGTGACTAGAGCAAGTTCTTACGCCGTCCAGAATTCGCTCACCTTGGATGACAGCTGATGGGCAGGCATAGTGGTCCCTTCTTTCTCATGAGAAATGGAAGCCTGAATCCAGAGATTCTACGAAACCCCTAAATGCTGTTTTCTCCTGATCATGATAGCCACATTCAAGTGGAACTTACACAGTAGACATGATGAGAGGCGAACAGTAATAGCTGGCAGTAACATCAAGCGATGAAAGTTTTGTGAATGTGGTATCTTCTCTTGGAATACCTTACTATTCCAATGTTGTTCTCATGATGGGACACGACACAGTGTGACGTCTCTGTCATTCTGCTTTTCAAATACATCTTTCAGGAAAGAAAAAAAATCATGCAATAAGACATTCCCAGTTTCTTTGTTCCTCTATCAAAAAATGCTGAAAGTTGTTTGCAAAAGCATGCATATTTAGAACAACAGTTCATAAATTTGGCTACACACCAGGATCACAAGAGGGGGGCTTGAAGAGAAATTCATTACTCAGACACTGTTGCAGAAAGGAAGTTAGGCAGCTTCAATCTGCTGTTCCAGCCCATCAAATGACCATGAAAAGTTGGGCTTAAAGTCAGGAGCCAAGAATTCAATCCCAGGCTGTGTCTTGGGGACAGAGACACACTACTTCAGTCCTCACCACTGCCTGCCAGGCTAGAGCTGGAATCTGATGGGGCATGTGGGCATGTCAACTGTTGTCTTAACCACTAGATCAAATCTCTACTCTTCAATCATTTTTTAAAAAAACTTATTTGATTTTATTTTAATTGGAAAGGCAGGTATACAAAGAGGAGAAACAGAGAGAAAGATCAGCTGTGCACTGGTTCACTCCCCAAGTAGCCACAACAGCTGGAGCTGAGCCTATCTGAAGATAGGAGCCAGGAGCCTCCACCAGGTCTCCCATATGGGTGCCAGGTCCCAAGGCTTTGGGTCATCCTCTGCTGCTTTCCCAGACAACAGGCAGGAGCTGGATGGGAAGTAGAGCAGCTGGGACATGAACTGGCACCTATATGTGATCATGGTAGATGCAGGGCAAGGATTGAGCCACTAGGCTATCACGCTGGGCCCTTGTTTTCAATTCTTTAAGCAGATCCTTCTGTTCAGGAAATGCCTAAGGGTTAGTGTTGAGGCATAAAAATGTAGGCTGCTGCCTGCAGCACCAGCATCCCACATTGGACTCTGAATGCTCCACTTCCAGTCCTGCTGCCTGCTGGGCTGTGTGGGAAAGCAACAGAGAACACTCAAGTGCTTAGACTCATTTCCCAGCTTCTGCCTGGTCCAGCTCTGACTATTGCAGCCACTGGAAAGTGAACTAGCCCATGGACGATTCCTGTCTCTCCCTCTGTCTCTCTATAACTCTGCCATTCAAATAAATAAATAAATAAAATTTTTAGTATTTTAAAGTTGGCAACTCTTACATCTTAGTTGTAAATGCCTAATTAGAATTTTGTCATCCTTGAGACCGCATCTTGGTTGATAACTGACTCATGAGAAATTATTTTTCTCCTCGCCATTACTTCTGAATCACATTTGTATAAGAGCCCAGTCTTCAATAGTCACTTCTCTTCTGTGTAACTTTGTAGTAATAGATTGCTCATACATAAATGGTGCCGACACCCCTTCGATGGTTTCATTGATCATTTCATTTGTGTTTGTAATAGGTTAATTACAGGAAACATCTCTTTTCTGAGAGCAATTAGGCTTCCAGTAGCAGTGCCAGTGAGCAGTCTTGGACTAGTGACCAGAAGAAGAAAATGCTAATAGCATATTGTAATAGAAGAAGGAAGACGAAAGTCCGAAAATGTGGCAGCGGTAAGTTTGGCATTTGGCTTCTGAGGCATCTCTGAAATCAACCAGCAGGGATTAACTTCTCAGTGTGCTAAATGAAAGGATGCCCGAGAACTGGGCGCCCAGTGCACCCTCCTTCCCCGTCTCTGTGTCTCACGGACATTGAGCAGATGTGGAATGAACAGTTCTCAGACAGAGAGCTGAGAATGGACCAAGCACTGTTCACTATGAGTTACAGCTGTTTGCAGTAAGTTCAGGGCGGGACATGTGGCAAGGCTCCGAAGATGGGGGAGTGGGACTGAAGCAAAGTGGGATTTGAAGGGCAGAGAGGATGGGGCAGCAAGCCTGTGACACCAGGAGGACACAGTGAGGGCGTGCTGGTGGTGCTCAGAGACAAAGCCTGGGTGGTGAGGAAAGAGGTGAACAGTGAAGGGGTCTGTAGGTGGCAGGTGGGAGGTTGCCGTCGTTCCTGGCATGGCCCTGCATATCTGGGAGCTGAGTTTCTGTCTCTTCAGGAAATATAGCCATGGTATAATTGGCTTCTTTTTCTTCCAGTTCTGCCACTTTTTTTTTCTCAGCAGTGCTAGCCACAATGAGAAAGATCAGGTAAATAAATCCACTTTGTACCACTTTGTACTGCTTCTGCGTGTTATGGCTATGATGAGCCTATTTCTTTCTAAGGCTTTCAGGAATATGAGAAAAACAAACCAGTGGTCTAATGGTTTGGAAATCACTCCAGCAGCAATGGCAAGGACAACTTAGCATTTCCTATGAATTGATGATTTTCCATAAATACTGCTGGTCAAAGTATGATTGACTTGGAGCAAAGATTAGGGGAAATGTTTCTGTCCTGCTACATAGGATAAGTCTTAATATGCTTCCATTGAACTTCAGAGGCAGAGCTGGCAGTGGTGGTGACGGGTGTACAGGGAAACAGGGAGAAAGAGGCACTTCTACTTCATGTCCCACATGCCTGCAGCCAGAGCTAGGCCAGGCTGAGGCCAGAGCCTGGAACTCTATCCAGGACCTCTGTCTGGGTGGCAGGGCACCAAGCACTTGAGGCAGCATCCTCTGCCTGCTGTGCTGGCACAGCGGGAAGGGGAAGTGGAGGGCCTGGGGGGCTTGCCAGCTCTGTGATGCGGGGTGCAGGCCAAAAGGCAACTTCACCTGCTGACACCCATTTGTTTCACTTGAAAGCAAAGCAGCAGAAAGAGAAGAGACAGAGAAAATGGTAAAACAAAACAAAACAAAACAAATTTAGGCTCTGCAAACTTTGCAGCTTTTTTGGCAACACATCATCTCTGCACTTGTAACCCCAAAGCAATCATAATGTGAAAATGTGCTCTGTGTTACAATAAAACTTTATTTACAAGAGTCAGCAGTGGGTTGGACTGAGCCCCGGTTTAGAACACAGGTTCTCAAACCTCAGCGACTGTCAGAATGAGCAGGATGGTTTGTTAAACAGGGATTGCTGGGGCCAGTGGACTGGCATATCAGGCTACGCCATTTGGCACTGGCATCTCAAATGGGCACTGATTCACATCCCAGCTGCTCCACTTCAAATCCAGCTCTCTGCTGTTGTACCTGGGAAAACAACAGAGCAGGACCCAGGTCCTTGGTTCCCTGCACCCATGTGCGAGATACGGAAGATGCTCTTGACTCCCAGATTGAGACAGGTGCAGCTCCAGCCATGGCAGCCAGCTGGGGGATAAACCAGAAAACATAAGAGTTCTCTGTCTTCGCCTCTCTCACTCTGTAACTCTGAATTTCAAATAAATAAATTAAAAATAAATCATAGTTTTTAAAAGATTGTGAATTTGCATTTCTATCAAGCTGTAAGGTGTTGCATCGTCATACTTTGAGAACTGCTGGTTAACAGTGATCAACTGAAACTTAAACACCGATTTTTAAATGCTTAAGCATCCAATAATTCCACTTCTTCAGTGTCTTAGAGGATTTGTTTTTTTATGATGTTTTGAATGTGTCTGGATTGGCTGAACTTCTCACACCAGTACAGGACACGTCCAGGCAGAGGAAGGCCACACGCCCAGAGATCGCTGAACCAGAGTTGCCGGGGAGTCCTGCCACCTTAATTCCTGAAGATTTCTCCCAGAAACCAGGTTTGTGACTTCCTGTTGACATATTTTCCAGTAAAGACACTCTGTGGTAAATAAAGCAACTTTCTTTTGCTATCTATTGAGGAATGTGTGAAGATGTGATTATCTCCACAAAAACGATGTGGAGGTTTTGTGTTTTAATATACCTTCTGAAATTCTGGAACATCCCTCCCCCACCGTGTTAATGCGGTGTTGATACAGTGTAGATTCGTGTTTAACAATCTACTAATGCTTCCCTTCTCTTTCTCCCTTGCTCCCTTCCTTTCTTCATTCTCCAGATAACATCTTTTCAGTTTACATTGTGAGCAAAGGCTCAATGGTCCACTAAACAAGGAACTCAAGTGGAAACACGAGTTCAGTGGGAATTCAGGCAAGGGTTAGGAACAACAATCAAAAAAAGTTACCCGTTTCACTTATATATATAATAAAATCTTAAAATATTCACAGATTATTCAAGTAGTAGTAATATGTCATCCTTGACCATTGATTTGACAGACATATAAAATGGAATTTGATGTGCCTTGCATGATGGCTTAGCTGGATAGATCCTCACCTTGTAAGCCCCAGAATCCCGTAATGGGCTGGTTCATGTACCAGCTGTCCCTGCTTTCCTTCTAGCTCCCTGCCTGTGGTCTGGGAGAGCAGTAGAGGATGGCCAAAGGCCTTGGGACCCTGCACCCATGTGGGAGACCTGGGAGGAGCTCCTGGCTCCTGGCTTTAGATTGGCTCAGCTCCAACCATTGCAGCCACTTGGGAAGTAAGCCAGCAGGTGGAAGATCTTTCTCTGTTTCTCCTTCTCTCTATAAATTTAATCTGCCTTTACAAAGAAAAATAAATACAAGATTTGACAAGATTCAAAATAACTTGAAGTATTTGACAAGATTCAAAATAACTTTGTGATGTAAACCCTCAACAAATTAGGTATTTATGGATTGTACTTCAACACAATGAAAACTAATAGCATCAGGTCCACAGCTAACAACATAGTCAGAGGTGAGAAGTTGAAAACTGTTCTTCTAAGATCAGGAGCAAGACAGTGTTGTCCTCTCCCCTTTGTAACAGTAGTAGAAGTCCCAGACAGAGCAAGCAAGCAGGGAAGGAAAACTTCCAAATCAAAAAGAAAGAAGTGAAGTTTCCACTGTTTGGGTGAGATGATCAATATATGGGAAACAGACTCCCCTGACTCTGTGAGAACTAATCACATCAACTCAGTAAAGTTTCAGGGTGGAAAATCAAAGTGCAAAAACCTGTGCTTCTACATGATTTAAAAGTGAACCATCTGAAAAATCAAGAAAACCATCCCATTAAAATAGAAGCGAGGGCGCAGCACAATAGCCTAGTGCCTGAATTCTCGCCCTGTGTGCACTGAGATCTCATATGGGCACCGGTTTGTATACTGGCTGCTCCACTTCCCATCCAGCTCCCTGCTTGTGGCCTGGGAAAGCAGTTGAGGACGGCCCAAAGCCTTGGGACCTTGCACTCGCGTGGGAGACCCAGAGAAAGACGTTCCAGGCTCTTGGCTTCAGATCAGCTCAGCTCTAGCCATCGTGACCACTTGTGGAATGAACCAGCAAACTTTCTGAAAGATCTTTCTCTCTGTCTCACCTTCTCTATAAATCTGCCTTTCCAATGAATCTAAATATATCTTTTAAAAATCGAATCCAAAAGAATTAAAAGTAGCAATAAATCCAAAGAGAGGAGAGAGCTAGATACCAAAACCATGGGATAGTAATGAAATAAGTTGAATAAGGAATTAATATTGTTAATGTTGTAAAGATGGCCATGCCTCCCAAAAATTAAAAATAGGACAATATGACAGTCTCCCTTCTGAGTTCCATCCAAGGGAAATGGTATATCAGAAAGATATCTGCATTCCCATTTGATAAAATGTCTGTCAGTTTTCACAGAGTTAAAAAAAAATCAATCCTTCAATGCGTGTAGGACCTCAAATCCCCCAGTAACCAAAGCAGTCTTGACAGAGAAGGGCAAAGCTGCTTGGCTTCCGGCTGTATTGGAAAGCTATGGTGATGGAACAGAGGTGCATCAGACCCCTGGAACAGCCTGACACCTCAGAAAGCAAAGTATAGTGCCCACCAGGGTGGTGTTGCAGGCTAAGCTTCCACGTGTGGCACCCGCAGACCCTGTGGGTGCCAGTTCTAGTCCTGCCTGCTCAATTTCTGATCCAGCTCCCTGCTAATGACCTGAGAAGGTGAGGAGGATGGCTCAAGTGCTTGAGTTTCTGTACCCATGCGGGAGATTGGGAAGAAGCTCCTGGCCCCGAACTTTAGACCAGCCCGGCTCTGGCTGTTGCAGTCATTTGGGAAGTAAACTAGTGGATGGGTGATCTCAGTCTCTTCTGTGTAATTTTGACTTCAAGTAAAAGAAAGAAATCTTAAAAAAAAAAAAAAAGAAACCACATACAGCATGATCCAACTGATTGTTGAAAAGTGTTAATAATATACAATGAGGGGTCCAGTACAATAGCCTAGCGACTGAGGTCCTCACCTTGGACGTGTCGGGATCCCATGTATGTGCTGGCTGTGGTTCCAGTGGTCCCACCTCCCATCCAGCTCCTTGATTGTGGCCTGGGGGCACAGCCAAGGATGGCCCAAAGCGTTGGGACCCTGCTCTCATGTGGGAGACCCAGAGGAGCTCCTGGCTCCTGGCTTCAGACTGGCTCAGCTCTGGCCATTGCAGCCACTTGGGAACTGAATCATCGGACAGAGAATCTTCCTCTCTTTCTCTCCTCCTCTCTGTATATCTGACTTTCCAGTAAAAATGAATAAATCTTAAAAAGATATATACAATGGGGGAAAAAGTTTCTTTATGAGATGGTGTTGAGAGAACATGATATTCACATGTATGTTAAAAAATGAAATTGGGGACATGTTACGCTTTATGTGCAAACAGACTCAAAATGGACTAAAAATATAAATGTAAGATTAGGACCGGTATGTCTGGTGCGGTGGCCTAGTGGCTAAAGTCCTCGCCTTGAATGTGCCGGGATCCCATATGGGTGCCGGTTCTAGTCCCAGCAGCTCCACTTCTCATCCAGCTCCCTGCTTGTGACCTGGGAAAGCAGTGGAGGACAGCCCAAAGCCTTGGGACCTTGGGAGGCCTAGAGTAAGTTCCTGGTTCCTGGCTTCGGATCAGCGCAGCACCGGCCATTGCGGTCACTTGTTGAGTGAATCAATGGATGGAAGATCTTCTCTGTGTCTCTTCCTACCTGTATATCTGACTTTGTAATAAAAATAAATAAATCTTTTTTTAAAAAAAAGATTAGGACCCATAAAGATTCCAATAAAAAATGTGTAAATAGGTCCTTGATATTCTCTGTTTTTTTTTTTTTTTTTTCCCCACTGTTCTGGTACTTAGTATTCTTGGTAGTGTTTTGTTTTGCTTTGTTTTGAATATAACACCAAAACCACAGGCAACAGAGTAAAAATGAACCGGTACTGCAAGCTGAACAGTCTTCACATAGCAAAGGAAACCATCAACAAAATCAAAAGGCAGCCTACAGAATAGGAAAATATTTTCTTCTTCTGAAGATGAATTTATTTATTGGAATGGCAGTGTTAGAAAGGAGATTGAGGGCAAGACCTTCCATTTGCTGGTTTATTCCCCACATGACCACAACAGCTGGGACTGTGCCGTGCTGATGCGGGAGCCTGGGACTTTCTCCAGGTCTCCTGTATGGACACAGAGGCCAAGCACTCAAGCCATTTGCTGCTGCTTTCCCAGGCATGTTAGCAGGAAACTGTATGGGAAATGGAACAGTAAGGACTTGAACTGGTGCCCATACAGGGTGGTGGCACTGTAAGTGACTGCTTAGCCCTCTCACAGTGGTGATCCTAGGGAAAATATTTTTACATCATATATCTGAGGTATATGATAAGTATATAAGGATAGTATATAAGATATAGTGTTAAAAATACACAACTCATACAACTCAACAGCAAAAAAGTCCAAGTAACCTAATTTACACAAAATAGTCAAAGGATTTGAATAGACAGTTGACTAAGGAAAGCATACAGACGGCTTACAGGAATGTGAAAAGGCACTCAACACCAGGGAATGAAATTAGAAGCACAATGAGCCATAACTTCACGTCTGCTTGGTGATTAGTGCGGAAGGACGAGCAGAAGTGTTGAATGGGATGGTGTCTGTCGGTGGGATACACATCAGTGCAGCCAACAGAGGGAAAAGTTACTGGAGTTTCTCAAAAAATTAAAAATGGGACAATATGACAGTCTCCCTTGTGAGATTCCATCCAAGGGAAATGGTATATCAGAAAGATGTCTATGTTTCTATGGGCATTGTCACATTCTTAACAGGATGTGAGAAGCAACTACACACCCCTCGCCGAGTGAGCAGGTGGAGAGGGAACAAGTGGTAGGGATATGAGACACAGCGTGGATGTTGACCTCGGTGTTAATATGACAACTCTCACACAGCACACATGTGTCAAATCATGTCTCACACACATGAGTCAGAGGAAATACGGAGGGGGTCCTTGGGGAGAAAAGAGAAGACTCATGGGGTGACCTTACCCAGATGGATAGCTACCAACGTTGTTGAGTTAGTGCATCAAGGTGATTGGCTGTTTTGTCTACAGAACTACGAATCTAAGAAACAAACATCTTGAAAATGCAACATTGGGATTTTATTTAGCACTATGTCCAGTTTTAAGGAATTGGGTTTACTATGGAGAGCAGTAGTGTGATGTGACTGCCTCATTGCTGGTGTGTTTGTTCACTGGAACCTCCTCTTCCTCACATGCAGAATATGCAAGTCCCCGGCTGCTGAGTGGGTTCTCTTCCAGGGAGTGCTCAGAGCTGAAGAAAACGCCTCCAAGGTACCTTTACAAAAATGTCATGTGTTTGAAAAGTGGAGAGTGAGCGAGCTCACAGTGAGAGTGATTCACTCTCCCATATTTCACAATGGCCAGGGCAAAGCCAGGAAGCTAGACCTCCATCCTGGCTTCCCAGTTGGGTAGCAGGAACTGAAGTACTTAACCCATCATCTGCTGCCTCCCAAAACGCATATTACTGGAAACTGGATCAGAAGTGGAGTGGCAAGAACCCCAACCAGGCACTGTAATATAGCATGTGGGCGTCTCAGGTGGCAGCCTCACCCAAGACCCCACAATCACACTTCTAAGATGCTACTTTGTGGTTGGCTATTCATCTGTTCTTTCTCCAGAATTAATGTATTCACATAACATGAGCTTGTTATGTTTAAGGGACTACTACATTTGTTACACACATATGTATACATACACACATGCATAACTACATATATATGTGTATGTGTGTAATTATATAACATTTACATATCGGTTACAAAAGTATGTTCATGTATTTCTCAGTCAACTGTGTTTTATTTGTCTTTAAGGTTGGGAACCGAGAGTCACTAGTGGACAATACGAGTGTCAAACATAAGCTGCAGAACCTGGAAGACAGAGGTGAGAGAATACACTGTTTCTCCCAGAATGAAGTGAAATTCATCCAGACTGGTACTCAGATCACAGCAGACACAAACGCTTTGCAGGGGCACTGCTGCCAGGCCTCAAGGTGAGCAGGGCAAGTTACCTTGCCAGCTCCAAAGGGTCCATGAAGTCAAAGGGAGAAACTGGGGCTCTGGCCCGCAGCCAGCCCCATAGGGGCCACGGAAGGGACAGCCTGGGACCTGGCTCCCATCCAGCCCTCTCCTGCCCAGCCACTCCTGGTGACCTGCTGCCAGAGGGGGTTCTCATCCCCACATCTGCAGGTCACTTGCAGTTTGTAAGAAATATCCTAGGCAGTTTTTCTTATTTTCTCATAGTTACAGTGGTAGGCAAGTTTCCAGGTAACATCATACAGCCACCTTTATATGATAACATCTAGCTATAATGTTAACATATTAATGTAATGAACGAGTATAACACCTAGGCATTCCTTTGTGTGTGTGTGTTTAAGATTTGTTTATTTGAAAGGCTTGGTTAGAGGGAGCCATCTTCCATCTGTTATCTTAAATGTCTTTAAAAGTTTTTTAAACTTTTAACTAATACATAAAATTAGATGTGTATATATATATATAATAACAAAAATTACACATATGTGTGAAATACTGTATGATGTCTCATTCCCCGCAGATAGTTCGAGTTCTAATCTGGGGAGTATCTGGCCTGGTTTCCGCCGATGGCTGTGCTGACTCACACTCCCAACCATAAACCCGAGGTTTCCTTTTCTCCGCCTTCTCACCTGTCCTCGCTGCCTTTTCTCTGTTCGATGTTGGCCATGCTAACTGGATGCAGTGACATGCCATGGTGTCTGCATTTCCCTGGTTATTAACAGTGTTGAGAGTATTGTCGGTATACCCGTTGGCATTTGAATGTCTTTCTTTGAAAAATGTCTTTTTAGATTTGTTTCCTTTTTAAAAAGATTAACTTACTTAGTTATTTGCTGTGTTGAAAGAGTTACAGGGAGATGGGGAGAGTCAGAGAAAAAGCATCTTTCTATTTTCTGGGTCACTCATCAAATGACCACACCGGCCAGGACCAGGCCAGGCTGAAGCCAGGAACCTCACCCAGCACTCGAACATGGGAGCAGGGGCCCAAGCATTGGAGCCACTCTTCTGCCTTCCCATGCACAGTAACAGGAAATATTTATCTTACTTTTCTCTTCTTTTGAAAAAAGACTTATTTATTTTTATTAGAAAGTCAGATTTACAGAGAGAAGGAAAGACAGAAGAATCTTCCAACTGGCGGTACACTTCCCAAGTGGCTGTAATGGCTGGAGCTGAGCTGATCTGCAGCCAGGAGCCAGGAGCCAGGAGCTTCTTCCAGGTCCCCCACGCGGGTGCAGGGTCCCAAAGCTTTGGGCCATCCTCGACTGCTTTCCCAGACCACAAGCAGGGAGCTGGATGGGAAGTGGAGCAGCTGGGACATGAACTAGTGCCCATATAGGATCCTGATGCTTAGAAGGAGAGGAGTTAGCCACTAGGCTGCCATGCCAACTAGGCTGCTGTGCCAAGCCCCCATTATTTTTAAGAGTGTAATGGTTCAGTAGCTTCTAACTATTTTTTAAATCAGTTTGCATTGATTTTTTTTCAGTGAAAGAGGCTCATTTAAATTTTTGCACACAAATATCTAGTTATATGAGTTTCATTTGCCCACAGTCTCTTAGTAACGTTGCCAATAAAAAAAAGACTCTGGTGAGTTTTCTTTTTTTTAATTTTAAATTTCCTTTTTACTATTGTTTATACAGTTGAAAGGGATGCCCAAGTGGGCCTCTGATTAGGGTGGGAGGGTTCAGGTATGGAGGAGGGTGAGTGGGACATATCTTTTAATGTTTTTTTTTTTTCTTCCTGTGTCAGCAGGGGAGGAGGGGGGAAGTACCATTCCTTGCTGTCAAACTCCATCAGCACCCAGGAATTGCAGACGGTTCTTTGATGATCCAGGGTCAGACGTGGCCTGTCTCGTGCACAAGCCAACACACATGCTAGTGAATGCATCTACCTGGTCAGTGCTACACAGCCCCATCTCTCATGCAAACGGACACATGCTACAGCCTAACCCAGCCCAGCTAAGCCTGCCACAGGCCCAGTCTCCTGTGCACCAGCAGGTGCCATGGCCTAGTTGGGGCAACCTCCAAAAACCTCACCAGGCCTGTATCCAATCCCGGTTTTTGTGTGTTGCTGGCTTGTGCTGCAGCCTAGCCTGGTCTGTCCTGCATCCCGTCTGGCTCTTGAGCACACTCATGGGTGCTACATGTTAGCTCAGCCCGATTCACCCCAGACCTAGCCCGCACACATGCCAGTGGGTGCTACCACCTTGCCCAGATTGGTCTTCCAACAGCCCTGCCATTGTCCTCACCAGTGAGAGCTGCAGCCTAGCAGAGGAGTACCCACAGTTTCCCTGCCAGATCCACTCCCAGACACAGATCTTGTACTTGCCAGTGGTTACTACAATCGAGCCTGTTATGGCTTGCGCCCAGTCCCAGCACTTGTCAGTGGGGTGGCAGCCTAGTTCAGCCTGGCCTGGCCCACTCCCAACCTGCATATGAACTGGGGGGTGTTATGCTTCAACCCGGCTGCGCCTGAGCCCCCTTTTGACTCTCGTTTGTGCCAGTATATGTCGTGGACTGGCCCAGTCTGGCCTGCCCCTAGCTCTGGCTTTCACACTAACTACTAGGAGTTGCACCGTAGCAGAGGAGTTCTTCAATTCCCATCAGACCTATTTTTGTATCCCCAGATCTTAATCTCACATGTGTGGGGGCTGCTGCGGCCCCACTTGATAGAGCTGGCTCCTGGTCCCGGCACTGAATAGTGGGTATTGTAGCCTAGCATGGCCCATCCCACAGCCATTCAGGTTCTTGCAAGTGCCAGTGGATGCTGGAGCATAGCCCAGTCTGCTCTGCCTCCAAACTTAGCCCACATGCATGCCAAAGCATGCTGCAGGCTTGCTCAGCCCAATCCAACCCCCAGCTCTGGCTCTTGTCACTCCCCAGTGGTAGCTACAGCCCAACAAAGGAGTCCCCAAAGTTCTCCTACCAGAACCTTTCTTAGCCCTGGATCTTGTACATGCTGGCAGGTGCTTCAACCCAACCTAGTGTGGCCTACCTGCAGTCTCAGCTCTTGTTGGTGGGTGTTGCAGTCTAGCCCAACTGGGTACATTCCACACCCTGCCCTGGCTGAGCTAGTCTGAAGAGTCTTCCAGGTCTCCCACGCGGGTGCAGGGTCCCAAGGCTTTGGGCCGACCTTGACTGCTTTCCCAGGCCATGAACAGGGAGCTGGATGGGAAGCGGGGTTGCTGGGACATGAACCAGAGAGCCCACATGGAATCCCACCACGTGCAAGGCAAGGACTTTAGCCGCTAGGATACCGTGCAGACCCTAGTTTTGCTCTTGTTGCCCATGCTTTCAAGGGGTCTTATCCAAGGAATCATTGTCTAGCCAAATATTTGTGTATTTCACCTACATTTTTTTTCCTAATGCTTTCATAGTTCAGGGCTTAGATTTAGGACTTTGGTTTTAGTACATGAAGAGAGGTAGAACTCTCATTCTGCGTTCCTTGTGTTAGCACCATTTATTGGAAAGACCACCATTTCTGTAATGTATGTTCTTGGCACTTTGTCAGCAGTCAGTGGACTACATATATGTGAGTTTATTTCTGAGTTCCCTTTTTGGTTGACTTATGTGTTTGTATGTCAGTACCATACTGATTTAATTACTGTAGCTTTGTAGTGCTGTTTGAAATAGGGTGTTATGATACACCTGCTTGATTTGTGGAGGAGGAAAGAGAGGGGGATGCTTTGTATTTGTTTGGTTATTTTGGGATATTTCAATTTCATATGAATTCTAGAATTGTGTTTTTCTAATTCTGTATAGAATGTCCTTGGTATATTGATAGGGACTTGCTGAATCTAGATTTCTTTGAGTTGTATGGATACTCTAATGACATTGATTCTTCCAATACACATTTGTGTGTGTGTGTGTGTGTGTGTGTGTGTGTGTGTGTGTGTGTGTGTGTGTGTGTGTTGGTTATTTCTTCCATCATTGTTTTATAATTTCCATTGTAGAGATCTTTCACATTTTGGGGTGAAGTTACTCCTGGGACTGTCATTGTGGCATAGCTGATTAAGTCACTGCCTGTGACTCCAGGATTCTATGTGGGCACCAGTTCAAGTTGCAGCTGCTTTACTTCTGACCCAGCTCCCTGGGAATAGCCTGGGAAGGCAACAGAAGATGGCCCAAGTCCTTGGGACCCTGCACCCACGTGATGTAGAAGAAGTACTTGGCTTCAGCTTGGCCCAGCCTTGGCCTCTGTAGCCATGTGAGAAGTGAGCCTGTGGATGGAAGATTAATCTGTCTGTCTGTCTGTCTGTCTGTCTCTCTTTGTAACTCTACCTTTCAGGTAAATAAATAAATATTTTTAAGATTTATTTATTTTTTATTGGAAAGTCAGATACACATAGAGGAGGAGAGACAGGAAGATCCTCCATCCGATGGTTCACTCCCCAAGTGACTGCAACGGCCAGTGCTGCGCCAATCCGAAGCCAGGAGCCTAGAACCTCCTCCAGGTCTCCCATGTGGGTGCAGGGTCCCAAGACTTTGGGCCATCCTCGACTGCTTTCCCAGGCCACAAGCAGGGAGCTGGATGGGAAGCGGAGCTGCTGGGATTAGAACCAGCGGCCATATGGGATCCTGATGTGGTCAGGGTGAGGACTTTAGCCGCTAGGCCATGCCGCTGGGCCCAATAAATAAATCTTTAAAAACATGTACTCCTAGGTATTTAAAGTTTTTAGTTATTGTGAATGGGATTGTTTCATGATTTTTCCTAAAATCACTGTTGGTATATTAAAACACTATTGTTTTTGCATGTTGATTTTCTAACTTATGAATCAACTGAATGGGTGGATCAACTAACTTGTCATGGAGTGTTTAGGCTCTTCTGTATGCAAGTCATGTCATCTATAAACACTATTTCTTCCTTTCCAATTTCAATGTTCTTTTTCTGTTTTTCTTCCCTAGTTGCTTTAACTCTTGCAGCATTATTAGAGTGTGGAAAATGGACATCCTGTTTTTCTCAATTTGAAGGGAAATGTTTTTGAGTTTTGTCCCATTCAATGTAATTTTGGCTGTGTGTGTGTCATATACCATCTTTGTTATAGTTTTGAAGGTTGTTTCTTTACCTAATTTTTTAGTGAGTTTTTATCACAAAGAGACACTGAATTGCAAGAGTTTTTTTGCTCTGTTGAGGTCTCACGGCTTTTGTTGATTTGATTGATGTGATTATTACCTGATGTGTAAATATTGAGCCACACTGGGATAAATTCCACTCGGTTACGATGTATGATCTTAATGCAGTGTTGGGTGTCTGGTGTCACTGTTGGCTTGAGCAGGCTCATCAAGGATCCTGGTGTGCAGTCTCCTGTTGGTGTTGTAGCTTTGTTTGAGTTTGGCATCAGAGTAACTTGGCCCTCATGAAAGGAGTTTGAGAGTTCTGAACTTCTCAGCATTTTGGAATAGTTGGAGGAGTGTTAGAGATAATGCTGTTTTAACTAGTTTGTAGAATTCTGTTATGAAACCTTCAGGCCCTGGAACTCTGAAATTTCTCACTGTCACTTGTGGTGGGTCTTTCTGGATACTCTACATATTGATTTATTTTGCATAGGTTTTGTTTATCCAGGAATTCTTCCATTCCCTCCAGGTTTTCCAATTGATGAGCATGTTGTTCACAACCGTTTCTTAGGATCCTTGTGGATGTGTGGTATCCGTGGTAGCGGTGCCTTTCTCATCTCCAGTTGCTTTTCTCCTACAGCTTGTTTTTGCTTTTCTCACCCCTGCATCATTAGTTTAACCTCTTTCCAGTTATTTTGTGTGTTTACTGTGATAAACTTCCTGCTTCCAAGGAATTTTTGTTCACTTCTCAATTTATTGGATGGCCCATTGGTCGCGCAGGTGCATGCTGTCCCATTTCTCAGTTTTCCATGTTTCTTGATGTTGATTTCTAGTGTTATTCCTCTGTCACCTGAGAAGATACATGGTATGATTTCAGTTTCTCAAAATGTGCTGAGACTCTGTGGCCTGTCCCAGCCTAGAAAACATTTGTCCCCCTACGTGTACTGAAGGAAAACGGTGTCTTCCACCTGCCAGAAGAAAAGCTCTCTGAGTGGCTAGAAGGTCAGTTTGCTTTAAACCTTGTATCAATGCCTAGGGATCTGTGCAGGGCATTGAGTCTTTTTTTATTTTTAATTTTATTTGATTTTTAAAATGATTTGGTCTACCTGTATGTTTCAACTGGGAAACTGAACCCATTACATTCAAGGTTAATGCTGGTAGACAAAAACAAATCCCTGCTGTTTTGGTGGCTGATTTAAATGTTCTTTTCTGCTTCTCCTGTCCTTCACCCTTGCACTCTGGGAGCTTTCTGTGTGCGAAGCCTGGGCTCTCTCCCACTTTTGTTTGGTGCATCTGTTCTGTTAGGGAATTTGGTACCAGCCTGTGTTTTCATGGTGGCTATATTTTTATTTTTAAAGATTTATTTTTTATTGGAAAGGCAGATTTACAGGGAGGATGAGAGACAGAACAATCTTTCACCCTCTGGACAGTAGGACAAAAGGACAGTCCTCACTCAGATAATGTGTGCAGGCAATCTCAAAAGGGACAATTTTCCCACCTGGCTGGGGTTACATTTTCCTTCTAGCATAAGGAGTGTAGCTATAGTATGTGTGGTGAGCCCCTTATGGTGGTTAAGGACACCTGGTACCTGATGCAAAGTGAGGCTTAGCTGCAGGATGCAGAGCAGGTGTGCTGAGGCTTTGGCCATGTGGAAACAGCCTGGAGGAGATGGAAGTGCGGATGGCTAGGGTGTTGGCAGTATTCAGCTTCCTGTCCCTCACTGCCTGCCTGCTTTGCCCATGTCAAGTATGTCTAATTGACTAAATCTATTGACTTGGTAATACTTTGTGTATAAAATTTCATTTCCAGAAGTTCTAGTAGATCATTTTCAAGTCCATGTCTTTTGCTTCTGCTTCTAAATCTGCTTGTATTTTATTGCTTTAAAGACAATGTTGATCACATTTCCCATGGTTACTGTTTCTCAATGTGCAATTCGTGGATCTAGTTTTGCTTTTTCTCACTCTTGATATCCTATTTCCTGGTGTACCTAATCTTTCATACAGATTATTTTGCAAGTTTGTATATAGCAATAAATGTGGAGGTCTCAGAAAACTAACCTCTCTGGAGAGGATTTACCTCTTCCCTACCCACCTGCGACCCCCTCATTGATGCTCAGGACTTGAAATTAATTCCATTAAACTATGATCCTACGGACCCAGCACAGTGGCCTAGTGGCTAAATCCTTGCCTGGCAGTCACCAGGATCCCATATGGGTGCCACTGCGTGTCTGCTGCTCCACTGCCCATCCAGCTCCCTGCTTGCAGCCTGGGAAAGCACTATAGGATGGCCCAAAGCCTGGGGACACAGAAAAAGCTCCTAACTCCTGGCTTCGCATCAACTCTGCTCCGGCAATTGAGGAGGAGAGACAGGGAGGAAGATCTTCCATCCAATGATTCACTCCCCAAGTGAGCCGCAATGGCCGGTGCACGCCAATCCGAAGCCGGGAACCAGGAACCTCTTCCAGGTCTCCCATGCGGGTGCAGGGTCCCAAAGCATTGGGCCATCCTCAACTGATTTCCCGGGCCACAAGCAGGGAACTGGATGGGAAGTGGAGCTGCTGGGATTAGAACTGGCGCCCATATGGGATCCCGGGGCTTTCAAGGCGAGGACTTTAGCCGCTAGGCCACACCACCGGGCCCTTTATCCTTAATTTGTCTTTGTTATTGCCATGAGAAAAGTTTTGGCTGAGTCATAAACAGTACCTACTCGTGCAATAAAGGAACTGATCAAACTTGCAGCGATAGTTTGTACATAAGGAGACTGCTGATCTTTGGCTTCATGGTAATAGAGCTATGGTGAGTCACTGGCTTAGAGAAGCCTTCGGACAAGGCCAGCAGTCATGCATCACAGCATGTGGCCGGATATGGGGGAGAGAGTTGGAGAAGGATTTTTTAAGTAATTGTCTACTATTTGAGCAGTTTAGGTCCATAAAGAGTGACTCGTCCAGTCTGGGATGCCTAGATTTAAATTAGAGAAAAATAAAGAGGAGCATGTTGAGAAATGCCGGCTCTGTTACCCTCTTGTTGTGTCACTTTGCTGGCAAGGACAAAAGGAACTATTCAGCTATTTTCCCATAACAATGTTAACATTGTATAAAGAATATATATGGAAAGGAAATATTTGTGAACCTGTACTTTTCATACTGTCTATATGAGCACTTGATGCTGTTTGAGGATTTGATTAGTCATTTCTGAGCCTAGGTTATGAGTATGTCTTTTTGTACAATATTACATATTGATATGTACATTCTATCTGTGTAGGTCAAACCAGCAGCATAGCGGTCCCTAAACTAAGGGACCTACAGATAAGCCATCCTATTCTTAGATTTCAAATTTGAGAAATATTCACTTAATATGTAGGGAATCCAATTTCTGATTAATACTTTGCAAGTGGATCCACAGATGGCAACAACAATGCTGCATTCTGCATGCCAAGTGTTACACCAAGCACACTATCACTGACTTTCAGAAGGTAGGAATCAGTGATCCTATTCAACAGATGAGAAACAAAGGCGCAGAGAAGTTTCTTGACAAATACATGAAGTGCTCATAACTCATTTTGGCTCATGGAAAAGCTGTAACTCGAATCCTACTTCACATAGCAGAAACACCAAAACTAGGGAACCTAAGGTAAAGCGCCAGGGTAGGGGAGGTCGTGGGGAGGGATGTTGGGTGGCAAAGTCCAGGCTTCACATTTTGTTTTGCTACTTGCTAAAGGCATGTGATTAAGTTAGTTCCTGCTACTATTATGGTTAAACTGTTTAAAATATCATCCCTAGGCAAATGTTGGCAGAGATTAAGATGATGCTGGAAGACTCCTGTAGCCCATATCATGGGGTCTGGATTCCAATGCTGCTTCAACTGCGGGCTCTAAACTTCATCTTTTTTTGCTTTTGTTTTGTTTTTGTTTTTGTTTTTATTAAATTTATTCATTAATCACATTGTGTTGTAATTTCATAGGAACTGGGATTCTCCCCACACTTCCCCACATCCTCCCCCCATGGTGGGTTCCTCCACGTTGTTGCGTAACCATAGTTCAAGTTCAGTTGAGATTCCCTCTTAGCAAGCATATGCCAAGTATACTAACTTCATCTTAATGAACCCTGGAAGTAACCAAGTGATAATCTAAACAGCTAGGTTCCTGCCATCCGCATACACCTGGGGATGGATATCTGACAGCTGCCTTTGGTCTGACCTAGCCCATGCTGTGGCAGGCATTTTGAGATTAAATCGGTTAATAGAAAATCTTTCTCTATTCTCTTACTCTACTCTCTTTTTTGTAAAGTTTTATTTAACTGGAATACATTCCTTGTATTTTACTTAAAGTTAAGAGCATAATGAGATTTCCCAACCTGTCTAGCCTTCTGCCACACTCTCGCCCTTTCTCCTCCTTCCTTTATAATTTTTGTTTAACTTTTCACTGCAGCATACTTTGAGTTTATAACCACAAGTTTAATCCTCCATTAAAGAATTCCACAAGTAGTAAGTAGAAAAACCACTATTTCTCAAGAGTACAGATGAGGGTTATAAACATTAATCAAATCTCAAGGTGTCAGTTTCAGTCATATTCCACTTCTGTACTCTGTATTAGCTAACAAACAGGAAGGAAACCATTTGTCTTTGGGGGACTGGTTTATTTCAGTAAGTATAAGAGGCAAGTGTCTACTTGCCTCCATTCTTTCAAATAAATAATAAAATTTAAAACAGCCATCCTTCTTGATCAGTCATCCCTTCCCATGGGAGAAATATACTAAGACTTCTTGTGTGTGTGTGTGAGGGAGAGAGAGAGAGAGAGAAGATCCTCTTAAAATATCTATTTCCATCTCATCAGAAACCAGGGAGTTGGAGTAAATAAGGCACTTGGAATGCTGACGGAAAGGTACTGAGGGGAGCTAAGTAACTTGGGAGTGATGTATAGGAGGAAAGCATTTGCCAGCATCCTCTCCAACGTCTTACAGGACTGAAAATTATTCAATAGCGTAAAACTATCAATAAGTGCTGACTATAAATTTTGGTTTGTGGAAAGAGCCAGAGACTGAAATCACATTGTCTAACCTCAAAGAACTCCAAAAACATGACTGTAATTCTCAGTTGCAGTCTACTGAGAGTTGGGTAGGAGAAGCGAGGCCAGTTCCCTGAAGCCTTGGAAAGATTGACTGTGTGATGCCATGTTTTCTATTGCAGAAAACAATGCACAAGTCCCCTACCAATGCCAAGCGGACATCAACAAATCATATATTCTGAATGTATGTTTTTGCTTAGTTCCCTGGTAATCTTACCATAAGAACAAGGTCTACTGCAGTCACTGGGCAGCTTTTTCTTTTTTTCAGTCAAGCAAAATGAAGGAATTGTTGGAATATCATGCTTTGCTGCCAGAAACTCTCAATAAGATGAACAGTTCCAGTGAAATACATTGCCAGAGGGATTGTGTCTGCTATCATTTGAACAACTGTTGAACTAATTACCTGCAGATGTGCAGGAAATCATGTGCAAAACCATGCTGTACTCACTTGCTACTATTTTACATGTAAACACATTCTATGGCTTGTCAGGATCTTTAACTGTAAACATTTGAGTGACAAATCTCCAACTGGACCCGGAGCAGTAGCCTATTGACTAAAGTCGACACATTTGCAAGTGCCAGGATCCCACAGGGCTGCTCGCTTACTTGTATCCCGGCTGCTCCACTTCCCATCCAGCTTCTTGCTTGTGACCTGGGGAAGCAGTCAAGGCCAGCCCAAAGCCTTGCGACCCTGTACTGGCATGGGAGACCTAGAAGCTCCTGGCTCAGCTCCAACTGTTGCAATCACTTGGAGTGGCTCAGCAAATGAAAGATTTTTGTGTCTCCTCATCCTCTCTGTAAATCTGACTTTACAGTAAGAATATTTTTTTAAAGATTTATTTATTTATTGGGGGAAGCCAGACATGTAGAAAGGAGAGAGGACAATCTTAAGTCCAATGATTCCCTCCGCAAAGTTTTCCATCATTTAGGGACCAAGTGATTTCTAGAAAAGCCATAATGTTGAGAGTACTTCCGAAGTTATTTACTGTTACGGCATGGTAGAGAAACTGACACGTGCGTTGGACTAGACTAGACGTTAATTTGTCAGCATTGACCAGCAACATTCCTCGTGTAGACAAACGTTGGAGTAATGCTCAAACGCTCAATACCGAGATAGGAGAAGATCAGACAAGGATGAATGTCTGGTGCTTCTTTGCCTCGTGGAGGTGTTTGAGGAAGTAGGAAGTGGGATGCTTCACAAAGTCCGTAAAAATGGAGTCAAAAGAGAAGTTTCCATGCAGACTTGAAATCCATACGTTGGCTTTCATGATCATTCTCCACAAACATTTTAAAGACTGGTTGAAAGAGACAGTGTATGTGAGTTCTATAGCTCACCAATGTTAGGAAAAGTACAGCTGTTAGTGGTTAAGTACCCAACTTGTGAGAATTCCATAATTTTTAGCTTGTATTTTCTGCCTTCTGGCTAGATGTGTTTTGGATTTTTATTCTTTGGACAGCTGTGGGTAAAAAGTGGGAAATTGATCAAATTAGACAATGGACCTACTTATTAGCTCTAGAGGAAGTCTAACTACAATGAAAATTAGACTTGTGGATTATTTGAGTTACAATTCCCTCACTTCTTTTTATGAAGTACGTTGCATTACGTGACAGTTTCATAGGTTCTGGGATTCCCCCAACCCCTCCCCATGCCATCCCCCCATGGTGGATTGTTCCACCTTGTTGCAGTATTACAGTTCAAATTAAGTCAAGATTCTTTCGTAGCAACCATGTAGTTTGCATAGTGTCCAGCATCTTATTGTCCAGATAAACTCCAGGTTTCTTGGGGAGATCATCTCTGGTCTGAAAATAGAGCTGGCAGAATATCATCCCAATCAATTAAAAGCCACAACAAAACATCAGCAACAATTTACAACATGATGGAGTTAATTGACATGGTATTGAGTAATCAGTACGTTAAAATGCAAGTTCTTAACCACATCCTGTGAGTACTTCATTGGCATTTCAATTTTAGTTTATGCACGGAACCGGCTTCTATAAACCTTAAAATGGCTATAGGGTACTATTCAGTTGCTCGCGTCTATTTTCATTGGAGTATTTAGCAGTTTATAGTGTTAAAACATAATGTTGCTGAACTTGGCAGATTTTAGGATAGTCTAAACTGGCTTATAACTCTGACAAGGCATTTGTCAACAGTTGAGGTGCAGACCAGTTTTAGGAGGGATGTGCAGAGAAATCTTCAATGCCTTAGTGAGGAGTAACCAATCTTTGTGTCCTCCCTAGTAAGGTATGTGTGAGTCCACGCCGACCATTTCCTCCTGGTTCTAAGCTTTCCTTGTTGTTCTCTATCCTAATTTTTTTTATGGGGGGTCTCTGCAGCGACCCTGATGGTCCTTGCAGGAGAGGGTGGGGATCCAAAGTTGGAACTAAGTAAGGATCAGAGAAAGCTCCTCTCCCTAGTCCCAAAGGAAGTTTACTGTTCTTCTGTTTCTGCAGACCGCTCAGGGCTCCTGGCTGTTGTTCCGATGACCTTGGATCCTGTCAGGAAGGATTTGGGCTTCTTCCATCCCATGTGGGAGATCCAGATGGGGGTGTATGACCTCAGAATTCTCAGGCTCCGAAGGCACTCCAATTCCCTATGTTCTTCTTGGCGGTTGGGATGTAGTCCTTGGTGCCCGTAGTGATAGTCCTTGTTTAGGATCCTGGAGTCTACAGGGTTGGGATACAAGCCTCCTCCTGCCACCTGCTGCACTCTGGGGTGCCCCCCTGCTCTGTGTGTACGACCTGTTAAGAGATTGTCAGGATCGCTCTTGATTCCCCCTATATGTCTTTGTAGTTTGAGTTACTTGTTCCATTCCTGACAGGTTATACTTCACGTCTTCCTCACATTCTAAGCAGATAGAAGATTTCTCTGCTCTCCCACCCCATTTCCAAGTAGCATAGGGTCTTAAAAGTATATCAGGTCTTACAATTCTTTGATGTAGATCATAAGCAGTTTGACTCACATTGATTGTTGGTTCCTTGGTTACATCACAATATCTTATTGCATGAGCTACAGACTGTTTGGGCTTGGAATAATACTACAATTTACAGGTACTGTTTTTCGAACTGGCATCATTTCATCTTACATTAAGGCAAATATGTGGTATCTAACCTTTTGGGATTGGCTCAGTTCCCTTAGCATTATGGTTTCCAGTTGGGCCTATTTGGCCACAAAGAACTGCATTTTGGTTTTGTTAATAGCTGAATAGTATTTCATGGAGTAGATGAACCATAGCTTTCTTACCCAGTCTTCTGCTGATGGGCATTTTGGTTGCTTCCATGTTTTAGCAATTACTGATTGTGCTGCTATGATCATAGGGGTACATGTTGGTTTCTCATGAAACAGATGTTTTGGATGTATTGCTAGGAGTGCTATTGCTGGATCATACGGTATGTTGATTTTGAGTTGTGTGAATGTTCTCCATACTGAGAGTGCAATGGCCCGTGCTGCACCGATCGGAAGCCAGGTGCCTGCAGCTGCTTCCAGGTGTCCCATGTGGGTGCAGGGTTCCAAGGCTTTGGGCTGTCTTTGACTGCTTTCCCAAGCCAAAAGAGGGGAGCTGGATGGAAAGTGGAGCTGCTGGGATTAGAAACAGCACCCATGCAGGATCCTGGAGCGTTCAAGGCAAAGACCTTAGCTGCTAGGCCACGCCGCCGAGCCCAGCTCTCTAATTTCATTTCAATGTTTTGTTTCTAGGTTAGTCTATAAGTTTGCTGATTTTATTTCTTTTTGAAATAACCTTTGTTTCACTGATCTTTCATGTTTTTCTCTTCATTTGCTGGTTTGATCTTTATTTCTTTGCTAACTTTGAGATTTATTTTATTCTGCCTTCTCTAGATACCCAAAATGCACCTAACCTGTTTGAAACCTTTCCATTTTTTTATGTAGGCATTTAATGCTTCAACCTTTACTTAGTATTTCTTTAGATGTCTTATGTAAGTTTTGAAATGCTGTATTTTCATTTCATTCAATTTTTAAGTTTTCTTTTGGATTTCTTCCACATTTCTTCTTTGGATTTCAGGATCATAATATTTAATCTGCAAATGGTTTTGTTTTCAAGATTTATTAGAAAGGCAGATGTTACAAAGAGAAGATTTTCTGTCTACTGGTTCACTCTCCAAATGGCTGCAATGGCCGGAGCTGAACCAATCCCAAGCCAAGAGCCAGGAGCTTCTTTGAGGTCTTCCACACGGGCGCAGGGTCCAAGCACGAGAACTATCCTCCACTGCTTTTGCAGGCCATAAGCTGAGGGCTAGATGGGAAGTGAGGCCGCCGGAACATGAACCAGTGCCCACATGGATGCCGGTGTGCAAGGTGGAAGATTAGCCTCTTGAGCCACAGGGCTGGCCCCTCAATCTATGGCTTCATATTACCAAATTTATCTGGATTTATATTTTTGTGATTAGAAAAGATATGATGTACTTTTTGTTGTGGTTTAATATGTGGTCTTAGAGGAAGTTTAGTGTATTCAAGTACATATTCTAAAGCTATTGCAATGAATGCTGTGTCAGTGTCTGTATACCCTAGAACTGTGGTTTTTCTTTTTGTTTTTTGTTTTTGTTTTTTTTTTTTTTTTTTTTTTTTTTTTTTTTTTTTTTTGCTTGACTGACATGTTTGTTGATTCCTTAACTTCACTTTTCTTGATCTGGAGCTTGACTCTCCCTTTAGATATGTATGTGTTTTTTTAAAAGATTTATTTTGTTACAAAATCAGATATACAGAGAGGAGGAGAGATGGAGGAAGATCTTCCGTCTGATGTTTACTCCCCAAGTGAGCACAATGGCCAGTGCTGCGCCGATCCAACCAGGAACCTCCTCCAGGTCCCCCACGCAGGTGCAGGGTCCCAAGGCATTGGGCTGTCCTTGACTGTTTTCCCAGAGCACAAGCAGGGAGCTGGATGGAAAGTGGAGCTGCTGGGATTAGAGCTGGCATCCATATGGGATCCCGGGGCATTCAAGGCGAGGACTTTAACACTAGGCCACACTGCCGGGCCCTCCCTTTAGATATAATAAGGCTTTTTAAGAAAATGACATGCTGTGGCATTGGATATATAGTACCCAATCTGTCCCATCTTATTGTTGAATTAATTCCTTGATCACTATCTGATTATCTTTGTATCTTTTTATAGCTTTTGGCTGAAGTGTATTTTGTCTAATGCACTACTCCTGCTTGCTTTAGGTTTCCACTTAGGTAGAACATTCTTTTCCATCTTTTCACCAGTGTGTGTCTTTACTAATGAGTTTCTTAAGGTACATATCCTTGGTTATTTTTTAATCCATTAAGCCAAACTCTATCTTACCTGGGAGTGTGGTCCATTGACTTTCAAAGCTGTTGCTAATAAGTAGTAACAGTAAGTAGCTGTTATTAGTAAGTAATCTATCCACTTAAAAATTAGTTGGTTTCTTCTGAGTATTCTTCATCCAGTTATGGGTGAGCTTCAAAGTTTTCCATTTTGGGGCCAGCACAATAGCGTAGTGGTTAAAGTCCTCACCTTTCACATGCCAAGATCCCATATGGGCACTGTTTCTAATCCCGGCGGCTCTGCTTGCCATCCAGCTCCCTGCTTGTGGCCTGGGAAAGCAGTCAAGGATGACCCACATCCTTGGGACCCTGCACCCACATGGGGGGCCCGCGCTCCTGGCTTCGGACTGACTGAGCTCCAGCCATTGCGGCCACTTGGAGTGAGCTATCGGACGGAAGATCTTCCTCTCTGTCTCTCTTCTCTGTATATCTGACTTTGTAATGAGAATAAATAGAAGTTTTGCATGTTCTCATGATGCTAGCCTGCTACCTTTTATTTGCTTCTGTCTGTACATTTTCCTCAAACAAGTTTTAGGAGGCCAGTTGATTCTGATGACTTTCCTGACTTTCACTCATTTTGGAGAATATTTAAGTTATAAAGGATAGTTCTACTCAGCCAAGTATTTTTGGCTGATAGGCTTACTTTTTCTTCACAACTTGAAATAAACCATTCAATTCCCTCTTGGCCTATAAAATTTCTGTTTGACAATGTTGTTCGTTTAGTGGAGGTCCCCTTGAAAACGACAGTGCTTTCCTTTTGAGAATGAACAATTGTTTGTACTTAAAAGAGCTGGACCACAGTAGGTCAAGGGAACGTGGATCTTTTCTGATCCTGTCAATTGACATCCTATGGGCCTTCTGTACTTGGAGGTGTACTTATTAAGATCAGGGAAGTTATGAGCTGTTTCATTGAATATGCGGCATACTCTCTTCCTCTCAGGAATTCCAAGAAAGTGTTCATTTCAGTAAGGTCTCAAAGCTCTCGGGCTGCTTTCATTCCCTTTCTCACATTTTTTTAAAAGCTGGCTAGAAAATATTGAACCTGTCTTCAAGTTCAAATATTTTTTAATTCTGTTGATCCTCATTTATCTTGACTTTCAACTATTTTCATTTTTAATTTTTCTTTAAGAAATACTTGATTTGCAAGGTAGATAAAGAGGGAGAGACAGATCCTCCATCTCAATGGCTGACATCAAGGCCTGGGCCACTGGATAGCCAGGAGCCTGGAACTCTGTCCCTCTTGTAGATGACAGGGACCCAAGTACCTCTGCCCTCTTCTGCTGCCTCTGCAGACATATTAGCAGACATCTGGATCCAAGGTAGAATGGCCAAGACTTGAATCGGAGCTCATAGGAGATCAGTACACAGGCAGTAGCTCAGCATGCTGCTCACAAGAGCCAGTCCACAGTTGATTTTGTAACATCTGTTCAATTCCTCAAGGTCAGTCCTTGCCAAATTTCGCATATCATGCATTGATTTTCTAATTTCATTTTCTGTTGAAGTGTCTTATGTCTTTTTGAGTGTTCCACATCATTCTTTTTGGATTCTTTATTTTATTGGAAATGCAGGTTTACAGAGAGAAGCAGAGACACAGAAATATCTTCCATCCACTGGTTTATTCACCCAGTGTCCAGAATGGCCAGAGCTGAGCCAATCCAAAGCCAGGGGCTTCTTCCAGATCTCCCTCATGGGTGCACAGTCCCAAGGCTTTAGGCTATCCTCTACTGATTTCCCAGGCCACAAGCAGGGAGCTGGACGGGAAGCAAAACATCTGGTATTAGAACCAGTGTCCAAATGGGATCCCGGCATGGTGGAAGTGAGGACTTTAGCTACTAGGCTACTGTACCAGACCCCTTAACTGCCAAGCTATTGCGCCAGAGCTCTCCCATGTAAATTCTGAAATTTACTAGCATTCCTATGTATGCACCCTTAATTCTAATGTCGGTGTACACTAGGTATTAATGTTAAACACTTCAACAATGTGGTAGTAGTATCTTATAGTATAAACAATTCTATATGTAAAACTTGCAAGGTTCATTTCTCAACATGCTTAAGCCTTTAGTATTTTGTCCGAGCTTTTCCATTCTACGATAGCCATACTTCTGTAGGACAATATTCTACAAGCAATTCTCTTCCTTAATAACCTGCTTATTTGCTCGATTTACATTTTGAAACAATCATGTAAGACTCCAAATTAAGACATTCTATAAATAAAAACATACCACATTTTAAATACTATTGCTTTCAGCAAGTCTTACCCATTTCTCCCAATTTGTAGAAACATGTTTTAACACAAACCTGCCTCAAAACCGGGAATGAGAAATTTTTCCAATAACCTTCTCGCTGATGAGGGAATTTTCCCTTCTCAAATGGCAGGTGAGAATCACAATGAGGACCTGAAGGAGCCCAAGGTCCTGAATTCGTTCCAAAGGGCAGACTTCAAGCATGCGCCTCCATTTTGCATGGCTGGTAAGTCTAGAGCTGCTTCTTGGCTTCTGTTTTATTTTAATACTTTTTTAAAGATTTATTTATTTTTATTTCAAAGTCAGATATACAGAGAGGAGGAGAGACAGGGAGGAAGATCTTACATCCAATGATTCACTCCCCAATTGAGCCGCAACGGCTGGTGCGCGCCAATCTGAAGCTGGGAACCAGGAACCTCCTCTGGGTCTCCCACGCGGGTGCAGGGTCCCAAAGCTTTGGGCCATCCTCGACTGCTTTCCCAGGCCACAAGTAGAGAGCTGGATGGAAAGTGGAGCTGCTGGGATTAGAACTGGCATCCATATGGGATCCCGGGGCGTTCAAGGCGAGGATTTTAGCCGCTAGGCCACGCCGCCGGGTCCGCTTCTGTTTTATTGAATTCAAGAGAACCAAAAAATTTCAATTTGGCTGTTGTCTTAACTAATACATTCCTAGATAGTCTCTTATCTATAAGATGAAAATAACTTAAAAGGAGATGTTAAAACACTGTTGTTCTTCACAAGGAATCAGACTTCAATTCCATTGTCTTACAGGAAAATTCAGAAATTATACACATCATAACCCATTTCACTATCTAATTTCAAACTGTTTTTCCTGTAAGGCAAAATCTCGCTTCTTTCTAAATAAGAACAAATAATTTAAAATCTGGACCAATTTCATGATTAGGAAACATTTTGACCAGTGGACATAAATACTCATTTACTTTATGCTAAATTTGATGCCTCATATGCTATTTTATAATATTGTGAGATTACAATCAAATTATTTTAAATGACAAATATATTATCCAAGTTCTGTCTCAATCTTTGAAGGTTCTAGGGATCCTACTAGAACTTTCAAAGTCAGGAGACTTGGTTTCAAACTCTGAAGAATTGAGGTGTAAATTAAAGTACACTTAACATGTAACTGAATATGTGAATGGATACTGAATTTTAGACCTGATCAGTGCCAGGAAAACACTGTAAGCTGAAGATTAAGCAGCAAGAAAACGGTATAGGAGCCTTAGCCCAGCAGAGGTGGGGAGTCGGGTCTGACCAAGTCCTGTTAGATGAGTTAGACCTCTCTCAAATTACGTACCAGGAGAGAGAAAGGGGGCCAGTCGTGGTCCGTCCCATCTTGTCTGTCAGTCATACACAGACCCAATTCTGAACAAGAACAACTAAATTCACGACACAGATAGAAGTCTTGTCTGGACAGAAGTAATAGGACTCTAACTGACTAAACAAACATGCACAATCACTACACACATCAGAACAGACATAAAATTCAACCTTTTGTGACTTCCAACCTCTTCTTTGACATACTTCAACCTGGAAATGTTTCGTAAAGCAAGCACATACGTTCATCTCGTGCTTAGCGTTAATTTAACCATGGATTTGGTCCACTGGTTACTTTTATGTATAACTGCTAGATGTCTTACCCTGTCCCTCCCAGCTAGGGGTTAGGGCTATGAGGTAGAGCTAGAGAAATTCAGGCCCTAAGGGTGGCCTGGATGAGGTCAAGAGAAAGTGGAAAAGCAGATAAGGGCAAAGTTGAAAGTGGCTACAATGGAGAGGAAATCTGTGTGCTACCCAGTGAGGAGAGCAAATGGAGACCTTCAGACAGGGGGATGGGCCCGCCCTCGCAGCAAGACCAGGATCATGGGGTGATGGGATTATCATCCAGCCTTACATATGCCTGAGCCAATTCTAGGAGCAAATATACACCATAAAGGCTGTCGGAGATCTCGCAAAAAGAATCCTTTCATCTAAAGTTTTGCTAAAACTACAGCAAATAGTTCCTTCTACTGTGCTGATCGTTGACATGGCTCAGAATAGGTTACATAGACAAGATTGGACAGAAAAATGTCTGCTGCAGCCCCTCTTTCTTCCTCATGGTTTGTTGGTAAAAGGGCAGGATTTTCCCAATCCAAGCGATTGAAAGAGGTGACCCACTTCTATGGCCCATAATGGCAGTCAATGGTGCTGAGGTAACCTTGAAGGGAGGCTGCCAGCCTGTTGCTGTTTCTTGGAACCCATTCAAAATCATTCATTCGGGCCCGGTGGTGTGGCCTAGCGGCTAAAGTCCTTGCCTTTAACGTGCCGGGATCCCATATGGACGCTGGTTCTAATCCCGGCAGCTCCACTTCCCATCCAGCTCTCTACTTGTGGCCTGAGAAAGCAGTCGAGGATGGCCCAAAGCTTTGGGACCCTGCACCCGCGTGGGAGACCTGGAAGAGGTTCCTGGCTCCCGGCATCGGATTGGCACGCACCAGCCCGTTATGGGTCAGTTGGGGAGTGAATCATTGGATGTAAGATCTTCCTCTCTGTCTCTCCTCTATGTATATCCGGCTTTCCAATAATAATAAAATCTTTAAAAAAAAATCACTCATTCAAGAAGGGACAACAAGCTTTGCTGGTTCAGTCTTCACACCTAAAGGCTAGCTCTCTGAACCTGATATCTTGGCAGATCTAATTCAGAAGGTAAGTATAAGCTCTGGGCACCCCTCCAACAGACAAATGCACCCACTGGAGGGGACTGCCCTCCTGGACAAGGGCAGCCATAAGCATGAAAGAATTTGAAAATGTTCACACTTGAAACAATTTCTTAGGGCAATAATGAGCAAGTAGCCTTGGCCCAGGGAGAGTTAGGCTCGCTCCTGGCATGGCTTTAAGTCCTGCATTCCAGGAATCACACTCCGCTGGGCAGTTCCCTTCAGGGATAACCCTAATGGGAAAGGCCTGGAGTACCTCATGCTGCCCAAACAGAATGCTTGCAACTGGCGCTGTGCTCTGACTCCCCTTGAGCTGGGGGTGGTTTCCTGCCCTCTGAGCTGCCCAGAAGCTCTGGTTGGGGCTGCTGAGGTGGGCCAGGGCCAATGTCCTGAGCATCAGTTTTGCTCTTCCCTTGCCAAGCATTGTGGAAAAATAAATTAAGCAATGTTACCGACGGGTGCCAATCCGACCAGGGTCCCTCAGACCTTGAGTGCCTGAGCACCTAGGATTTCTAACCCTCGAAACTTCAGCATGTAATTTAGCGCCTTAAGTGCAGGATGATCAGGTTCCTCACCAATACTACCCATGTTTAAGGACAGTAGAGGAGAGTGGACCTCGGATACCCAGTCGGGTTGTCCGGCCAAGGAGATTGTGTGCAGAGTTTTGGGTAACGCCCAAGTGTCACATTGGACAGAAACCGCCAGTCCTCACACAAGTTCACCCCAGAGCCATGCATCCAAGGCCATCTCTCAAAGCAGGAGATGAGAGGTTAGGTGCAGCATTGTCTTTTTCCCTATCACCTACCTTAACTTCAAGCTGTCAGGGGATTCGACTGGAGATAAGCTGGGAATGGGTGGGGGTGTGTGTGACCACCTTTGTGCAGAGCTGTGGGGTGCCAAGGGTCACTTACGCAGAGTACACTACAGCTCGACAGGAGGATTACAGCACTAAAGGTGAGTCCCAAGAGAAGAAGGCGACCTGAAGAACCACAAATTGTGTGAGGATGTGCTTCACTCAGGAGAAGCGAGGAGGGGGCAGGGATAGAGGGGAGGAGCAGAATCGGGGGCCCCTGTGGCTGGAGGGGAGGAGCAGAGTGGGGAGCTGCCGCGGGTGGAGGGCAGGGGAGCAAAGTGGGAGGGGCCTCGGATGGAGGGGAGGGGAGCCAGGGAGCAGAGCAGAGTGGGGCCCCTCGGCGGGAGGGGAGGGGAGGGGAGCCTGGGAGCAGATCTGAGCAGATTGAGGGGGCCCCGCAAGAGGGGAGCTGCAGTTTGGAGGGGAGGTCACTGAGCTGAGCTGAGTGGGGGGCATCCCGCAAGGAGGGGGCTCGGGTCTCGCAGCAGACCAGAGCAGCAGAGCAGCAGAGTCCCTTCCAAGCGAGGCGCCACCCCGCCCCCGAGGAGGTGGCCAGGGTCCAGGAGCAGAGCGACTGCAAGGGAGGGGATGGGAGCCAGGGAGCAGAGCAGAGTGGGGTCCCGAGCCTGGAGGGGAGGGGAGCCTCAGAGCGGATCTGAGCAGACTAGGTGGTGGCCCGTGCGGGAAGGGAGCCCTGGAGGGGAGCCCCGGAACAGAGCAGAGAGGGGGGTCCCATGAGTGAAGGGGAGCAGAGCCCCGGAATTGAGCGGAGGGGGTGGTCATGGAGTGGAGCAGAGTCAGGGGGGATGTCAAAAGGAGGGGGCTGGTGTTGCACAGCTGAGCAGCAGAGCAACAGAGCAGCAGAGCCACATTGGAGCAGGGCAGCGTGGGGAGGAGGTGGCCAGGGTTGTGGAGCTCACTGGAGCGGAGCAGGAGAACAGAAGAGCAGAATAGCAGCAGAGCCCCTTCGGAGCGGGGCAGAGCCGCAAGGAGTGGGCCAGGGTCCTCCAGCAGAGCCCCTTCTGAGCCGGGAGGCCCTGCAAGGAGGGGGTGGGGTCGCTGAGCAGAGCAGCAGAGCAGCAGAGCAGCAGAGCAGCAGAGCAGCAGAGGGCCTTCTGAGCAGGGAAGCCCTGCTAAGCCCCACCAAGGAATGCTTCACCCTCCTCCAGGGGCATCCTGCGTTCAAGACTCTTTTTCCTGCAGGTCACCTGTGACCATCAGCTGCCACTGATGTGCCACCTGAACCAAGAAACCCCAACAGCTGACGTGTCTTTTCCACAGAGGCTTTCTCACCAGGAGAGGTAGAGTAGCAGCATGCCTGGATGCCTTGTTGGTGCCCGCTGCTCTCTCAGCACGGAACAGCCAAAGTTATGCCAGCAAGGGGGACAGGTACTTTCACCGGCCTATTGAAGGAGCTACTGAAGAAACTGGTAAGGGATGTTGTCGGGTGGTGCGGGTTTTGGTGGTTGGGGAGGGGTCCTAAAGTGTCAAGCCTCAGCCTGCGAGGCTTGTGTGCAGTTCAGCTGTATGGGTGCTGCTTCAAGATCTGACAGCATCCTCTGCAGTCCAGCTCCGTGCCGATGGTGCTGGGAGAGCAACAGAGGATGGCGCAGTGGCTTGTGCCCTTGTGGCCCTGTGCCCCTGTGGGACATGTGGAGGAAGCTTCTGGTTCCCGGGCTTGTCCTGGCTCAGCCACATCTAGCTCTGGTGGTGGTGCCTGGGGAAGAGAGGCAGCAGATGCAAGAAAGATTGCTCTCTCTCCCTCTCTGTTCCTGTATGCTCCAAGCAAACAGGACAGATTCAGGCAGGCAGGCAAGAAGGCAGGAAGAGAGAGATTGCTATTGGCCTCCTGGCAGGCAGTGTGTTGTGTGCTGTGTGCTGTGCTGTGACTGAAGACTGCTTTTGTCTGCCAATGCAGACCCCAAGGGTGTGCGTAGGGCTTCTGTCCTGGGACTCCTGTGCAAGATCTCCAAAGTGTGTTCCTGAGAGTGAATGTCTCTCAGGCCGGGTTTGTTTCTCTTGTGCAGGAGAGCCTGGAGGAGCGTCCTGCAGTGAGTCCTGCTGTCCACGAGAGGGCGCATAAGCTGCCCTTTCCACCCCCTGGTTAGGCTCATTCCTTTTGAACACTAGACAGCCAAGCCCCAGCCATCCTAGTGTCAGGTGGGGGTCCTGGAGAGTGTTCCTGAATACTTTTCCCTTGAAGATTGGGGTAAGGCTGAAAAGCCTGCAAACGCAGGTCCAGGAGGGGGTTGAGGATGATTGTGGTCTTGCATCAGCCTGGACCTCTGTGCTAGGAAGTGGCTGTGTGCCTTCACCAGCAAGGTACCACATAGGACAGGGGAGAGTGCTGGGAGCTGGAGTTCCACATTAGGGCACCCAGAGGCCCTGTGGTAGATGGAGTCCCATGTCAGCGTGCCCACAGTCCCTATGGGAGCTGGAGACTCACATTAGCATGCTCATGGGCCTCTGAGATCAGGAGACCCATGTCAGTGTGTACATGGGCCTCTGGGACAGAGTCCTAGTTCAGCGTGCCCATGTGTACTGTTGGGAATTGGGGTCTCATGTCACTGTGCCCATGGGTCTTGTAGGAGCTTGATACAAACGTCAGTGTGCCCAAAGGCACTCTGGGAGTTGGAGTCCCACGTCAGTGTGCAGAAGGACCCTCTGATTCCTGGAGTTACTCACTGACTGGCTAGCATTGATCTTTCGCAGATGAGCTCACCGGAAACCTTGCCACTACACCCCTTTCATCACAAAGCACCCTTGGGGACAGGGCCTGGGCTTTCGTTAGCAAGTGCAACTGCTCCCCGATGGGCTGCAGAGAGGCCTTCATGTATTATTGCATGTGTGGGGTGGCAGTTAGGGTGATACAGCACTCGGCCTTCCTCTGTCTAGCTGGGTGGTGTCTGGGCTTATGGGATCCAAAGGATGGAACAGTGGAAAATGGAATAGGAAGTCCCAGGCGTTAGCTTCTGCGAGAGCACCCTGGGACATGCAGTCCCACTTTCCAGCAGGTAGGACGGTGGCCTGGGAGGAACCAAGGCCTCCACAAAATAGGCCCTCCCATGCCATGGGCAGGCATGGGCTCACGAGGATCATTTTGCCTTCTTCAGGGCATCCTAGGAAACACTTCTGGGAGGGGGGTCAGGCATCTCCATCGTGTGCATTGGAGGCAGGAATTTACCCCACAACCCCCTACCAAATGCCATTGGCCTTTCGTTCACTAGGGAATGCTTCACCCTCCTCCAGGGGCATCCTGGATTCAAGACTCTTTCTCTTGCAGGCCACCTGGGGACCATCAGATGCCACTGATGTGCCACCTGCCACAAGACACCTCAAAAGCTGATGTGTACTCTCCACAGCGGTCCATCTCATTAGACAGGTAGAGTAGCAGCATGCCTGGATGCCCTGTTGGTGTCATCTGCTTTCTCATCACGCAACAGCAAAAGTTATGCAAGGCTATAGGACAAGTACATTCACGGGCCTGGTGAAGGAGCTGCTGAAGAATGCTGCTAGGGGTGGAATCAGTGGAGCGGGTTGGGGTGGTGCTGCGTGGTGTCCGAGGGCCTCAAGCCTCAGCCTGCCAGGCAGATGGCCTGTATGGGTGCTGCTTCAAGTCCTGACTGCTTCCCCTGCAGTCCAGCTCCCTGCCTATGCTCCTGGGAGAGCAGGGGAGGATGACACAGGGGCTTGTGCCCCTGTTTGATCCTGTGCCCCTGTGGGACATGTGGAGGAAGCTGCTGGTGTCCGGGCTTGTCCTGGCCCAGCCACATCTGGCTCTGGTGGTGGTCCTTGGGAAGTGAGCCAGCAGATGCAAGAAAGATTGCTCTCTCTCTCACTCTCTGTTTCTTTGTGCTTCAAACAAAACAGGACAGATCCAGACAGGCATGCAGGAGGGAAGGAAGTGAAAGAAAGCTGCTGTCCTGGGTGGCAGGGAGTGTGCTGTGACTGAAGACTGCTTTTGTCTGCCAATGCAGAAACCAAGGGTGTGAGTAAGGCTTCTGTCCTGGGACTTCTGTGCAACCACTCCAAAGAGTGTCCTTGAGAGTGAATTTCTCTTAGGCTGGGTTTGTTTCCCTTGTTTGTGCAGGAGAGCCTGGAGGAGCGTCCTGCACTGAGTCCTGCTGGCCATGAGAGGACGCATAAGCTGCCCTTTCTTCCCCTGGTTGGCTGAAGATTTTGAGCACTAGAAGGTCCAGCACCAGCCATCCTAGTGTCAGATGGGAATCCTGGACAGAATTCCTTTATATGTGTTCCTTGAAGGTTGGGCTCCAAGGCCGAACAGCCCGCATATGAAGAATCAGGAGGGGGTGGAGGACGCTTGTGGCCTTGCAAAAGGCCAGGTCTCTGTGCTAGTAAGTGGCTGTCTGTCTTCACCAGCAAGGTACAACCTAGGGCACAAGGAGAACTAGAAGCTGAAGTTCCACGTCACGGTCCCCAGAGGCCCAGTGGAGTCCCAGTCAGTAAGCCCACAAGCCCTATGGGAGCTGGAATCCCATGTGAGTGTGCACACGGACCCTCTGGGAGCTGGAGTCCCACATCAGTGTGCCCATGGGGCCCGTGAGACCTGGGGTCCCATGTCTGTGTACCCACGAGCCCTCTTGGACCTCAATCCTAATTCAGCATTCCAAAATCCCTGTGGAACCTGGGGTCCCACGTCAGCGTGTCCATGGACCCTCTGAGACTGGAATTACACACCAGCTGACTAGCAATGATGGTTCGCAGATGAGGTACCCGGAAAACTTTCCGGAATCTGGAATCATAGGAACCTACTCCCTGCTGGGGTTCAGCAGCAGAGGACCATCCTGTCTGCTGGGGAACGGCAGCAGAGGAACCTCCACCCTGCTTGGGTGCGGCAGCAGAGGACCCTAGTCCCTGCAAGGTCCGACAACAGAGGACCCTCATCCCTGCTGCTGGACACCAGCAGAGAGGAAGCATCAGAGGTCCTTCCTCTCTGCGGTGGTCCAGCACCAAAGGACCATCCTCTCTGCTGGACCGCAGCAGAGAGGAAGCAGCACTGGACCCTCCTCTCTGCTTCTGGGGTCCAGCAGCCACAGAGGACCCTCCTCTGCAGCTGGTGTCTGGAACCACAGACCTACTCTGCTTCTGGGGTCACGTAGAAGAAGACCCTCCTTGCTGCTGGGTTCTGGCACCAGAGGACCCTCCTCTGCTGTTGGGGTCCATCAGCAGAGGACCATCCTATGCTGCTTCAGTATGGAACGGAAGACCCTCCTCTGCTGTTGGAGTCTGGCAACAATGGAGCCTCCTCAGCTGCTGTGGTCAATCAGCAGACGACCCTTTTGTCTGCTTTTGTCTAGCACGACAGGACACTCGTCTCTGCTAGTTTCCAGCAGAGAGGAAGCAATAGAGGACCCTCCCCTCTGCGGGAGTCTGGCAGCAGAGGACCCTCCTCTCCTTCTGGATTTCAGCAGCACAGGACTTTCGTCTGCTGATGGACCCCAGCAGAGAGGAAGCAGCAGAGGACCCTCCTCTCCTACTGGACAACAAAGAGAGAAAGCCGCAGAGGAACCTCCTGTTCTGCTGGGGTCTGGCAGCAGAGGACCCTCCTCTCTGCTGGGGTCCAGTTGCCGAAGACCCTGCAACCTGTTGTTATTTGGCAGCAGAGGAACTTCCCCAGTGTTGGGGTGGAGTAAAGAGGAAGTAGCATAGATACCTCCTCCATGCTGTGGTCCAAGCACAGAGGACCGTCCTCTGCAGCTGGACCTCAGCAGAGAGGAAGATGCAGAGGATCCACATCTCCTGCTGGACCCCAAAGATAGGATGAAGCAGAGAACCCTGCTCTCTGCTGGGGTCCAGCAGCAGAGGACCCTCCTCCCTGCTGGGATCCGACAGCAGAAGACCCTCCTCTCTACTGGGTTCCGGCAACAGAGGACCCTCTTCCATGCTGGGGTCTGGAAGCAGAGGACACTCCTCTGCTGCTGGGGTCCGGTAAAAGTGGACCCCCATCAGATGCTGGGTTCTGGTAGCAAAGAATCCTCCTCTCTGCTGGGTTCCGGCAGCAGAGGAACCTCCTCCATGCTGGGGACTGGAAGCAGAGGACACTCCTCTGCTCCTGGGATCTGGCACCAGAGGATCCTCCTCAGCTGCAGAGGTCCGGCAGCAGAGGATTCTCCTCCCTGCTGGGGTATGGCAGCCGGGGAAACTCCTGCCTTCTGGGGTCCAACAGCAGATAGCCCTCCTCTTCTGCAGGACCCCTGCAAAGAAGTGCTTCCCTGCTACTAGACCACAGCAGAGAAGAAGTTGCAGAGGACCCTCCCCTCATGCTGCATCCCAGGGAGAGGACGCAGGAGAATACACTCCTCTTCTGCTGTGGTCCGGCACCAGTGGACTCTCTTCTCTGCTGTACCCCAGCAGAGAGGAAGCTGCAGATTACACTCCACTCATGCTGGGCATCAAAGAGAGGAAGCAGTAGAGGACACTCCTTTTCTGCTGTGGTCTGGCAGCAGAGGTCCCTAATGAGTGTTAGCGTCAGGGAGCATAGGAGCCTCCTCTCCTAATGGGGTCTAGCACCAGAGGACACTCTTCCCTGATAGACTTGGGTCTAGCAGCAGGGTCCCTCTGGTCTGCTGGAGTCTGGCAGCAAATGACCCTCTTCTCTGCTGGGGTACAGCAGCAGAGGACCCTACTCTCTGCTGATGTTCGGCAGCAGAGCACCCTCTTCTTTGCTGAGGTCTGGGAGCAAAGGACCCTCCTCTCTACTGGGGTCTGGCAGTGGTGGACCCTCCTCTCTTCTGTGGTCCTGCACCAGAGGATCCTCTTCCACTCCTGGGTTTCCACACCAGAAGACCCACCTCCCTGCTGCTGGGGTCCGGGCTCATAGGACACTCCTCTACTGCTGGGTTCTGGCACCAGAGGACCTTCCTCTGTTGATGGGGTCTGGCAGCAGCGGATCCTCCGACCGGCTAGTGTCCCGCAGCAGAGGATCTCAACTGCTGCTGGGGACGGCACCAGAGGACCTTCCTCTCTGCTGGGATCTGGTACCAGAGGACCCCCCTCCTCTGCTGGCATCCAGTACTGTAGGAACCCCCTCTGCTGCTGTTGTCCGGAACCAGAGTACACCTCTCTGCTGCTGGGGTATGGCAGCAGAGGACCTCTCTCCCTTCTGAGGTCCTGCACCAGAAGACCCTACTATTCTGCTAGGGTCGGGCACCAGAGGACCCAACTCTGCTGCTGGGGTCCGGCACCAGAAAACCCTCCTCCCTGCTGTGTTCCCGAGACAACAGGGCCCTTCTCCCATGTGGGGTCTAGTGACAGATGACCACCCTCTCTGCTGGGTACAGCAGCAGAGCATCCACCACTGCTGCTGTTGTCTGAAACCAGATGACAACCCTCTCTGCTGGGGTCTAGCACTAGAGGACCCTCCTCTGCTGCTGGCGTCCGGCACCAGAAGATCCCCCTCTGCTGATGGGGTCCAGCACCAGAGGACCTCCGTATGCTCCTGGGGTCTGGCAGCAGAGAACACTCCTTCTGCTGGGTTCCTGCAGCAGAGAACTCCCCTCTGCTGCTAGGGTCTGGCACCAGAGGAAAACCTTGTTATGCTGTGGTGCAGTACCCAGGTACTCTCCTCTCCTACTGGGGTCCAGTGGCAGAGGACACTCCACTCTGCTGGCGTCCAGCACCAGATTACCGCCTTCTGCTGCTGGTGTGTGGCAGCAGAGGACCCACCTCTGCTACTGGACCCCAGTGGAGAGGTAGCAGCAAACGACCCTCCTCTCCTGCTGGACCCCTGCAGCAGAGGACTCACCTCTGCTGCTGGAGCACAGCAAAGGGGAAGTTGCAGAGGAACCTTGTTCGCTACTGGACCCCAAAGAAAGGACACACAGAGGATCCTACTCTTCTACTGGCGTCCTGCAGCAGAGGACCCTCCTGTCTCCTGATGTCCGGCAGCAGAGGAAGTCCTCCTCTCCTGATGTCCGGCAACAGAGAGCCCCTTGTGCTGCTGGATTCCGGCACCAGAGAACTCCCTTATGCTGTTTGGGTCTGGCAGCAAAGAACCCCCCTCTGCTGCTGAATTTTGGTTCCAGAGGACCCCCTTGTCCTACTGGGGTTTGGTAGCAAATGACACTCCTTATGCTGGGTTCTGGTAGCAGACAACACCCATGTTCTGCTGGGGACCAGCAGCAGAGTTCCTCCCTCTGCTGTTGGTGTCTGGAAGCACAGGACACCCCTCTGATGCTAGGGAACGGCACCAGAGGACCCCCTCTGCTACTGGGGTCTGGCAGCAGAACACCCTCCTCCTGCTGGGTTCCTGCAGCTGAGGACCCTCCTCCCTGCCTTGGTACGGCAGCAGAGTCCCTCCTCTCTGCTGGGGTCTGGCACAACAACACCCTACACTCTGCTGGGGTTCAGCAACAGAGAACCCTCCTCTGTTGCTGGGGTCCATCAACAGAGGACACCGTTCTCTGCTGGGATCCAGCACCAGAGGACCCTCCTCTCAGCTTGCTCAAGCAGCAGAGGACCTTCATCTCTGCTGGGGCCCGGCACCAGAGTTCAATCCTCTACTGCTCAGGTCAGACAGCAGAGGACACTCCTCCCTGCTGTGATCCGGCAGCAGAGGACTCTCCTCTGCTTTTGGGGTCTGGCACCAGAGGACCTCCCTCTCTGCTGGGGTCCAGCAACAGAGGATCTTTCTCTGTGCTGGGGTGTTTCACCAGATGACACCCCTCTCTGCTGGGGTCCAGCACAGGATGACCCTCCTATGTGCTGGAGTCCCCCAGCAGAGCACCCTCCTCTCCTGGGGTCTAGCATGAGAGGACCCTCCTTCTCTTCTGGGGTCCTGCAGTGCAGGATCCTGCTCTCTGCTGGGGTCCGGCAGCAGAGTACCCTACTCTCTGCTGTTGTCCCGCACCAGAGACCCCCCCCCCCCTTGCTGGTGTCCGGCACCAGAAGACCCTCCTCTGCTGCTGGGACTGGCAGCAGAGAACCATTCTCCCTGCTGGTTTACAGCAGAAGAGGATGCTCTACTGCTGCTGGGGTCTGGTAGCAGAGGACCCTTCACTCTGTAGGACAACAGCAGAGAGGCGAGTCCTCTGCTGCTTCCTCTATGCTGGGGTCCGACAGCACCAGAGGACCCTCCACTGCTGCTGGGGTCTAGCCTCAGAGTACCCCCCTCTGTAGCTTGGTTCCAGCACCAGAGGACCCTCCTCTGCTGATGGTGCCGGCAGCAGAGGACCCTACTCCCTGCTGTTTTCCAGCACCAGAGCACCCTGCTCTGCTGCTGGGGTGTGGAAACAGTAGATCCTCCACTCTGTTGGACCCCAGCAGAGAGGTAGCAGCAAAGGAGCTGCCTCTCTGATGGTTTCCGGCAGCAGAGGACCCTCCTCTGTACTGGGGTCCGGCAGCAGAGGACCATCGTCCCTGCTGAGGTCCAGAAGAATGAACCCTCCTCCCTGCTGTGGTCCGACACCGGAGGACCACCCTCTGCTGTTCTGGTGCGGCACCAGAGGACCCCCTCTCTGCATGGGTCTAGCACAAGAAGACCCTCTTCTCTGCTGGGGTCCAACACCAAAGGAAGCAGCACAGGATCCTCCACTCTGCTGGGGTGCTGCAGCAGATGACACACCACTTCTGCTGGGTTTAAGCAGCAGAGTTCCTACTCTCCTGCGGGACACCTGCAGCATAGGACCCTCCTATGCTGCTGGACCCGAGCAGAGAGGAAGTACAGAGGACACTCAACTCCTGTTCGACCCCAAAGAGAGGATGCGGCAGAGGAACCTCCTCTTCTGCTGGGGTCCGGCAGCAGAGGACCATGATCTCTGCTGAGGTCTCGCAGCAGAGAACACTCCCCTCTGCTGGGGTCTGGCAACAGAGGACCCTACTCCCTGCTGGGGCCTGGCAGCCGAGGACACACCTCCCTGCTGGGGTTCAGCAGTGGAGGACCCTCCTCTGCTGCTGGGGTCCGGCAACAGAGGAACCTCGTTCCTGCTGTGTTCCGGCAGCAGAGGATTCTCCTTCCTGCTGGATTCGGACAGCACAGGAACCTACTCTGCTGAAGGAACATAGCGGAGAGAAAGCATCAGATGACCCTTTTCTCTTCTGGGGTCCAGCATCAGAGACCCTCCTTTCTGCTGGACCCCAGCACAGAGGAAGCCGCAGAGGACAATCCTCTCTGCTGAGGTACAACAATAGAGTACCCTCCTCTCTGCTGGGGTCCGGCAACAGAAGATCCTCATCTGCTGCTGATGTCCAACAGCAGATGCCCATCCTCTGCTTTTGGTGTCCGGCAGCATAAGACACTCCTCTCCGTTGGACCCCATCAGAGAGGAATCAGCAGAGGACCATCCTCTCTACTGGGGTACAGCAGTAGAGGACCCTCCTCTCTGTTGAGGTCCATCACCAGAGGATCCGCCTCTCTGCTGGGGTCCAGCAGAGAAGAAGCAGCAGATGACCCTCCTCTATGCTGGAGTCCAGAGGAGGACCTCCATCTCTGCTGGCGTCCGGCAGCAGAGGATCATCCTCTTCTGCTGGGGTCCGGCAGCACCAGATCTTCCTCTCTGCTTCTGCCTGGCACCATAGGTTCCCCCTCACTGCTGTTTTCCTGCAGAGAGAAAGGAGCAGAGGACATTCCTCTTCTGTTGGACAATAAAGAAGGAAGCAGCATGGGACCCTCCTGTTCTGCTGGCTCTGGCAATAGGGGACCCTCCTTCCTTCTGTGGTCCAGCAGAAGATGACACTCGTCCCTGTGGGGTCCGGCAGCAGAGGACCATCCTCTCTGCTGGGTCCGGCAGCAGAAAACTTCCCTCTTCTGCAGGGATCCGGCACCAGAGAACACCTCTCTGCTGGGGTCGGGCAGCAGAGGGTCCTACTCTACTGCTGGGGTCTGGAAAAATAGGATACTCCTCTCCGTTGGACCCCAGTGGAGAGGAATCAGCAGAGGACCGTCCTCTCTGCTGGAGTCCAGCAGTAGAGTACTCTCCTTTCTGCTGGGGTCCAGAACCAGAGGACTCTCCTCACTGCCGGTGTCCAGCATAGATGAAGCAACAGAGGACCCTCCTCTCTGCTTGGGTCCAGCAGAAGAAGACCCTCTTCTTTACTGGGGTCCGGCAGCAGATAACACTCCTGTATTGCTGGGGTACCGCTGCAGAGGACCCACTTCCCTGCTGGGGTCTGGCAGCAGTGGACACTCCACTTTGCCTTGGTTGCAGCAGCTGAGGACCCTCCTCTCCTGCTGAACCCCTGCAGAAGATGACCCTCCTATGCTGCACGACCTCAGCAGAGAAGAAGTTCTATAGGACCCTCGTTTCCTCATGGACTTCAAAAAGAGGCCGCAGCAGAGGACCCTCCTCTTCTGTTGTGGTCGGGGAGCAGAGGACCCGCTTCTTCTGCTGGGGTCCGTCAACAGAGGACCCTTCGCTCAGCTGGGGTCCAGGAGCATAGGACCCACTCACTGCTGGGGTCCGGAAGCAGTGGACCTCCTCTGCTGGACCCCAGCAGGGAGGAAGCAGCAGAGGACCCTCCTCTCTTCTGTGATCCAGCAGCAGAGGACACTCCTCTCTGCTCTGCCAAAACAAAGAGGAAGCAGCAGAGGACCCACCTCTCTGCCTGGGTTTGACACCATATGACGTTCCTCTCTGCTGGGTCTAGCACGTGAGGACCCTCGTCTGTGCTAGGGTCCAGCGAGTAAAATGCAGCAGAGGACCCTTCTCTCTGCTGGAGTCCAGCAGCCAAGGACCCTCCTATCCTGCTGAACACCAAAGAGAGGAAGCAGGAGAGGACCTCTCTGCTGGGGTCAGGCTCCAGAAGACACTCATTCCTGCTGGGGACAGGCAGCTGAGGACCCTGGTCTCTGCTGGGGTACAGCAGAAGAAGACCCCCCTCCGCTGCAGGTGTTCAGCATCAGAGTACCCTCCCCTCTGCTGGGGTCCGGCTGCAGAGAACCCTGTTCTCTGCTGTGTTCCTGCAGCAAAGGACCCTCCTCTCTGCTGGGGTCCGACAGTAGTGGAATCTCTCTCTGCTGGGTTCCGGCACCAGAGGATCCTCCTCTGCTGCTGGGGTCCGGTACAACAGGACCATCCTCCCTGCTGTCGTCCGGCACCAGAGGACCATCCTCTGCTCCTAGGGTCCTGCATCAGAGTACTCTCCTCTGCTGCTTGTGTCCGGCACCAAAAGGCTCCTCTCTCTGCATGGGTCCTGCAGCACAGGACCCTCAACTGCTGCTGGGGCCCGGCACCAGAGGACACCACTCTCTAATTGTGTCCAGCAGCAGAGGACCCTCATAACTGCTGGGGTCCAGCAGCAGAGGACCCTCTCTCTGCTGGTGTCCAGCACCACAGGAACCACCTCCCTGCTGGTGTCTGGTACCAGATTACCCTCCCTGCTGCTGGGTTCTGGCACCAGAGTACTCCCTCTCTGATTGGGTCCAGCAGCAGAGGACCCTCCTCACTGCTGGGGTCCAGCAGCAGAGGACCTTCCTCTCTGCTGGGGTCTGGCAGCAGAGGACCCTCCTGTCTGCTGTAGTGCAACACCAGAGAAGCCTCGTCTTCTGCTGTGGTCCAGCAGCAGAGGAAACTCCTCTCAGCTGGTGTCCAGAAGCAGAGCACCCTCCTCTCTGCTGAGTTTCAGCACGAGAGGACCTTCTTTTCTGCTTGGATCCAGCACCAGAAGACCCTCCTCTCTGTTGGGTCCAACATCCGAGAATCCTCCTCTATGCTGGTGTCCGGCAGTAGAGGACCCTCTTTTCTGCTCAGGTCCTGCAGTAGAGGACCCTCTTCTCTTTTTGGTTCTGCCAGCAGAGGACGCTCCTTCTTGCTGGGGTCCTGCAGCAGAGGACCTTCATCCATGTTGGAGAGCCTTGGATGAGCGTCCTGCACTGAGTGCTGGTGGCCACGAGAGAGCGCCCATAGCCGCCCTTTGTTCTTTCTTTTTTTCTTTTCTTTTTTTTTTTTTTTTACACATTTATTTATTTTATTCCAAGGTCAGATATACAGAGAGGAGGAGAGACAGAGAAGATCTTCCGTCTGATGGGTCACTCCCCAAGTGAGCCACAATGGCTGGTGCACGCCGATCCAAAGCCGGGAACCTGGAGCCTTTTCTAGATCTCCCATGTGGGTGCAAGTTTCCAAAGCTTTGGGCCATCTCTACTGCTTTCCCAGGCCACAATCAGGGATGTGGTTGGGAAGTGGAGCAGCTGGGATAAGAACCGGTGCCCATATGGGATCCTGGCTCGTTCAAGGCGAGGACTTTAGTTGCTAGGCTGCAGAGCCAGGCCCCAAGCTGCCCTTTCTACCCCTGGTGGGCTCAGGCCTTCTGAGCTCCAGACAGTCCAACCTGAGCCATCCTAGTGTGAGGTGGGGGTCCCTGACAGTATTCTGGTACACATGCTGTTGAAAGAAGAGGGCTCCAAGGCCGAACAGCCCACATACCAAAGCCCGGGAGGGAGGAGGACGTTTGGGGCGTAGCATCAGCCCAGGCCTCTGTGATAGGAAGTGTCAGGGTGCCTTTAACAGCAGTGCACTTAAAGAACCCTGGGAGATGGACTCCCACATCAGCATGCCCACAGACCCTCAGGGAGCTGGAGTCCCATGCCTGCATCCTCAGAGCCCTCTGAGAGCTGGTGTTAAACACCAGGCCACTGGGGTTGTACTTGGCCACATGAGGTCCCAGGAAACCTTACCGCCACCCACATTACTCGCAGAGGACCCTGAGATGCAGGCTCTGGGAATTCTTTGGCAAGTGGAGCAATTCCTTGATGGGCTGCCAAGAGGGCTTCATGGACCTTTTTTTTTTTATTACAAAGTCCGAGATACAGAGAGGAGGAGAGACAGAGAGGAAGATCTTCCGTCCAATGATTCACTCTCCAAGTGAGCCGCAATGGCTGGTGCACGCCAATCCGAAACTGGGAACTTGGAACCTCTTCCGGGTCTTCCATGTGGGTGCAGGGTCCCAAAGCTTTGGGCCGTCCTCGACTGCTTTGCCATGCCACAAGCAGGGAGCTGGGTGGGAAGTGGAGCAGCCGGGATTAGAATCGGTGCCCATATGGGATCCCGGGGCTTTCAAGGCAAAGATTTTGGCCACTAGGCCACGCTGATGGGCCCCGGCTTCATGTATTTTTGCATGTGTGGGGTGGTGGTTAAGGTGATACACTACTCGGCCTGCCTTGGCCTCGCTGATTGGTGTCTGGGCATGTGGGCTCCTAAGCCAGGAGCCAGGTGGATGGGCAAGTAGGCACCAGAGGTCACCAGCCATCTGCAATAGGAAGTCCCAGGCCCTAGCTGCTAAAGAAAGCACCCTGCAACAGGCAGCCCTGCTGCCCAGCACATATGATGATGGCCGGGGAGCCCCCAAGGCCCGCACAAGCGAAGGCTTTCAGGGCCTGTGCTTCCTGCACACAACAGGGTGCACAAAGCTGCCTTTCCTATCTCTAGCTAGCACTTGAGGGGTCAGCCATCCCTGTCATTTGCTTTGGAGGCAGGAATTTGGTCTCACAGCCTCCAGCCAGATGCTGCTGCCCTCTTGTTCACCAGGGAGTGCCTCACCCTCCTCCATGGATCCTTCTGGATTCAAGACTCTTCCTCCTGCTGGTTAGCTGTGGACTGTTGGCCGCCGCTGATGTGCCATCTTCCACAAGACATCCCAACAGCTGACATCTGTTCTTCACAGAGGTCCTTCTCCCCAGGACAGGTAGAGTAGCAACATGCCTGGATCCCTCGTCTGTACTGGCTGCTCTCACAGCACGGAACGGCATAAGTTGTGCAAGCCAGGGGGACAGGCACCTTCAGCAGCCTGGTGAAGGAGCTCCTTAAGGGTCCAGCAAGGATTGGTGTGGTGTGGTGTGTGTTGTGTGGTGTGGTGTGGTGCATGGTATTGTCCCAGTGGGTGAAGCCTCAGCCTGCCAGGTGGATGGCCTGTACAGGTGCTGCTTCAAATCCTGGCTGCTTCCACTGCAGTCCAGCTCCCTGCTGATCCTCCTGGGAGAGCAGCGGAGGATGCTGCAGGGGCTTGTGCCCCTGTGCCCGTGTGCCCCTGTGCCCCTTTGGGAGATCTGGAGGGAGCTCCTGGTTCCTGGGCTTGTCCTGACCCAGCCACAGCTGGCTCTGGTGGTGGTCCTTGGGGATGTGAGCCAGCAGATGCAAGAAAGATTCTGTCTCTCCCTCTCTGTTCCTCTGTGCTTCCAAGAAAAGAGGACAGAGGGAGGCAGGAGGGAGGAAGGAAAAGACAGAAAGCTGCTGGCCTCCTGCGAGGGAGCATGCTGTGTGCTGTGCTGTGACTCTAGACTGCTTTTAGCTGTCAATGCAGACCCCCAGGGCGTGCATATAGCTTCCGTCATGGGACTTGTGTGCAAGCTCTAAAAAGAGTGTCCTTGAGAGCAAATGCCTCTCTGAGCTGGGGTGTTTCCATTGATTTGGCAGGAGAGCCTTGGATGAGCATCCTGCAGTGAGTCCTGGTGGCCACGAGGGTGCCCCATGCTGCCCTACCTTTTTTTTAAAAAACAGATTTATGTATTTTATTCCAAAGTCAGATATACAGAAAGGAGAAGAGACAGAGAGAAAGATCTTCCGTCCGATGATTCACTATCCAAATGAGCCGCAAGAGCCGGTCCCCTGGGGACGCACTCTGCTGGGGCCTCAGTGAGAGGGACCCTTGGCCCCCCCTCCATCCCCTCCCTATCTGCTGGGGCATCTGCAAGATGGTCCATCTCGTGAGCCCCTCTGCCTGGGTCTCAGCGATATGGTCCTCGTCGGACCCCCCTCTCTCTCTACCTGGGCTTCAACTAGAGGGACCCCCGGCGACCCCTTCCTCGCTGCTGGGGCCTCAGCGTGAGGGACCCCCTGTGCCACCTACACTCTCTGCTGGGGCCACAGCGAGAGAGATCCTCAGAGCCCGAACGTCTCTCTGTTTTGGGGACTCAGCCAGAGGGTCCCCCTCAAGACCGCGTCTTCTGGGGCCTCAGTGAGAGGGACCCATGAGTCCCACTACCTCTCTGCTGGGTCCTCCGTGAGAAGGTCACCCTGGGAACCACCTCTCCTGGGGCCTCAGTGAGAGGGACCCCCTCGGGACGCCCTCTTTTGGGGACTCAGCAAGGGGGAACCCTGGAGACCCTGCCTCTCTGCTGGGGCCTCAGCGAGAGGGGCCCCCTTGGGACCCCCTCTGCTGGGGCCTCAGCGAGGGGGAACCCCGGCGACCCACTTTGCTTGGGCCTCAGTTAGAGGGACACCCGGAGCCATCTAACCTCTCTGCTGGGGCTGAGCGAGAAGGGACCACTCGGCACCCCCTCTGCTGGATCCTCATCGAGAGTGTCCACCTCGGGACCCCCTCAGTTGGGGCTTCAGTGAGGGGGAACCCTGGCGACCCTTGCTCTCTGATGGGGCCTCAGCGAGAGGGTCCCCCTTGGAACCCTCTCTGCTGGGGCCTCAGCGAGAAGGAACCTCGGTGACCCCCTTTGCTTGGGCCTCAGCTAGAGGGACACCCGGAGCCACCTAACCTCTCTGCTGGGGCCTAGGCGAGAGGGTACCACTCAGGATCCCCTTTGCTGGAGCCTCAGCGAGTTGGACCCCCAGAGCCACCTTCCCTCTCTGTTGATGCCTCAGCAGGAGGGTCTCACTCGGGACACCCTCTGCTGGAGCCTCAGTGAGAGTGTCCCCCTCGGACCCCTCTTCTCTCAATGCTGTGGCCTCAGTGAGAGGATTCCACTCGGGACCCTCTCTGCTGGGGCCTCAGCGAGATGGTTCCCCCAGACCACCATCTCTCTCTCTGCCTGGGACGCATCGAGAGAGATCATCAGAGCCCGACCCTCTCTCTGTTGTGGACTCAGCCAGAGAGTCCCCCTCAGGACCCCGTCTTCTGGGGCCTCAGTGAGAGGAACCCATGAGTCTCACTACCTCTCTGCTGGGTCCTCCATGAGAGGGTCCCCCTGGGCACCACCTCTCCTGGGGCCTCAGCGAGAGGGACCATCTCGGGACCCCCTCTGCTGGGGCATCAGCAAGAAGTTCCCGCTCGGCCCACCCTCCCTCTCTGCTGGGGCCTCATCAAGAGGGTCCTTCTTGGGACCCCCTCTGCTCTTGCCTCAGCGAGAGTAACCCTCGGACCTCCCCTCTCTCTGTGCTGTGTCCTCAGTGAGAGGGTCCCACTCAGGAAGCCCTCTGCTGGGTCCTCAGCCCGAGGGTCCCCCTCGGAATCCCTCTCCATCTCTGCTGGGGCCTATGTCAGAGGTTCCCCCTAACTCAGGTATATTAGGCCTTTATATATTATGTAAGTATGTTAGTATTTGTGAAGCACCCCTCTCTTTATCTTGTCTTTCTGCTATGAGCACCAGGTTCCTACATTTCCTGCCAGTTTCTATTTTAACCAGACTATCAGACTGTCTGGTGTGTGACCCCAGCTGTTGGGGGTCTGGCCCTCCCTTTATAAATAGCATAATCTCTGCCCGTGCTTCTGCTTATCATTCCCCTGTTATTACCACAGGGAAAATACCCACCTTCTCTACGTGGCAGCTTTGTGGGGTTTGGACATGACTGGCATGCACCCCGTTTTCCCTTCTTTAGGAATGCAATGATTCCTGTGGAATCTATTAGTTCCATCATTCCTCTGAACTTGAGGACTCGCTCACATGAGTGAACCTCAGCTCCTTGAATTTGAAGCTTGTGTCTGCCTGTATTATCCCCATGTTTCTCTCTCACATACAGAAAACACCTCTGAAGTGAATGACACCACGTTCCAGTGCACCCTGACAGCGTGCTGGAATGGCAATTGCAATTCTGCTGTTCTTCAGCCCCTGCCCTGAATCCTGCCTGTGTCTGTTGGGACTGACGGAGAGGCCTCTGTTGGCCTGATAAAGAATAAAAGAGACTGGCATAGTGGCGACCACCATAGCCAGTATATCAGCAGCTGCCACCACCAGTTACCTTGGTGACAATGAACAAGGTTGCGGTACGGACTGCCAGAGTTATGGAACAATAGGACTTTACTGATGTACATGAGCGGGTGGGCACCCTTGTGTTGTAACTGTGGGTTGATCTGTTGGCAGAGGAACAGCAGAGGCTGTGAGATTGGGTCTAGGCCTCTTGTACCCCATCGTATGCCTTTTTGTGTGCAACACCTATGCACGTGCAAAATGCTTCCCAAGCCCGGGAACTGCTGTCTGCTCATTGCTACCGAGCTAAAGATACTCCTATGGTCAGGGCCTCTTGTTCCCCATCATATGCTTTATGTATGTTTCACCTGTGTAGTGCTATGTTTTCCCAAGCCCGGAAACTGTTGTCTGCTTATTGATACCAAGCTAAAAGCACTCCTAGCTATGGAACAGGGTTACCAGCCTCCCTGAATATGGTTTGTGCATCTGCAGCAGGCAATGCTTGAATGGCAGCCAGTGACAGGTAAGATGGACCAGGCACTGAACAACCTAATACAGGGGCTCTGTCATGTTACAGAGATTCCCGATAAAGGGTAAAGCTGATAACCTGAGAGTCTACAACCTAAGACCGGCACATTCAAGTCAGCTTTAAAGCAAAAAATGCGGTCCTGTTGTGGGCTAAGAAGATGATTAGCACTCGTTAAGCTGAGCACTAGGGGAAAGGGCTTGGGACTAAAAGCACCTGGTTTAATTGGACTCAGCCGCATGCAATGTTCTGTACATGAAGGTGTGGGGGAAAGAGCAAAATCAGGAGAGGGGAAAGAGCAAAATGGGAAGACTTCAGAGACTTCCACCATCTCTGTTCTCCGTGTCGGTGACTCATGCACAGACTTTCGCCGTGTTCACGAGCTGCTTCTGTTGGACGGAACACATTTTCCCATCTTCAGGGCATCCTGAGAAACATTTGTGGGATGAGGGGCATCTTGGTCGTGTGTATTGGAGGCAGGAATTTGGCCCCACAGCCTCCTACCACCAGCCACTGCCCTCTTGTTCACCAAGGAATGCTTCACCCTATTCCAGGACCATCCTGGATTCAAGACTCTTTCTGCTGCAGACAACCTGTGAACCATCAGCTGCCACTGATGTGCCACCTGAACCAAGAAACCCCAACAGCTGACGTGTATTCTCCACAGAGGCTTTCTCACCAGGAGAGGTAGAGTAGCAGCATGCCTGGATGCCTTGTTGGTGCCCGCTGCTCTCTCAGCATGGAACAGGCAGAGTTGTGCCTTCAAGGGGGACACGTACTTTCACCGGCCTGTTGAAGGAGGTGCTGAAGAAACTGGTAAGGGATGGAGTCGGGTGGTGCGGGTTTTGGTGGTTGGGGAGGGGTCCTAAAGTTCAAGCCTCAGCCTGCGAGGCTTGTGTGCAGTTCAGCTGTATGGGTGCTGCTTCAAGCCCTGACAGCATCCTCTGCAGTCCAGCTCCCTGCCAATGGTGCTGGGAGAGCAACAGAGGATGGCGCAGGGGCTTGTGCCCCTGTGGCCCTGTGCCCCTGAGGGACATGTGGAGGAAGCTCCTGGTTTCTGGGTTTGTCCTGGGCCAGCCACATCTGGCTCTGGTGGTAGTCCCTGCGGAAGAGAGGCAGCAGATGCAAGAAAGATTGCTCTCTCTCTCCCTCTCTGTTCCTGTGTGCTCCAAGCAAACAGGACAGATTCAGACAGGCAGGCAAGAAGGCAGGAAGAGAGAGATTGCTATTGGCCTCCTGGCAGGCAGGGAGTGTGCTGTGTGCTGTGCTGTGACTGAAGACTGCTTTTGTCTGCCAATGCAGACCGCAAGGGTGTGCGTAGGGCTTCTGTCCTGGGACTCCTGTGAAACATCTCCAGAGTGTGTTCTTGAGAGTGAATTTCTCTCAGGCCGAGTTTGTTTCTCTTGTGCATGAGAGCCTGGAGGAGCGTCCTGCAGTGAGTCCTGCTGTCCATGAGAGGGCGCATAAGCTGCCCTTTCTCCCCTTGGTTGGGCTCATTCCTTTTGAACACTAGACAGCCAAGCCCCAGCCATCCTAGTGTCAGGTGGGGGTCCTGGAGAGTGTTCCTGAATACTTGTCCCTTGAAGATTGGGATAAGGCTGAAAAGCCTGCAAACGCAGGTCCAGGAGGGGGTTGAGGATGATTGTGGTCTTGCATCAGCCTGGACCTCTGTGCTAGGAAGTGGCTGTGTGCCTTCACCATTAAGGTAGCACATAGGACATGGGGAGAGTGCTGGGAGCTGGAGTTCCACATTAGGGCACCCAGAGGCCCTGTGGTAGATGGAGTCCCATGTCAGCGTGCCCACAGTCCCTATGGGAGCTGGAGACTCACATTAGCATGCTCATGGGCCTCTGAGATCAGGAGACCCATGTCAGTGTGCACATGGGCCCACTAGGACTGAATCCTAGTTCAGCGTGCCCATGTGTCCTGTTGGGAATTGGGGTCTCATGTCACTGTGCCCATGGGTCTTGTAGGAGCTTGATACAAACGTCAGTGTGCCCACAGGCACTCTGGGTGTTGGAGTCCCACGTCAGTGTGCAGAAGGACCCTCTGATACCTGGAGTTACTCACTGACTGGCTAGCATTGATCTTTCGCAGATGAGCTCACCGGAAACCTTGCCACTACACCCCTTTCATCACAAAGCACCCTTGGGGACAGGGCCTGGGCTTTCGTTAGCAAGTGCAACTACTCCCCGATGGGCTGCAGAGAGGCCTTCATGTATTATTGCATGTGTGGGGTGGCAGTTAGGGTGATACAGCACTCGGCCTTCCTCTGCCTAGCTGGGTGGTGTCTGGGCTTGTGGGATCCTAAGGATGGAACAGTGAAAGGACAAGTAAGCACCAAAGGACACCAGTCATCTGGAATAGGAAGTCCCAGGGGTTAGCTTCTGCGAGAGCACCCTGGGACATGCAGTCCCGCTTTCCAGCAGGTAGGACGGTGGCCTGGGAGCAACCAAGGCCTGCACAGAATAGGCCTTCCCATGCCATGGGCAGGCATGGGCTCACGAGGATCATTTTGCCTTCTTCAGGGCATCCTAGGAAACACCTGTGGGGGGGGGGTGATCAGGCATCTCCATCGTGTGAATTGGAGGCAGAAATTTGGCCCCACAACCCCCTACCAAATGCCATTGGCCTTTTATTCACTAGGGAATGCTTCACCCTCCTCCAGGGGCATCCTGGATTCAAGACTCTTTCTCTTGCAGGCCACCTGGGGACCATCAGCTGCCACTGATGTGCCACCTGCCACAAGACACCTCAAAAGCTGACGTGTACTCTCCACAGAGGTCCATCTCATTAGACAGGTAGAGTAGCAGCATGCATGGATGCCATGTTGGTGCCCTCTACTCTCTCAGCACACACAGCAAAAGTTATGCAAGGCTATAGGACAAGTACATTCACGGGCCTGGTGAAGGAGCTGCTGAAGAATGCTGCTAGGGATGGAATTGGTGGAGCGGGTTGGGGTGGTGCTACGTTTTGTCTGAGGGCCTCAAGCCTCAGCCTGCCAGGCAGATGGCCTGTATGGGTGCTGCTTCAAGACCTGACTGCTTCCCCTGCAGTCTAGCTCCCTGCCTATGCTCCTGGGAGAGCAGTGGAGGATGACACAGGGGCTTGTGCCCCTGTTTGATCCTGTGCCCCTGTGGGACATGTGGAGGAAGCTGCTGGTGTCCGGGCTTGTCCTGGCCCAGCCACATCTGGCTCTGGTGGTGGTCCTTGGGAAGTGAGCCAGCAGATGCAAGAAAGATTGCTCTCTCTCCCTCTCTGTTTCTTTGTGCTTCAAACAAAACAGGACAGATCCAGACAGGCATGTAGGAGGGAAGGAAGCAAAAGAAAGCTGCTGTCCTGGGAGGTAGGGAGTGTGCTGTGACTGAAGACTGCTTTTGTCTGCCAATGCAGAAACCAAGGGTGTGAGTAAGGCTTCTGTCCTGGGACTTCTGTGCAACCGCTCCAAAGAGTGTCCTTGAGAGTGAATTTCTCTTAGGCTGGGATTGTTTCCCTTGTTTGTGCAGGAGAGCCTGGAGGAGCATCCTGCAGTGATTCCTGCTGGCCATGAGAGGGCGCATAAGCTGCCCTTTCTTCCCCTGGTTGGCTGAAGATTTTGAGCACTAGAAGGTCCAGCCCCAGCCATCTAGAGTCAGGTGGGAATTCTGGACAGAATTCCTTTATATGTGTTCCTTGAAGGTTGGGCTCCAAGGCCGAACAGCCCGCATATGAAGGACCAGGAGGGGGTGGAGGACGCTTGTGGCCTTGCAACAAGCCAGGCCTCTGTGCTAGTAAGTGGCTGTCTGTCTTCACCAGCAAGGTACAACCTAGGGCACAAGGAGAACTAGAAGCTGGACTTCCACGTCACGGATCCCAGAGGCCCAGAGGGACCTGGAGTCCCAGTCAGTAAGCCCACAAGCCCTATGGGAGCTGGAATCCCATGTGAGTGTGCACACGGACCCTCTGGGAGCTGGAGTCCCACATCAGTGTGCCCATGGGGCCCGTGAGACCTGGGGTCCCATGTCTGTGTACCCACGAGCCCTCTTGGACCTCAATCCTAATTCAGCATTCCAAAATCCCTGTGGAACCTGGGGTCCCACGTCAGCGTGTCCATGGACCCTCTGAGACTAGAATTACACACCAGCTGACTAGCACTGATGGTTCGCAGATGAGGTACCCAGAAAACTTTCCGGAATCCGGAAGCAGAGGAACCTCCTTCCTGCTGGGGTTCAGCAGCAGAGGACCATCCTGTCTGCTGGGGAACGGCAGCAGAGGAACCTCCACCCTGCTTGGGTGCGGCAGCAGAGGACCCTAATCCCTGCAGGGTCCAGCAACAGAAGACCTTCATCCCTGCTGCTGGACACCAGCCGAGAGGAAGCATCAGAGGTCCTTCCTCTCTGTTGCAGTCCCTCACCAGAGGACCCTCCTCTCTGCTGGACCGCAGCAGAGAGGAAGCCGCAGAGGACCGCCTTCTGCTTCTGGGGTCCAGAAACACAGGACCTACTCTGCTTCTGGTTTCCGGTAGAAGAAGACACTCCTTCCTGCTGGGTTCTGGCACCAGAGGACCCTCCTCTGCTGGTGGGGTCCAATCAGCAGAGGACCATCCTTTGCTGCTTTGGTGCGGAACAGAAGGACCCTCCTCTGCTGTTGGAGTCCGGCAACAATGGAGCCTCCTCAGCTGCTGTGGTTCATCAGCAGACGACCCTTTTTTTCTGCTGGGGTCTAGCACGACAGGACACTCGTCTCTGCTAGTTTCCAGCAGAGAGGAAGCAATAGAGGACCCTCCCCTCTGTGGGAGTCTGGCAGCAGAGGACCCTCCTCTCCTTCTGGATTTCAGCAGCACAGGACTTTCGTCTGCTGATGGACCCCAGCAGAGAGAAAGCAGCAGAGGACCCTCCTGTTCTGCTGGGGTCTGGCAGCAGAGGACCCTCCTCTCTGCTGGGGTCTGGAAGCAGAGGAACCTCCAACCTGTTGCTGTTTGGCAGCAGAGGAACTTCCCCAGTGTTGGGGTGGAGTAGAGAGGAAGTAGCATAGATACCTCCTCCATGCTGTGGTCCAGACACAGAGGACCGTCCTCTGCAGCTGGACCTCAGCAGAGAGGAAGATGCAGAGGATCCACGTCTCCTGCTGGACCCCAAAGAGAGGACGAAGTAGAGAACCCTGCTCTCTGCTGGGGTCCGGCAGGAGAGGACCCTAATCCCTGCTGGGGTCCGACAACAGAGGACCCTCTTCCCTGCTGGGATCTGACAGCAGAGGACCCTCCTTTCAACTGGGTTCCGGCAACAGAGGACCCTCCTCCATGCTGGGGTCTGGAAGCAGAGGACACTCCTCTGCTGCTGGGGTCCGGCACAAGTGAATCCCCCTCAGATGCTGGGTTCTGGTAGCAACGAATCCTCTCTGCTGTGTCAGGCAACAGAGGACCCTCCTCCATGCTGGGGTCTGGAAGCAGAGGACACTCCTCTGCTCTTGGGATCTGGCACCAGAGGATCCTCTTCTGCTGCTGAGGTCCAGCAGCAGAGGATTCTCCTCCGTGCTGGGTTCCGGCAGCCGAGAAACCTTCTGCTTTCCGGGGTCCAACAGCAGACGACCCTCCTGCCTTCTGTGGGACCCCTGCAAAGAGCTTCTCCCCTGCTACTAGACCACAGTAGAGAAGAAGTTGCAGAGGACCCTCCCCTCATGCTGCACCCCAGGGAGAGGACACAGGAGAATACACTCCTCTTCTGCTGGGGTCCGGCACCAGTGGACTGTCCTCTCTGCTGTACCCCAGCAGAGAGGAAGCTGCAGAGGACACTCCACTCATGCTGGGCATCAAAGAGAGGAAGCAGTAGAGGACACTCCTTTTCTGCTGGGGTCTGGCAGCAGAGGTCCCTAATGAGTGTTAGCGTCAGGGAGCATAGGAGCCTCCACTCTTACTAGGGTCCATCACCAGAGGACACTCTTCCCTGATGGACTTGGGTCCAGCAGCAGGGCCCCTCTGGTCTGCTGGCGTCTGGCAGCAAATGACCCTCTTCTCTGCTGGGGTAGAGCAGCAGAGGACCCTACTCTCTGCTGATGTTCGGCACCAGAGCACCCTCTTCTTTGCTGAGGTCTGGGAGCAAAGGACCCTCCTCTCTGCTGTGGTCCTGCACCAGAGGATCCTCTTCCGCTCCTGGGTTTCCACACCAGAGGACCCACCTCCCTGCTGCTCGGGTCCGGGCTCATAGGACACTCCTCTACTGCTGGGGTCTGGCACCAGATGACCTTCCTCTGTTGATGGGGTCTGGCAGCAGAGGATCCTCCGACCAGCTAGTGTCCCGCAGCAGAGGATCTCAACTGCTGCTGGGGACGGCACCAGAGGACCTTCCTCTCTGCTGGGATCTGGTACCAGAGGACTCCCCTCATCTGCTGGCATCCGGTACTGTAGGAACCCCCTGTGCTGCTGGGTCCAGAACCAGAGTACACCTCTCTGCTGCTGGGGTAGGGCAGCAGAGGACCTCTCTCCCTTCTGAGGTCCTGCACCAGAAGACCCTACTATTCTGCTAGGGTCGGGCACCAGATGACCCAACTCTGCTGCTGTGGTCCGGCCACAAAGGTCCTTCCTCCTTGCTATGGTACGGCACCAGAGGACCCTGCTCCCTGCTCGAGTATGGCAGAACAGGACCATCCTCTGCTGCTGGGGTCCGACACCAGAGGTCACCTCTCGCAGCTGAGGTCCGAAACCAGAGTACCCTAGTCTCTGTTGGGGTCGAGTAGCAGGTACCCTCCTTACTCCTGGGGTCCAGCAGCAGAGGACGCTGCTCTGCTGCTGGGTTCATACAGCAGAGGACCCTCCTGCCATCTGGGGTCCCACAGCAGAGGACCCTCGTTTGCTTCTATTCCGGCATCAGAGGAACCTCCTCTGCTGCTCGGGTCCGGCATCAGAAGACTCCTCTCTGCTGGGGTCCAGCAGCAGAGGCCCCTCCTCCCGGCTGGGGTCAGGTAGCAGAGGACCCTCCAGTGCTGTTGTGTCCGGTAGCAGAGCACCCTCCTCTGCTTTGGAATCCCAGCAGAAAGGAAGCAGCAAAGGACCCTCCTCTCTGCTTTGGTCCAGCAGCAATGGACCCTCCTCTCTGCTGTGGCACAGCAGAGAGAAAGCAGAAGAGGAGCCTTTACTCAGCTGGGGCCCAGCAGCAGAGTTCTGTTGTGTTCCAGCAGCAGAGGATCCTCCTCTACTGCTGGACTCCTGCCTCCGAGGATCATCCTCTGCTGCTGGACCACAGCAGAGAGTAAGTTACAGAGGACACTCGTCTCCTGCTGGACCCCTAAGAGAAGACAAAGAGGAGGACCCTCCTCTCTGCTGGGTTCCGGCAGTAGAGAAAACTCCTCTGCTGTGGTCTGGCAGCATAGGACCCTCCTCTGCTAAGGGGTGCGGCAGCAGAGAACACCCACCTTCTGCTGGGGTCCGGCACCAGAAGACCCTCCTCAGCAACAGGGGTCCGGTAGCAGAGGTCCTCCTCTGTTGAACCCCAGCAGAGAGGAAGCAGCAGAGGACCCCCTTCTGCTACTGGGGTTTGGCAGCAGAAGAACCTCCTCCCTGCTGGACCCCTAAGAGAGGACGCAGCAGAGGACATTCCTCTTCTACTGGTGTCCAGAAGCAGAGTACCCACCTCTTCTGCTGGCTCCAGCAGCAGATGACCCTCCTGTCTGCAGTGGTCCGGCACCAGAGGACTATCCTCAGTGGAGAGGTAACAGCAAAGGACCCTCCTCTGCTGGACTCTTGCAGCAGAGGACCGTCCTCTGCTGCTGGACGACAGCAGAGGGGAAGTTTCAGAGGACCCTCTTTGCCCACAGGACCCCAGCAGAGAGGACACTACAGAGGACCCTACTCTTCTACTGGGGTCCAGCACCAAAGGACCCTCATCTATATTAGACCCCAGCAGAGAGGAAGCAGCAGAGGACCCTCCTCTACTACTGAACTAATGCATCAGAGGACCCTCCTCTGCTGCTGGACCACAGCACAGAGGAAGTTGAACTGGACCCTCGTTCCTGACTGGGCCCCAAGAGAGGAAACAGCAGGTGACCCTCTTCTAATGGCGTTCAGCAGCAGAAGATCCTCGTCTGTTGCTAGCGTCCGGCAACAGAAGACGCCCCTCTGTTGCTGGACCCCAGCAACAGAGGACTCCCCTATGCTCCTGGTGTCCTACAGCAGAGAACCCTCCTTCTGCTGGGTTCCTGCAGCAGAGGACCCCCCTCTGCTGCTGGAGTCCGGAAGCAGAGGTCCTCCCTCGGCTGCTGTTTCTGGCACCAGAGGACCCCTCACTGCTTCTGGGTTCCGGCACCAGAGGAATCACTTGTGGTGCTGAGGTCCGGTAACGAGGACTCTCCTCTCCTGCTGGGGTCCAGCAGCAGAGCACCCTCCACTCTGCTGGGGTTCAGTACCAGAGGAGCGCCTTCTGCTGCTGGGGTGCGGCAGCAGAGAACCCCCTCTGCTCTTGGGGTCTGACACCAAAGGACCCGCCTCTGCTACTGGGTCTGGCAGCAGAGGACCCCCTCCTCTTCTGCTAGTGTCCGGGAGTGGAGGTCCTCCCTCTGCTGCTGTGGTCGGGCACCAAAGGACCCCCACTCAGCTGTTGGGGTCTGGCACCAGAGGACCCTCCTCCCTGCAGGGATACGGCAGCAGAGGACCCTCATCTGCTGCTCGGGTGTGGTACCAGATGACCTCCCGTGCTGCTCGGGTCCGGCAGCAGAGGACCATCGTCTCTGCTGAAGTCCGGAATGAGAGAACACTCCTCCCTGCTGTGGTCCGGCTGCAGAAGACCCTCCTCTGTTGGTAGGGTCCGGCACCAGAGGACACCCCTTTGCTGCTCTGGTCCGGCACTAGAGGACCCCCTGTCTTGCTGGTGTCCGGCACCAGAAGACCCTCCTCTGCTGCTGGGACTGGCAGTAGAGAACCATTCCCCTTGCTGGTTTACGGCAGAAGAGGTTGCTCTACTGCTGCTGGGGTCTGGTAGCAGAGGACCCTTCACTCTGTAGGACAACAGCAGAGAGGCGAGTCCTCTGCTGCTTCCTCTCTGCTGGGATCCGATAGCACCAGAGGACCCTCCACTGCTGCTGGGGTCAAGCATCAGAGTACCCCCCTCTGTAGCTTGGTTCCGGCACCAGAGGACCCACCTCTGCTGATGGTGCCGGCAGCAGAGGACCCTACTCCCTGCTGTTTTCCAGCACCAGAGCACCCTGCTCTGCTGCTGGGGTGTGGAAACAGTAGATCCTCCACTCTGTTGGACCCCAGCAGAGAGGTAGCAGCAAAGGAGCCGCCTCTCTGATGGTTTCTGGCAGCAGAGGACCCTCCTCTGTACTGGGGTCCAGCAGCAGAGGACCATTGTCCCTGCTGAGCTCCAGAAGAATGAACTCTGCTCCCTGCTGTGGTCCGGCTGCAGAGGACTACCCTCTGCTGTTCTGGTCCGGCACCAGAGGACCCCCTCTCTGCATGGGTCTAGCACAACAGGACCCTCTTTTCTGCAGGGGTCCAGCACCAGAGGAAGCAGCACAGGAACCTCCACTCTGCTGGGGTGCTGCAGCAGATGACACACCACTTCTGCTGGGTTTAAGCAGCAGAGTTCCTACTCTCCTGTGGGACACCTGCAGCATAGGACCCTCCTCTGCTGCTGGACCCCAGCAGAGAGGAAGTACAGAGGACACTCAACTCCTGTTCGACCCCAAAGAGAGGATGTGGCAGAGGAACCTCCACTTCTGCTGGGGTCTGGCAGCAGAGGACCATGCTCTCTACTGGGGTCTCACAGCAGAGAACACTCCTCTCTGCTGGGGTCTGGCAACAGAGGACCCTATTCCCTGCTGGGGCCTGGCAGCCGAGGACCCACCTCCCTGCTGGGGTTCAGCAGTGGAGGACCCTCCTCTGCTGCTGGGGTCCGGCAACAGAGGAACCTCTTTCCTGCTGTGTTCCGGCAGCAGAGGATTCTCCTTCCTGCTGGATTTGGACAGCAGAGGAACCTCCTCTGCTGAAGGAACATAGGAGAGAGAAAGCATCAGATGACCCTCTTCTCTTCTGGGGTCCAGCATCAGAGACCCTCCTTTCTGTTGGACCCCAGCACAGAGGAAGCCGCAGAGGACAATCCTCTCTGCTGAGGTACAACAATAGAGTACCCTCCTCTCTGCTGGGGTCCGGCAACAGAAGACCCTCATCTGCTGCTGATGTCCAGCAGCAGATGCCCATCCTCTGCTTTTGGTGTCCGGCAGCATAAGACACTCCTCTCCATTGGACCCTATCAGAGAGGAATCAGCAGAGGACCATCCTCTCTACTGGGGTACAGCAGTAGAGGACCCTCCTCTCTGTTGAGGTCCATCACCAGAGGATTAGCCTCTCTGCTGGGGTCCAGCAGAGAAGAAGCAGCAGAGGACCCTCCTCTATGCTGGAGTCTGGCCGCAGAGTTCCCTCCTCTCTGCTGGCATCCGTCAGCAGAGGACCATCCTCTTCTGCTGGGTTCCGGCAGCACAAGATCCTTCTCTCTGCTGCTGCCTGGCACCATAGGTTCCCCCTCACTGCTGTTTTCCTGCAGAGAGAAAGGAGCAGAGGACAATCCTCTTCTGTTGGACAATAAAGAAGGAAGCAGCAGGGGACCCTCCTGTTCTGCTGGGTCTGGCAACAGGGACCCTCTTTCCTTCTGTGGTCTGGCAGCAGATGACACTCGTCCCTGTGGGGTGGGACAGCAGAGGACCATCCTCTCTGCTGGATCCGGAAGCAGAAAACTTCCCTCTTCTGCAGAGATCCGGCACCAGAGAACACGCCTCTGCTGGGGTCAGGCAGCAGAGGGTCCTACTCTACTGCTGGGGTCCGGAAAAATAGGACCCTCCTCTCCGTTGGACCCCAGTGGAGAGGAATCAGCAGAGGACCGTCCTCTCTGCTGGAGTCCAGCAGTAGAGTACTCTCCTCTCTGCTGGGGTCCATCACCAGAGGACTCTCCTCACTGTGGGTGTCCAGCATAGACGAAGCAACAGAGGACCCTCCTCTCTGCTGGGGTCCAGCAGAAGAAGACCCTCTTCTTTACTGGGGTCCGGCAGCAGATTACACTCCTGTATTGCTGGGGTACCGCTGCAGAGGACCCACTTCCCTGCTGGGGTCTGGCAGCAGTGGACACTCCACTTTGCCTTGCTTCCAGCAGCTGAGGACCCTCCTCTCCTGCTGAACCCCTGCAGAAGATGACCCTCCTGTGCTGCATGACCTCAGCAGAGAAGAAGTTCTAAAGGACCCTCGTTTCCTCATGGACTTCAAAGAGAGGCCGCAGCAGAGGACCCTCCTCTTCTGTTGTGGTCGGGGAGCAGAGGACCCGCTTCTTCTGCTGGGGTCCAGCAACAGACGTCCCTTCGCTCTGCTGGGGTCCAGGAGCAGAGGACCCACTCACTGCTGGGGTCCGGGAGCAGTGGACCACCTCTCCTGGACCCCAGCAGGGAGGAAGCAGCAGAGGACCCACCTCTCTGCCTGGTTCGGCACCATATGACGTTCCTCTCTGCTGGGTCTAGCACATGAAGACCCTCGTCTGTGCTAGGATCCAGCGAGTAAAATGCTGCAGAGGACCCTTCTCTCCGCTGGAGTCCAGCAGCCAAGGACCCTCCTATCCTCCTGAACACCAAAGAGAGGAAGCAGGAGAGGACCTCTCTGCTGGGGTCAGGCTCCAGAAGACACTCCTTCCTGCTGGGCACGGGCTGCTGAGAACCCTGTTCTCTGCTGGGGTACAGCAGAAGAAGACCTCCCTCCGCTGCAGGTGTTCGGCATCAGAGTACCCTCCCCTCTGCTGGGGCCTGGAACCAGAGGACGCCCCTCTCTAATTGGACCAGCATCAGAGGACCCTCCTCACTGCTGGGGTCCAGCAGCAGAGGAACCTGCCTCTGTTGGTGTCCTGCACCACAGGAACCACCTCCCTGCTGGCATCTGGTACCAGATTACCCTCCTCTGCTGCTGGGTTCCGGCACCAGAAGACCCCTGTCTGCATGGGTCCTGCAGCACAGGACCCTCAACTGCTGCTGGGTCCCGGCACCAGAAGACCCCCCTCTCTGATGGGGTCCAGCAGCAGAGGACCCTCCTCACTGCTGGTGTCCAGCAGCAGAGGACCTTCCTCTCTGCTGGGGTCTGGGAACACAGGACCCTCCTGTCTGCTGTAGTGCAACACCAGAGAAGCCTCGTCCTCTGCTGTGGCCCAGCAGCAGAGGAAACTCCTCTCCGCTGGGGTCCAGAAGCGGAGCACCCTCCTCTCTGCTGAGTTCCAGCACCAGAGGACCTTCTTCTCTGCTAGGATCCAGCACCAGAAGACCCTCCTCTCTGTTGGGTCCGACATCCGAGAATCCTCCTCTATTCTGGCGTCCGGCAGTAGAGGACCCTCTTTTCTGCTGGGGTCCTGCAGCAGAGGACCCTCCTCTCTTTTTGGGTCTGCCAGCAGAGGACGCTCCTTCCTGCTGGGGTCCGGCAGCAGAGGACCTTCATCCATGCTGGAGAGCCTTGGATGAGCGTCCTGCACTGAGTGCTGGTGGCCACCAGAGGGCGCCCAAAACCGCCATTCATTCTTTTCTTTTTTCCTTTTCTTTTCTTTTCCCTTTTTTTTTTTTTACAGGATTATTTATTTTATTCCAAAGTCAGATATACAGAGAGGAGGAGAGACAGAGAGGAAGATCTTCCGTCCGATGAGTCACTCCCCAAGTGAGCCACAATGGCTGGTGCATGCAGATCCAAAGCCAGGAACCTGGAGCCTCTTCTAGATCTCCCATGTGGGTGCAAGTTTCCAAATCCTTGGGCCGTTTCGACTGCTTTCCCAGGCCACAATCAGGGATCTGGATGGGAAGTGGAGCAGCCAGGATTAGAACCGGTGCCCATATGGGATCCCGGCTCGTCCAAGGCGAGGACATTAGTTGCTAGGCTACGGAACTGGGCCCCAAGCTGCCCTTTCTACCCCTGGTGGGCTCAGGCCTTCTGACCGCTAGACAGTCCAACCCTAGCCATCCTAGCATCAGGTGGGGGTCCCGGACAGTATTCTGGTACACGTGCTGTTGAAAGATCAGGGTTCCAAGGCCGAACAGCCCACATACCAAAGCCCGGGAGGGAGGAGGACGTTTGGGGCCTAGCATCAGTTCGGGCCTCTGTGATAGGAAGTGTCAGGGTGCCTTTAAGAGCAAGGCACTTAAAGAACCCTGGGAGGTGGTGTCCTATGTCAGCATGCCCACAGGCCCTCAGGGAGCTGGAGTCCCATGCCTGCGTCCTCAGAGCCCTCTGAGAGCTGGTGTTAAACACCAGCCCACTGGGGTTGTACTTGGCCAGATGAGGTCCTGGGAAACCTTACCGCCACCCACATTCCTCGCAGAGCACCCTGAGATGCAGGCTCCGGGAATTCTTTGGCAAGTGGAAAAGCTCCTTGATGGGCTGCCAAGATGGCTTCATGGACCTTTTTTTTATTACAAAGTCCGAGATACAGAGAGGAGGAGAGACAGAGAGGAAGATCTTCCGTCCAATGATTCACTTTCCATGTGAGCCACAATGGCTGGTGCACGCCAATCCGAAGCTGGGAACTTGGAACCTCTTCCATGTGGGTGCAGGGTCCCAAAGCTTTGGGCCGTCCTCGACTGCTTTGCCATGCCACAAGCAGGGAGCTGGATGGGAAGTGGAGCAGCCGGGATTAGAACCGGTGCCCATATCGGATCCCGGCGCGTTCAAGGCAAGGACTTTGGCCACTAGGCCACGCTGATGGGCCCCGGCTTCATGTATTTTTGCATGTGTTGGGTGGTGGTTAGGGTGATACACTACTCGGCCTACCTTGGCCTAGCTGAGTGGTGTCTGGGCATGTGGGCTCCTAAGCCAGGAGCCAGGTGGATGGGCAAGTAGGCACCAGAGGTCACCAGCCATCTGCAATAGGAAGTCCCAGGCTCTAGCTGCTAAGGAAAGCACCCTGCAACATGCAGCCCTGCTGCCCAGCACATATGATGATGGCCGGGTAGCCACCAAGGCCCGCACAAGGTAGGGCTTTCAGGGCCTGTGCTTCCTGCACACAACAGGGTGCACAAAGCTGCCTTTCCTATCTCTAGCTAGCACTTGAGGGGTCAGCCATCCCTGTCATGTGCTTTGGAGGCAGGAATTTGGCCTCACAGCCTCCAGCCAGATGCTGCTGCCCTCTTGTTCACCAGGAAGTGCTTCACCCTCCTCCATGGATCCTTCTGGATTCAAGACTCTTCCTCCTGCTGGTCAGCTGTGGACCGTCGGCCGCCGCTGATGTGCCATCTTCCACAAGACATCCCAACAGCTGACATCTGTTCTTCACAGAGGTCCTTCTCCCCAGGACAGGTAGAGTAGCAACATGCCTGGATCCCTTGTCTGTACTGGCTGCTCTCACAGCACGGAACGGCATAAGTTGTGCAAGCCAGGGGGACAGGTGCCTTCAGCAGCCTGGTGAAGGAGCTGCTGAAGGGTCCAGCAAGGATTGGTGTGGTGTGGTGTGTGTTGTGTGTGGTGTGGTGTGGTGTGGTGTGGTGCAGGGCATTGTCCCAGTGGGTCAAGCCTCAGCCTGCCAGGTGGATGGCCTGTACGGGTGCTGCTTCAAATCCTGGCTGCATCCCCTGCAGTCCAGCTCCCTGCCGATCCTCCTGGGAGAGCAGCGGAGGATGCTGCAGGGGCTTGTGCCCCTGTGCCCGTGTGCCCCTGTGCCCCTTTGGGAGATCTGGAGGGAGCTCCTGGTTCCTGGGCTTGTCCTGACCCAGCCACAGCTGGCTCTGGTGGTGGTCCTTGGGGATGTGAGCCAGCAGATGCAAGAAAGATTCTGTCTCTCCCTCTCTGTTCCTCTGTGCTTCCAAGAAAAGAGGACAGAGGGAGGCAGGAGGGAGGAAGGAAAAGACAGAAAGCTGCTGGCCTCCTGCGAGGGAGCATGCTGTGTGCTGTGCTGTGACTCTAGACTGCTTTTAGCTGTCAGTGCAGACCCCCAGGGCATGCATATGGCTTCCGTCATGGGACTCGTGTGCAAGCTCTAAAAAGAGTGTCCTTGAGAGCAAATGCCTCTCTGAGTTGGGGTGCTTCCAATGATTTGTCAGGAGAGCCTTGGATGAGCATCCTGCAGTGAGTCCTGGTGGCCACGAGGGTGCCCCATGCTGCCCTACCTTTTTTTTAAAAAACAGATTTATGTATTTTATTCCAAAGTCAAATATACAGAGAGGAGAAGAGACAGAGAGAAAGATCTTCTGTCCGATGATTCACTCTCCAAATGAGCCGCAAGAGCCGGTCCCCTGGGGACCCACTCTGCTGGGGCCTCAGCAAGAGGGACCCTTTGCCCCCCCCTCCATCCCCTCCCTATCTGCTGGGGCATCTGCAAGATGGTCCATCTCGTGAGCCCCTCTGCCTGGGTCTCAGCGAGATGGTCCTCGTCGGACACCCCTCTCTCTCTACCTGGGCTTCAGCTAGTGGGAACCCCGGCGACCCCTTCCTTGCTGCTGGGGCCCCAGTGAGAGGGTCCCCCTCTGGAATCCCTCTGCTGGGGCCTCAGAGAGAGGGACCCCCGGTGCAACCTACACTCTCTGCTGGGGCCTCAGTGAGAGAGATCATCAGAGCCCAAGCCTCTCTCTGTGTTGGGGACTCAGCCAGAGGGTCCCCCTCAAGACCCCATCTTCTGGGGCCTCAGTGAGAGGGACCCCTGAGTCCCACACTCACTCTGCTGGGTCCTCCGCGAGAGGGTCGCCCTGGGAACCCCCTCTGCTGGGGCCTCAGCGAGAGGGACCCCCTCGGGACCCCCTCTGTTGGCAAATCAGCAAGGGGAAACCCTGGTGACCCCTCTCAATCTGCTGGGGCCTCAGCGAGAGGATCCCCCTTGGGACTCCCTCTGCTGGGGCCTCAGCGAAGGTGAACCCCGGTGACCCCCTATGCTTGGGCCTCAGCTAGGGGGACACCCGGAGCCACCTAACCTCTCTGCTGGGGCCTAGGCGAGAAGGGACCACTCGGGACCCCTCTGCTGGAGCCTCAGCGAGAGTGTCCCCCTCGGGACCCCCTCTGATGGGGACTCAGTGAGGGGGAACCCTCGCGACCCCTCCCTCCCTGCCTCAGCGAGGGGGAGCCCCGGTGACCCCCTTTGCTTGGGCCTCAGCTAGAGGGACACCCGGAGCCACCTAACCTTTCTGCTGGGGCCTAGGCGAGAAGGGACCACTCGGGACCCTCTTTGCTGGGGCCTCAGCGAGATGGACCCCCAGAGCCCCCTTCCCTCTCTGTTGATGCCTCAGCAGGAAGGTCCCACTCGGGACCCCCTCTGCTGGAGCCTCAGCGAGAGTGTCCCCCTCGGACCCCTCCTCTCTTAATGCTGTGGCCTCAGTGAGAGGATTCCACTCGGGACCCTCTCTGCTGGGGCCTCAGCAAGATGGTCCCCCCCAGACCCCCCTCTCTCTCTGCCTGGGCCTCATTGAGAGAGATCATCAGAGCCCGACCCTCTCTCTGTTGGGGACTCAGCCAGAGGTTCCCCCTCAGGACCCCGTCTTCTGGGGCCTCAGTGAGAGGGAGCCCTGAGTCCCACTACCTCTCTGCTGGGTCCTCTGCGAGAGGAACCCCAGAGCCCCACTCACTCGATGCCGTGGCCTCAGTGAGATGGACTCACAACCACCCCCTTTCTCCTCTCTCTCTGATGGGGCGTCAGCGAGAAGGACTCACAACCACTCCCTTTCTCTCTCTCTCTCTGCTGGGGCCTCAGCGAGACGGTCCCCTCGGGATCCCATCTGTTGGGACCTCATCGAGAGGGACACCCTTGAGACCACCTCTGCTGGGGTTTCAGCGAGAGGGTCCCCCAGCGCCCCCCTCTGCTGCTGCGGCCTAAGCGAGAAGGTCTCCCAAGCATCTCTCCATCTCTGCTGGGGCCACAGCGAGAGGGTCCCCAGCGGGATCCCCCTCCTTTTTCGCTGGAACCTCAGCAAGAAAGTACCCCTCGGAACCCCCTCTGCTGGGGTCAGCGAGAGGTTCCTTCTCAGACCCCCCTTTCTCTCTTCTGGGGCCTCAGCGAGAGGGTCAGCCTGGGGACCCACTCTGCTGCCTCCTCAGCGAGAGGGACCCCCAGAGCCCCCCTCCCTAGCTGCTGGGGCCTCAGCGAGATGGACCCCCGAGCACCCCTCCATCTCTGCTGGAGCCTCAGTAGGAAGGTACCCCTCGTGACCCCCCTCTCCTCAGGCCTCAGGAAGAGGGTCCCCCTCGGATACCCCCTCCATCTCTGCTGGGGCCTCATCGAGAGGAACTCCCTTGAGACACCCTCTACTGGGGCCTCAGCGAGAGGTTTCCCCAGTGCCCCCTCCCTCGCTGCTGGGTCCTCAGCGAGAGGGTCTCCATAGGGACCCCCTCTGCTGGGGCCTCAGCGAGAGGGACACTTGCCACCCCCCCTCTCTCTCTTAGCTGGGGCCCCGAGAGATGTTAGCACTTGGACCACCCCTTCTCTCTGCTGGGGCCTCAGGGAGTGGGACCCTCGCCCCCTCTCTCTGCTGGGGCCTCACTGAGGGACCCCTTAGGGACCCCCTCTGCTGGGGCCTCAGCGAGAGGGACCTCTGGTGACTCCTCCCTCACTGCTGGGGCCTCAGCAAAAGAGACCACTCGGGACCCCCTGTACTGGGGCCTCAGCGAGATTGTCCACCTTGGTACCTCCTCTGCTGGGGCCTCAGCGAGAGGGTCCCCCTCGGACCGCACATCTCTGTCTGCTGGGACCTCAGCGAGGGTGTCCCCCTTGGGACACCCTCAGCTGGGGCATCAGCAAGAGGGACCCTCACGCTGCTGGTGCCTCAGCGAGAGGGTCCCACTCCGAACCCATTCTGCTGGGGCCTCAGCGAGAGGGACCCTCGTCCTCCTCTCTGTCTCTTTTTCTGCTGGGGCCTCAGCGAGAGGGTCCTGCTCGGGACTCCACTGCTGGGGACTCAGCAAGAGGGACCACCACAGCCCACCTACCTAGCTGCTGGGGCCTCAGTGAGAGGGTCACCCTGGGGAACCCCTCTGCTGGCGCCTCTGTGAGAGCGTGTTCCTCGGACCCTCCCTCTCTCTGCTGGGGCCTCAGTGAGAGGGTCCCACTCGGCCAACCTCTGCTGAGGCCTCAGCCAGAGGGACCCTTTCTCTGCTGGGGCCTAAGCGAGAATGACCCTCCCAGCCAGAGACTCAATCTCTGCTTGGGCCTCTGAGAGAGGGTCCCTTTCGGGACCCCGCCTGCTGGGGCCTAAGCGAGAGTGACCCCCAGAGCACCCTCCCTCGCTGCTAGGGCCTCAGTGATACTGACCCCAGCACCTCTCCATCTCTGCTGGGGCCTCAGTGAGAGGGTCCCCCTCTTGCGCCCCTTCCCTCTCTGCTGGAGCCTCAGCGAGAAGGTACCCTTCAGGGCCCCTCTGCTGGGCCTCAGGAAGAGGGTCCACCTCGGACACCGCCTCCGTCTCTGCTGGAGCCTCAATGAGAGGGTTACCCTCTGGAGCCCCTCTGCCTGGGCTTCAGCTAGAGGGACCCCTGGCAACCCCTCTCTTGCTGCTGGGGCCTCAGCGAGAGGGTCCCCCTCTGGAATCCCTCTACTGGGGCCTCAGCGAGAGGGACCCCTGGTGCCACCTACCCTCTCTGCTGGGTCCTCAGCGAGAATATACCCCTCAGGACCCCCCTGTGCTGGGGCCTCAGCGAGACGCACCCGCGGAGCCCCCTCCTTATCTGCTGGGGTCTCAGGGTGAGGGTCACCTTCACCGTCCCTTCCTCACTGCTGGGGCCTCAGCGAGAGGGTCCCACTCGGGACAACCTCTACTGGGGCCACAGCAAGATTATCCCGCTCGGGACCCCTGTATGCTGTGGCCTCAGTGAGAGGGACCCTCCCAGCCAGAGCCTCTATCTCTGCTGGGGCCTCTGAGAGAGGGTCCCCCTCGGGACCCCGTCTGTTGCGGCCTAAGCGAGTGGGACTCCCAGAGCCCCCCTCCCTAACTGCTGGGGGCCTCAGCGAGATGAACCCCCGAGCACCCCTCCATCTCTGCTAGGACATCAGTGAGAGCGTCCCCCTTGGACACGCCCTCCCTCTCTGCTGGAGCCTCAGCAGGAAGGTAACCCTCGGGACCCCATGTTCTCGGGCCTCAGAAAGAGGGTACCCCTCTCATATAACCCCTCTGTCTCTGCTGGAGCCTCAACAAGAGGGTCACACTCTGGAGCCCCTCTGCTGGGCCTCAGCGAAAGGGACCCCAGCGCTCCCCTCCCTCGCTGCTGGGGCCGCAGAGAGAGGGTCCCCCTCGCAACCCCCTCTGCTGTGTCCAGAGTGAGAGGTTTTCCCTTGGGACCACCTCTGCTGGTGCCACAGTAAGATCGTCCACCTTGGGACCTCCACTGCTGGGGCCTCAGCAAGAGGGTCCCCCTTGAGACCCACTCTGCTGGGGCTTCAGGGAGAAGGTCCCCCTCAGACCCTCCCTTCCTCGCTGCTCGGGCCTCAGCAAGAGGTTCCCCTTCAGGACCCAGTCTGCTGGGGCTTCAAGGAGAAGGACCATCGGCTGCCCCTCCCTCTCTCTCTCTCTCTCTCTCTCTCTCTAACTGCTGGGGCCTCAGCGAGAAGGTCCTGCTCGGGACCCACTCTGCTGGGGCCTCAGCAAGAGGGACCCTGGCCCCCCTATCCCCTCCCTATATGCTGGGGCATCTGCAAGATTGTCCATCTCGTGAGCCCCTCTGCCTGGGTCTCAGCGAGATGGTCCTCCTCAGACCCCCCCTCTCTCTCTACCTGGGCTTCAGCTAGTGGGAACCCCAGCAACCCCTTCCTTGCTGCTGGGGTGTCAGCGAGAGAGATCCTCAGAGCCCAAGCCTCTCTGTGTTGGGGACTCAGCCAGAGGGTCCCCCTCAAGACCCGGTCTTCTGGGGCCTCAGTGAGAGAGACCCCTGAGTCCCACACTCTCTCTGCTGGGTCCTCCGCAAGAGGGTCGCCCTGGGGAACACCTCTGCTGGGGCCTCAGTGAGAGAGACCTCCTCGGGGCCCCCTCAGATGGGGACTCAGTGAGGGGGAACCCTGGCGACCCCTGCCTCTCTGCTGGGGCCTCAGCGAGAGGATCCCCCTTGGGACGCCCTCTGCTGGGGCCTCAGCGAGGGGGAACCCCGGCGACCCCCTTTGCTTGGGCCCCAGCTAGAGGGACACCCGGAGCCACCTAACCTTTCTGCTGGGGCCTAGGCGAGAAGGTACCACTCGGGACCCCATTTGCTGGAGCCTCAGCGAGATGGACCCCCGGAGCCCCCTTCCCTCTCTGTTGATGCCTCAGCAGGAGGGTCCCACTCGGGACCCCCTCTGCTGGAGCCTCAGCGAGAGTGTCCCCCTCGGACCCTTCCTATCTCAATGCTGTGGCCTCAGTGAGAGGATTCCACTCAGGACCCGCTCTGCTGTGGCCTCAGCGAGAGGGTCCTCCCAGACCCCAATCTCTCTCTCTGCCTGAGCCTCATCGAGAGAGATCATCAGAGCCCGACCCTCTCTCCATTAGGGACTCAGCCAGAGGGTCTCCCACAGGACCCCGTCTTCTGGGGCCTCAGTGAGAGGAAGCCATGAGTCCCACTACCTCTCTGCTGGGTCCTCTGCGAGAGGGTCCCCCTGAGCACCACCTCTCCAGGGGCCTCAGCTAGAGAGGGACCACCTAGGGCCCCTCTCTGCTGGGCCATCAGCAAGAGGTTCCCCCTCGGACCACCCTCCCTCTCTGCTGGGGCCTCAGCGAGAGGGTCCCTCTTGGGACCCCCTCTGCTCTTGCCTCAGCGAGAGTCCCCCTCGGACCTCCCCTCTGTGCTGTGTCCTCAGTGAGAGGGTCCCACTCAGGAGCCCCTCTGCTGGGTCCTCAGCCCGAGGGTCCCCCTCGGAATCCCTCTCCATCTCTGCTGGGGCCTCCGTGAGAGGTTCCCCCTCAGGCAGGTATATTAGGCCTTTATATGTTATGCAAGTATGTTAGTATTTGTGAAGCACCCCTCTCTTTATCTTGTCTTTCTGCTATGAGCACCAGGTTCCGACATTTCCTGCCAGTTTCCATTTTAACCAGACTATCAGACTGTCTGGTGTGTGACCCCAGCTGTTGGGGGTCTGGCCCTCCCTTTATAAATAGCATAATCTCTGCCCGTGCTTTTGCTTATCATTCCCCTGTTATTACCACAGGGAAAATACCCACCTTCTCTACGTGGCAGCTTTGTGGGGTTTGGACATGACTGGCAAGCACCCCGTTTTCCCTTCTTTGGGAATGCAATGATTCCTGTGGAATCTATTAGTTCCATCATTCCTCTGAACTTGAGGACTCGCTCACATGGGTGAACCTCAGCTCCTTGAATTTGAAGCTTGTGTCTGTCTGTGTTATCCCCATGTTTCTCTCTCACATACAGAAAACACCTCTGAAGTAAATGACACCACGTTCCAGCGCACTCTGACAGCATGCTGGAATGGCAATTGCAATTCTGCTGTTCTTCAGCCCCTGCCCTGAATCCTGCCTGTGTCTGTTGGGACTGACGGAGAGGCCTCTGTTGGCCTGATAAAGAATAAAAGAGACTGGCATAATGGCGACCACCATAGCCAGTACATCAGCAGCCGCCACCACCAGTTACCTTGGTGACAATGAACAAGGTCGCGGTACAGACTGCCAGAGTTATGGAACAATAGGACTTTACTGATGCACATGAGCGGGTGGGCACCCTTGTGTTGTAACTGCGGGTTGATCTGTTGGCAGAGGAACAGCAGAGGCTGTGAGATTGGGTCTAGGCCTCTTGTACCCCATCGTATGCCTTTTTGTGTGCAACACCTATGCAAGTGCAAAATGCTTCCAAGCCCGGGAACTGCTGTCTGCTCATTGCTACTGAGCTAAAGATACTCCTATGGTCAGGGCCTCTTGTTCCCCATCATATGCTTTATGTATGTTTCACCTGTGTAGTGCTATGTTTTCCCAAGCCCGGGACCTGCTGTCTGCTCATTGCTACCGAGCTAAAAACATTCCTAGCCATGGAACAGGGTTACCTGCCTCCCAGAGTATGGTTTGTGCATCTGCAGCAGGCAATGCTTGAATGGCAGCCAGTGACAGGTAAGATGGACCAGGCACCGAACAACCTAAGACAGGGGCTCTGTCATGCTACAGAGATTCCTGATGAAGGGTAAAGCTGATAACGTGAGAGTCTACAACCTAAGACAGGCACATTCAAGTCAGCTTTAAAACAAAAAATGCGGTCCTGTTGTGGGCTAAGGAGATGATTAGCACTTGTTAAGCTGAGCACTAGGGGAACGGGTTTGGGGCTAAAAACACCTGGTCTAATTGGGCTCAGCTGCACGCAATGTTCTGTACATGAGGGTGTGGGGGAAAGAGCAAACAAGGAGAGCGGAAAGAGCAAAATGGGGAGACTTCAGAGACTTCCACCATCTCTGTTCTCCATGTCGGAGACTCATGCACAGACCTATGCCGTGTCCACGAACTGGTTCTGCTAGAGAGAACACATTTTCCCTTCTTCAGGGCATCATAGGAAACATTTGTGAGATGAGGCATCTCAGTCGTGTGTATTGGAGGCAGGAATTTGGCCCCACAGCCTCCTACCACCAGCCACTGCCCTCTTGTTCACCAAGGAATGCTTCACCCTCCTCCAGGGGCATCCTGGATTCAAGACTCTTTCTGCTGCGGACCACTTGTGGACCATCAGCTGCCATTGATGTGCCTCCTGAACCAAGAAACCTCAACAGCTGACGTGTATTCTCCACAGAGGCTTTCTCACCAGGAGAGGTAGAGTAGCAGCATGCCTGGATGCCTTGTTGGTGCCCGCTGCTGTCTCAGCACGGAACAGCCAAAGTTGTGTCAGCAAGGGGGACAGGTACTTTCACCGACCTGTGGAAGGAGCTGCTGAAGAAACTGGTAAGGGATGTTGTCGGGTGGTGCGGGTTTTGGTGGTTGGGGAGGGGTCCTAAGGTGTCAAGCGTCAAGCCTGCGAGGCTTGTGTGCAGTTCAGCTGTATGGGTGCTGCTTCAAGACCTGACAGCATCCTCTGAAGTCCAGCTCCCTGCCGATGGTGCTGGGTGAACAGCAGAGGATGGCGCAGGGGCTTGTGCCCCTGTGCCTCTGTGCCCCTGTGGGACATGTGGAGGAAGCTCGTGGTTCCCGGGCTTGACCTGGCCCAGCCACATCTGGCTCTGGTGGTGGTCCCTGGGGAAGAGAGGCAGCAGATGCAAGAAGGATTGCTCTCTCTCTCCCTCTCTGTTCCTGTGTGCTCCAAGCAAACAGGACAGATTCAGGCAGGCAGGCAAGAAGGCAGGAAGAGAGAGATTGCTATTGGCCTCCTGGCAGGCAGGGAGTGTGCTGTGTGCTGTGTGCTGTGTGCTGTGTGCTGTGCTGTGGCTCTAGACTGCTTTTGTCTGCCAATGCAGACCCCAAGGGTGTGCGTAAGGCTTCTGTCCTGGGACTTCTGTGCAACCGCTCCAAAGAGTGTCCTTGAGAGTGAATGTCTCTTAGGCTTGGATTGTTTCTCTTTTTTGTGCATGAGAGCCTGGAGGAGCGTCCTGCAGTGAGTCCTGCTGGCCATGAGAGGACGCATAAGCTGCTCTTTCTACCCCTGGTTGGCTGAGGCATTTCGAGCACTAGAAGGTCCAGCCCCAGCCATCCTAGTGTCAGGTGGAAATCCCGGACAGAATTCCTTTATATGTGTCCCTTGAAGATTGGGCTCCAAGGCCGCACAGCCTGCATATTAAGGATCAGGAGGGGGTGGAGGACGCTTGTGGCCTTGCATCAGGCCAGGCCTCTGTGCTAGGAAGTGGCTGTCTGTCTTCACCAGTAAGGTACAACCTAGGGTACCAGGAGAACTAGAAGCTGGAGTTTCGCATCACGGACCCCAGAGGCCCTGAGGGACCTGGAGTCCCAGTCAGTAAGCCCATGAGCCCTATGGGAGCTGAAATCCCATGTGAGTGTGCACACGGACCCTCTGGGAGCTGGAGTCCCACATCACTGTGCCCATGGGCCCCATGAGACCTGGAGTCCCATGTCTGTGTACCCACGAGCCCTCTTGGACCTCGATCCTAATTCAGCATTCCCCAATCCCTGTGGAATCTGGGGTCCCACGTCAGCGTGCCCATGGACCCTCTGAGACCTGGAGAAACACACCAGCTGACTAGCACTGATGGTTCGCAGATGAGGTACCCAGAAACTTTCCGGAATCCGGAAGCAGAGGATCCTCCTCCCTGCTGGGGTTCAGCAGTAGAGGACCATCCTGCCACCTGGGGACCAGCAGCAGAGGACCATCCTGCCTGCTGGGGACCAGCAATAGAGGACCATTCTCCCTGCTTGGGTGCGGCAGCAGAGGACCCTAACCGCTGCAGGGTCCAGCAACAGAGGACCCTCATCCCTGCTGCTGGACCGCAGCAGAGAGGAAGCATCAGAGGTCCTTCCTCTCTGCTGTGGTCCAGCACCAAAGGACCATCCTCTCTGCTGGACCTCAGCAAAGAGGAAGCCGCAGAGGACCCTCTTCTGTGCTGCTGGGGTCCAGCAGCCGCAGAGGACCCTCCTCTGCAGCTGGTGTCCGGAACCACAGGACCTACTCTGCTTCTGGGGTCCGGTAGAAGAAGACCCTCCTTGCTGCTGGTTTCTGGCACCAGAGGACCCTCCTCTGCTGGTGGGGTCCGTCAGTAGAGAACCATTCTATGCTGCTTCGGTGCGGAACAGAAGGACCCTCCTCTGCTGTTGGATTCTGGCAACAATGGAACCTCCTCAGCTGCTTTGGTATATCAGCAGAGGACCCTTTTTTCTGCTGGGGTCTAGCACGACAGGACACTTGTCTCTGCTAGTTTCCAGCAGAGAGGAAGCAATAGAGGACCCTACCCTCTGCAGGAGTCTGGCAGCAGAGGACCCTCCTCTCCTTCTGGATTTCAGCAGCAGAGAACTTCCGTCTGCTGATGGACCCCAGCAGAGAGGAAGCAGCAGAGGACCCTCCTCTCCTGCTGGACAACAAGGAGAGAAAGCAGCAGAGGAACCTCCTGTTCTGCTGGGGTCTGGCAGCAGAGGACCCTCCTCTCTGCTGATGTCCAGAAGCAGAGGACTCTCCAAGCTGTTGTTGTTTGGCAGCAGAGGAACTTCTACAGTGCTGGGGTGGAGCAGAGAGGAAGTAGCATAGATACCTCCTCCATGCTGTGGTCCAGCCGCAGAGGACCCTCCTCTGCAGCTGGACCTCAGCAGAGAGGAAGATGCAGAGTATCCTTGTCTCCTGCTGGACCCAAAAGAGAGGATGAAGCAGAGAACCCTGCTCTCTGCTGGGGTCCGGCAGCAGAGCACACTCGTCCCTGCTTGGGTGTGGAAGCAGAAAACCCTCTTCCCTGCTGGGATCCCACAGCAGAGGACCCTCCTCTCAACTGGGTTCTGGCAACAGAGGACCCTCCTCCATGCTGGGGTCTGGAAGCAGAGGACACTCCTCTGCTGCTGGGATCTGGCACCAGAGGATCCTCCTCTGCTGCTGAGATCCAGCAGCAGAGGATTCTCCTCCCTGCTGGGGTACAGCAGCCGGGGAACCTCCTGCCTTCCGGGTCCAACAGCAGACGACCCTCTTCTTCTGCGGGACCCGTGCAAAGAGGTGTTTCCCTGCTACTAGACCACAGCAGAGAAGAAGTTGCAGAGGACCCTCCCCTCATGCTGCACCCCAGGGAGAGGACGCAGGAGAATACACTCCTCTTCTGCTGGGGTCCGGCACCAGTGAACTCTCTGCTGTACCCCAGCAGAGAGGAAGCTGCAGAGGACCCTCCTCTCCTGCTTGGCATCAAAGAGAGGACACTCCTGTTCTGCTGGGGTCTGGCAGCAGAGGACCCTCTGCTCTGCTTGGGTCTGGCATCAGAGTACCCTCGTCTCTGATGCGGTCCGGCAGCAGAGAACCCACCTCCCTCTGGGCTCCAGCAGTGGAGGACCCACCTCTGCTGCTGGAGTCCGGCGGCAGATAACCCTCATCTCTCAAGTGTAATGACAGCAGAGGACTCTCATTTCTGCTGGGGTCCTACAGCAGAAAGCTGGAGCATCAGAGGAACCTCTTCTCTGTTGGGGTCTGGCATAGGAGGACCCTCCTCTCTGCTGGGGTTCAGCACCAGAGGAACCTCCTCTCTGTGGGGGTCAAGCAGCTGAGTACCCTCCTCTCTGCTCTACCCCAGCAGAGAGGCAGCAGTGGTGGACTCTTTTTCCTGCTGGGGGTCTGGCACCAGAGGACCCTCCTCTGCTGAGGTACAGTACCAGAGGACCCTCATCTCTGCTGTGTTCTGGGAGCACTGGACCCTCCTCTCTGCAGGGGTCTAGCACAAGAGGAAGGAGCAGATGACCCTCCTCCTGCAGGCATCAAGCAGCAGATGCGCCTTCTCTCCTGCTGCAACACAGCAGCAGAGGAGCCTCCTCTCTGATGGATTGGGGACCAGCAGCAGAGGACCCTCCTCTCTGCTTAGGCCCGGAGGCAAAAGACCCTCCTCTCCTGCCAGCATCAGGCAGCAGAGGACCCTACTCTCCTGCTGGAACCCAGTAGCAGAGGACCCTCCTCTCTGATGGACTGGGGTCCAGCAGCAGAGGACCCTCCTCTCTGCTGCACATCAGCAGAAATGAAGCCGCAGAGGACCCTCCTCTCTGCTAATGTCCAGCAGCAGTGGACCCTCCTCTGCTTCTGGGGTCCGGCAGCAGAGGACACTATTCTGCTGCTGTGGTCCGCGAGCAGAGGTCCATCCTCTGCTGCTGGAGTCCAGAAGAAGTGGGCTCTGCTCTGCTGCTGGGGTCCTGCTGCAGTGGACCCTCCTCTGCTGGACCCCAGCAGAGAGAAAGCAGCAGAGGACCCTCCTATTTGCTTGGGTTGAGCAACGGAGGACCCTCCTCTCTGCTGGGGTCCAGCACCAGAGGATCCTCCTCTGTTCTGGAGTCCAGCTCAGTGGAAGCAGCAGAGGACCCTCCTCTCTGCTGGGGTCCGGCACCAGAAGACCCTCCTCTCTGCTGGGGTCCTGCACCATAATACCCTCCTCTCTGCTGAAGTCCGGCATCAGAGGACACTGCTTCCTGCTGGGATCCTGCAGCAGAGGAACTTCAGTGCTGGAATCCGGCAGCCAAGGACCCTCCTCATTGCTGGAATCCGGCACCCGAGGACCAACCTCCGCTGCAGGAGTCCGGCAGCAGAGGACACCCCTCTGCTGTAGTCCGGCAGCAGAAGTCCCTGTACTCTGTTGGTTTCCGTGAGCAGAGGACCCTTCTCTGCTGCTGGGGTCCAGCAGTAGTGGACCCTACTCTCTGCTGGTGTCCTGTAGCAGAGGAACCCCCTGTCTTCTGGATTCCAGCAGAGAGGAAGTAGAAGAGGACTCTCCTCTCAGCTGGTGTCCAGCAGCAGAAGACCGTCCTCTCCTGCTGGCGTCAAACAGCACAGGACCCTTCTCTCCTAATGGAACTCAGTAGCAAGAGGACCCTCCTCTCTAATGGACTGGGGTCCAACAGCAGAGGACCATCCTGTCTGTTGGGGTCCAGCAGCAGAGTAACCTCTTATCTGCTTGGGTCTGGCAGCAGATTACCCTACTCTCTGCAGATGTCCGACAGCAGAACATCCTGTCTGATGGCGTCTGGCAGTCACTGATCCTCCTCTCTGCTGGGGTACAATAGCAGAGGACCCTCCTTTCTGCTGTGGTCTGGCACCAGAGGACCCTCCTCTTCTGCTGGGGTCAGGGACCAGAGGACCATACTCACTGCTGGCATCCGGCACCAGAGGACCTTCCTCTGTTGCTGGGGTCCGAAACAAGAGGACCCTCCTATCCTCTCTACCCCTGCAGAGAGGAAGTTGCAAAGGAATCCCCTCTCGGCTGTGGTCCAGCACCATAGGCCCTTCCTCTCTGTTGGGGTCTAGCAGGAGAGGGCGCTTGTCTCTGCTAGGGTCCAGCAGAGAGGGAGCAGTACAGGACCTTCCTCTCTGCTGGGGTCCAGCAGGAGAGGACCCTCCTCTTTTGCTGGATCCCTGCAGAAGAGGAAACTCTTCTGCTACTGCTACTGGACCCCAGCAGAGAGGAAGCTGCAGAGGAGCCTCCTCTCCTGCCTAACACCAAAGATAGGAAGTAGCAGAGGACCATCCTGTTCTGCTGGTGTCCGGAAGCAGAGGACCATCCTCTCTGCTGTGGTCTGGCAGCAGAGGACACTCCTCCCTGCTGGGGTCAGGCAGCATTGGACCCTCGACCCCACTGGGGTCCGGCAGCAGATGACCCCCTTCTGCTGCAGGTATCTTGCACCAGAGAACACCCCTGTGCTATTGGGGACCAGCAACAGAGGACCCCCCTCTGCTACTGGTGTTTGGCAGAAGAGGAAGATCTGTTCCTGGGGTCTGGCATCAGAGAACCCCCCTTTGCTATTGGGGTCCAGCAACAGAGGACCCTCTTCTGCTGCTGGGCTCTGAAACCAGAGGACACTCCCAGCTGGCGTCTGGCAACAAAGGACCCTCCTCCGTGCTGCGGTCTGGCACCAGAAGACTCCTCTCTCTACTGGGGTCCAGCAGCAGAGTACCCTCCTCTCTGCTAGGTTCCACCCGCAGAGTACCCTCCTCTTTGCTGGGGTGTGGCAGCAGAATTCAATCCTATTTGCGGTAGTCCAGCAGTAGAAGACCTTACTCTCTGCTGGGGTCTGGCAGCAGAGGACCCCCCTCTGCTGCTGGGGTCTGATAGCAGAGGACCTCCCTTTGCTGCTGGGGTCTGGAAGCAGAGGACGCCTCTCCCTTCTGGTGTCCAGCAGCAGAGGACCCTCCTGCCTACTGGGTTTCAGCAGCAGAGGACCATTTTTTCACGCTGCACCACTGCAGCAGAGGACCCTGCTATGCTGCTGGACCACAGAAGAGAGCAAGATGCAGAGGATCCTCGCCTTCTGCTGGACCGCAAAGAGACGACAAAGCAGAGGACCCTCATCTTCTGCTGGGGTCCGGCAGCAGAGGACCCTCCTCTCTGCTGCGGCCTGGTAGCAGAGAACTCCCCTCTCTGAAGCGGTCTGGGAGAAGAGTACCTTCCTCTCTCTTGGGGTCCGTCATGACAGGACCCTCCTCAGCTGCTGGGGTCCGGAACCAGAGGACCCTCCTCTGCTGCTGCGGTCGAGCACCAGAGGACACAACTCTCTGCTAGGGTCCAGCACCGGAGAACCCTCTTCTCGGCTGGGTCCAACAGCAGAGGACACAGCTATGCTCTCTGCTGGGGTCCGACAACACAGGACACTCCTCTGCTCCTCAGTCCGACATCAGAGGACCCTCTTCTCTGCGGGTTCTGGAAGCAGAGGACACTGCTTTGATGCTGGGGACCGACAGCAGAGAACAATAATCTCCTGCTGGGGTCTGGCAGCAGAGAACCCTCCACTGCTGTTGGGGTCCAGTAGCAGAGGATGTTCCTCTGCTGCTGGACATCAGCAGAGAAAAAATGCAGAGGAGCCTCATCCTTTACTGGACCCCAAAATAGGACACAGAGGAAGACCTCCTCTTCTGCTGGCATTGGGCAGCAGAGGACCCTTCTTTGCTACTGGGGTCCAGCAGCAGAGGACTCCCTCTTCTGATGTGGTCCAGTACCAGAGAAACCCCCTCTGCTGCTGTGGTCCTGCACCAGAGGACCCGCCTCTGCTGCTGGAGTCCAGCACCAGAGGACCATCGTCTCCTGCTGTTGTCTGGCAACAGAGGATTCTTCCCCCTGTGGGGGTCTGGCAACAGAGGACTCTCCTCTGTTCCTCGGGTCAGGCACCAGAGGTCCCTCCTCTGTTGCTGTCATCCAGCAGTAATGGACCTTCCTCCCTGCTGGGGTCCAGCAGTAGAGGACCCTCCTCCCTGCTGGGGTCCGCCAGCAGAAGAGCCTGCTCCCTGCTGGGGTCTGACCGCACCACAGGACTCCCCTCTCTACTGTGTGCAGTAACAGAGGAGCCTCCTCTACTGCTGGGGTCCGGCACCAGAGGACCTCCATCTGCTGCTGGAGTCTGGCACCAGAGGCACACCTCTCTGCTGAGGTCCAGCACAAGAGGACCCTTCTCAATGCTGGGGTCCAGCAGCAGATGACCCTCCTCTCTTCCATGGTCTTGCAGCAGAGAACCCTCCTTTTATGCTTGTTTCCAAGAGCAGAGGACCCTCCTCTCCTGCTGGACCCCTGCAGCAGAGGACACTCCTCTGCATCTGAACCACAGAAGAGAGGAAGTTGCAGAGGAACATCGTCCACTACTGGACCCCAAAGAGAGGATGCAGCAGAGGACCATCCTCTTCTGCTGGGGTCCAGGAGCAGAGGAAACTCCTGTCTGCTGGGTCCAACAGCAGAGGACACTGCTTTGCTGCTCGGGTCCAACAGCAGAGAACCCTCCTCTGTTCGGTCCGGCAGCAGAGGACACTGCTTTGCTGCTGGGGTCCTACAGCAGAGGACAATCCTCCGCTGCTTGGGTACAGCAGCAGAGGACCCTCCACTGCTGCTGGGGTCCAGTACCAGAGGACTCCCCTTTGTGCTGAGGTCCAGCAACAGAGGACCCCCCTCTGCTTCTGGGGCCCAGCACCAGAGGAACCACTTGTGCTGCTAGGTCCGGTACCCAAGGACTCTCCTCTCCTGCTGGGGTTCAGCAGCAGAGGACCCTCTACTCTGCTGGGGTCCAGCACAAGAGGACCGCCTTCTGCTGCTGGGGTCAGGCAGCAGAGGACCTTCCTCTGCTGCTGGACCCCAGCTGTTAGGAAGCTGCAAAGGACCCTCCCCTCCTGCTGGACCCCTGCAGCAGAGAACCATCATCTGCTGCTGGACCACAGCATAGGGGAAGTTGCAGAGGACCCTCATTCCCTACTGGACCCCAAAGAGAGGACACAGCAGAGGACCCTCCTCTTCTACTGGCATCCTGCAGCAGAGGACCCTCCTACCTGCTGTGTTCCGGCAGAAGAGGACTCTCAACTACTGCTCGGGTCCGGCACCAGAGGATCCTCCTCTGCTGTTGGGGTTTGGCAGCAGACAATCCTCTTCCCTGCCTGTATCCAGAAGAAAAGGACCCTCCTCCCTGCTGTGGTCCGGCAGCAGAGGAACCTCCTAAGCTCTTGGAGTACGATACCAGAGGACCCTCCTCTGCTGCTGTTTTCTGGTACCAGAGGACCACCCTCTGCTGCTGGGGTATTGCACTAGAAGACCCCCCTCTGCTGCTGGGGTCTGGCAGCAGAGGACCCTCCTTCTGCTGGGTTCCGGCAGCAGAGGACCCTACTCCCTGCTGGGATCTGGCAGCAGAGGACACTCTTCCCTGCTGCAGTCCGGCAGCAGAGGACCTTCCTCTGCTCTTGGTGTCAGGCACAAAAGGACCCCCATCTGCTGCTTGTGTCAAGCAAAACAGAACCCTCTATGATCTTAGGCCCAGCACCAGAGGACACCCCTCTCTGTTGGAGTACACCACCAGAGGTGCCTCGTCTCTGCTGGGGTGGATCAGCAGAAAATCCTCCTCTCTGTCTGGGTCCAGCAGTAGAGGACCCTACACTGCTGCTGCGTCTGACAGCAGAGGACGCTCTTCTTCTGCTGGACCCCAGCAGAGAGGAAGCAGTAGAGAAACATCCTCTCTGCTGGTGTCTAGCATGAGAGGACCCATCTCTCTGCTGGGGTCCAGCAGAAAGGAAGCAGAAGAGGACCTTCCTCTTCTTTTGGGTTCAGCAGCAGAGGACCCTCCTCTCTGCTGCAGTGCAGCACCAGAGGAGCCTTGTCTTCTGCTGTGGTCCAGCAGCAGAGGAAACTCCTCTCTGCTGGGGTCCAGAAGCAGAGCACCCTCGTCTCTGCTGAGTTCTAGCACTAGAGGACCTTCTTCTCTGCTAGGATCCAGCTCCAGATGACCATCCTCTCTGTTGGGGTCCAACATCAGAGGACCCTTCTCGATTCTGGAGTCCGGCAGTAGAGGACCCTCCTCTCTTTTTGGGTCGGCCAGCAGAGGACGCTCCTCCCTGCTGGGGTCCAGCAGCAGAGGACATTCATCCATGCTGGAGAGCCTTGGATAAGCATCCCGCACTGAGTGCTGATTTCCACGAGAGGGTGCCCAAAGCCGCCATTCTTTTCTTTTCTTCTTTTCTTTTCTTTTCCTTTTTTTTTTTTTAACAGGTTTATTTATTTTATTCCAAGGTCAGATATACAGAGAGGAGGAGAGACAGAGAAGAAGATCTTCCCTCCGATGATTCACTCCCCAAGTGAGCCACAATGGCTGGTGCATGCCGATCCAAAGCCAGGAACCTGGAGCCTCTTCTGGGTCTCCCATGTGGGTGCAAGTTTCCAAAGCTTTTTGCCGTCCTCGACTGCTTTCCCAGGCCACAAGCAGGGATCTGGATGGGAAGTGGAGCAGCCGGGATTAGAACCGGTGACCATATGGGATCCCGGCTCGTTCAGGGCGAGGACTTTAGTTGCTAGGCTATGGCGCTGGGCCCCAAGCTGCCCTTTCTACCACTGGTGGGCTCAGGCTTCTGACCTCTAGACAGTCCAACCCGAGCCATCCTAGGGTGAGGTGGGGGTCACAGCCAGTATTCTGGTACACGTGTTGTTGAAAGATCAGGGCTCCAAGGCCGAACAGCCCACATGCCAAAGCCCGGGAGGTGTGGAGGACGCTTGGGCCTAGCATCAGTTCGGGCCTCTGTGATAGGAAGTGTCAGGGTGCCTTTAAGCGCAAGGCACTTAAAGAACTCTGGTAGGTGGTGTCCTATGTCAGCATGCCCACAGGCCCTCTGGGAGCTGGAGTCCAACACCAGCATCCTGTAGGCCCTCAGGGAGCTAGAGTCCCGCACCTGCGTCCCACAGGCCCTCTGTGAGCTGGTGTTACACACCAGCCCACTGGGGTTGTACTGTGCCAGAAGAGGTCCCGGGAAACCTTGCCGCCACCCCCATTCCTTGCAGAGCACCCTGAGATGCAGACTCTGGGCGTTCTTTGGCAAGTGGAGCATCTCCCTGATGAGCTACCAAGAGGGCTTCATGGACTTTTATTTTTTTTTTTATTCCAAAGTCCGAGATACAGAGAGGAGGAGAGACAGAGAGAGAGGAAGATCTGTCCGATGATTCACTCTCCAAGTGAGCTGCAACAGCCGGTCGCCTTGGGACCCACTCTGCTGGGGCCTCAGCGAGATGGTCCCCCTCAGAACCGCATCCTTCGCTGCTGGGGCCTCAACGAGAGGGTCACACTCGGGATCCCCTCTGCGGGGCCTCAGCGAGAGGGATAGCCGCAGCACCACTCCCTCAGTGCTGGAATCTTAGAGTGAGGGAACCCCGAACCCACCTCTCTCTCTGCTATGGTCTCAGTGAGAGGTACCCTCGGCCCTCCTTTCTCTCTCTCTCTTTCTCTTTCTGCTGGGGCCTCAGCAAGAGGTTCCGGTCGGGTCCCCCTCTGTGGGGGCTTCAGGGAGAGGGACCGTCTGCTGCCCTCTCTCTCTGTTCTTCTCTGGTGGGAACTCAGCGCGAGGGTGCCACTTGTACCCCACCTCTCTCTCTGCTGGGGCCTCAGCGAGAGGGACTCACAACCACCCCCTTTCTCTCTCTCTCTCTAATGGGGCCTCAGCGAGAGGGACCCTCTGAGCCTCAGCTAGAGGGACCCTTGGCACCCTCCTCTCTCTTCTGCTGAGCCTCTGAAGGAAGTTAGCACTCAGACCCCCCCTTCTCTCTGCTAGGGCCTCAGGGAGTGGGACACTCGGCCCCCTTTCTCTGCTGAGGCCTCAGCGTGATATACCCTAGGGACCCCCTGTGCTGGAGCCAAAGCGAGAGGGACCCCTGGCAACTCCTCCCTCGCTGCTGGGCCTTAGCAAAAGAGACCACCCGGGACCTCCTCTACTAGGGCCTCAGCGAGATTGTCCACCTTGGGACCTCCCCTGCTGGGGCCTCAGTGGGAGGGTCCCCCTCGGACCACCCATCTCTGTCTGCTGGGACCTCAGTGAAGGGGCCCCTTTGGGACCCCCTCAGCTGGAGCCTCAGCAAGAGGGACCCTCAAGCTGCTGGTGCTTCAGCGAGAGGGTCCCACTCCGAACCCATTCTGCTGGGGCCTTAGCGAGAGGGAACCTCGTCCCCATCTATCTCTCTGCTTCTGCTGGGGCCTCGGCGATGGGGTCCCCCTCGGGAGCCCCTCTGCTGCGCCCTCTGTGAGAGAGTGTTCCTCGGAGCCTCCTCTCTCTGCTATGGCCTCAGCGAGAGGGTCCCACTCGGGACAAACTCTGCTGGGGCCTCAGCAAGATCGTCCACCTTGGGACCTCCTTTGCTGGGGTCTCAGCGAGACAGTCCCCGTCGGACCCCCTCCCTCTCTGCTGAGGCCTCAGCAAGAGGGTCCCCCTGGGACCCACTCTGCTGGGGCCTCAGTGAGATTATTCCCCTCGGATCCCTCCCTCTCTCTCTGCTGGGGCCTCAGCGAAAGGGTCCCCCTCTGCTGGGGCCTCAGTGAGAGGGACACCCAAAGCCCCTCTCCCTATCTGCTGTGACCTTAGCAAGTGGGTCCCCCTCGGACCCCCTCTCTCTGCCTTGGCCTTAGAGAGAGAGTCCCACTAGGGACCCACTCTGCTAGGGCCTCAACGAGAGGGACCCCTGGCGCCCCCCACCCTCCTGCAGGGGCCTCAGCAAGAGGGTCCCCCTCAGACTCACCCTCTGTCTCTGCTGTGGCCTCAGCGTGAGGGTCCACTCAGGACCCACTCTGCTGGGGCCTCAGCGAGAGGTTCCCCCTCGGACCCGCTCTCTCTGCTGTGGACTCAGCGAGAGGGTCCCACTAGGGACCCACTCTGCTAGGGCCTCAGTAAGAGAGTCCCACAAGGGACCCACTCTGCTAGGGCCTCAGCGAGAGGGTCCCCCTCAGGACCCACACTCTCTTTCTCTCCTCTGGGGCCTCAGCGAGAGGGTCCTCTTCAGACTCCCCTCTCTCTCTGCTGGGGCCTCAGCGAGAGGGTCCCCCTTGGGACCCACTCTGCAGGGGCCTCAGGGAGAGGGTCACACTCGGACCCTCCCTCCCTCGCTGCTGGGGCCTCAACAAGAGGGTCCCACTCGGGACCCACTCTGCTGGGGCCTCAACGAGAGGGATCCTTTCTTTGCTGGGGCCTCAGTGATAGGGAACCTCCCAGCCAAAGCCTCTTATCTCTGCTGGGGCCTCTGAGATAGGGTCCCCCTAGGGACATCCTCTGCTGGGGCCTCAGCAAGGTGAAACCCTGGCGACCCCTCCCTGGCTCGTGGGGCTTCAGCAAGAGGTACCCCGAGGGACCCCTTCTGCTGGGGCCACAGCGAAAGGGACACCTGGAGCCATCTAACCTTTCTGCTGGGGCCTAGGCGAGAAGGTACCACTCGGGACCCCCTCTGCTGCGGCCTCAGCGAGAGTGCCTCCCGAGCCCCCTTCCCTCTCTGTGGATGCCTCAGCGGGAGGGTCCCCCTTGGAACCCCTCTGCTGCGGCCTCGTTGAGAGAGATCCTCATTACCTGACCCTCTCTCTCTGTTGGGGCCTCAGCGAGAGGGTCCACCTCAGGAACCCCATCTTCTGGGGCCTCAGTGTGGTGTCCAAGGGTGTCAAGCCTCAGCCTGCCAGGCAGATGGCCTGTATAGGTGCTGCTTCAAGTCCTGGTTGTTTCCCCTGCAATCAGGCTCCCTGCTGATGATCCTGGGGGAGCAGTGGAGGATGGTGCAGGGGTTGTGCCCCTGTGCCCCGTGAACCTTTATGACATGTGAATGAAGCTTCTGGTTCCTGGGCTTGTCCTGGCCCAGACACAGCTGGCTCTGGTGGAAGTGAGCCAGCACATGCAAGAAAGTTTGCTCTGTCTCACTCTCTGTTCCTCTGTGCTTCAAAGCAAACAGAACAGAGGGATGCAGGCAGGCAGGAAGGAAGAGAAAGAAAGCTGCTGGCTTCCTGGGAGGGAGTGTGCTGTGTGCTGTGTACTGTGCTGTGGCTCTAGACCGCTTTCATCTGCCAACGAGGACCCCAAGGACATGTGTGGTGTTTCAGTCCTGGGGCTCCTGTGCAACCTCTCCGAAGAATGTCCTTGAGAGTGAATGTCTCTCAAGCCAGGTTTGTTTCCCTTGTTTGTGCAGTAGAGACTGGAGGAGCGTCATGCAATGAGTCCTGCTGACCACGAGAGGGTGCGCAAAGCTGCCCTTTCTACCCCTGGTTGTCCTCAGGCCTTTTGAGCACAAGAAGGCCCAGCCAGAGCCATCCTAGTGTTAGGTGGGGGTCCATTACAGTGTTCCTGGATATGTGTCGCTGGAAGATTGGGGTCCAAGGCAGAACAGCCCTCATACCAAGGTCCAGGAGGGTTTGGAGGACACTTGTAGCTTTGCATCAGGCTGAGGCTCTGTGCTAGGAAGTGGCTGTGTGCCTTCCCCAGCAAGGTACAACCTAGGGCACGGAGAGAAACCTGGGAGCTGGAGTCCCACATCAGCGTGCCCACAGGCCCTCTGAGAGCTGGAGTCCCACATCAGCATGCCAACAGACCCTCTGGGACCTGGAGTTACACACAGGCTGACAAGCCCTGATTTTTCACAGATGTGGTCCCCAGAAACATTTACACCACCTCCTTTCCCAGCTGAGCAACCCTTGGCCGGCCCTTGGCTTTCTTTACCAAGTGGAGCAGCTCCCTGATGGGCTGCAGACAGGCCTTCATGTGTTTTTGCATGTGTGGAGTGGCAGTTATGGTGATACAACACGCGGCATTCCTCTGCCTAGCTCGGTGGGTGTGTGCTGTGTGCTGTGTCCTGTGGTTCTAGACTGCTTTTGTCTGCCAATGCAGACCCCAAGGGCATACGTAGGTCTTCCGTCCTGGCACTCCTGTGAAACCTCTTCAAAAAGTGTCCTTGATAGTGAATTTCTCTCAGGCCAGGTTTGATTCCCATGTCTGGGCAGGAGAGACTGGAAGAGCGTCCTGCTGTGAGTTCAACTGTACATGAGAAGGCGTGCAAAGCTGCCTTTCTACCCCTTGTGGGCTCAGGCCTTTTGAGCACAAGACAGCCTGGCCCAAGGCATCCTAGCATCAGGTGGTGCTCCCGGATAGTGTTCCTGGACACAGGATGCTGGAATATTGGGGTTCAAGGCAGAACAGCCCGCATACCAAGGTCCAGGAGTGTGTATAGGATGCCTGTGTCCTTGCATCAGCCCAGGCCTCTGTGCTAGGAGGTGGCTGTGTGCCTTCACCAGCAAGGAACATCAGAGGGCACTGGGGAAACCTGCAAGCTGGAGTTCCACGTCAGGGCACCCAGAGGTCCTGTGGGAGCTGGAGTCCCACATCAGTCTCTCCAAGGGCCCTCTGAAACATGGAGACTCACATCAGTTTCTCCATGGTCCCTCTGAGAGTTGAAATCCTAGGTCATTGTGCCCACGCACCCTCTGTGTGCTAGTGTCCCACGTCAGTGTGCCCATGGACCCTCTGGGACCTGGAGTTACTCAACAGCTGACTAGCACTGGTCTTTCGCAGATGAGATCCTTGGAAACATTTACACCACTCCCTTTCCTCACAGAGCACCATTAGGGGCAGGAACTAGGTGTTCTTTAGCAAGTGGTGAAGCTCCCTGATGGGCTGCATAGAGGCCTTTGTGCATTTTTGCATTTGTGGAGTGGCAGTTAGTGTGATACACCACTCGGCCTTCTTCTGCTTAGCTGGTTGGAATCTGGGCATGTGGGCTCCTAAGCCAGGAGCAGGTGGATGGGTAAGTAAGCACCAAAGGTCACCAGTCATCTGGAATAGGAAGTCCCAGGCCTTAGCTGCTGCAAGAGCACCCTGGACATGCATTCTCACTGTCTAGCAGGGATGGTGGATGGGGAGCCACCAAACCTGCAAAAGGGAGGGCCTCCATGCCATCTTCAAGAATGGGATCACAGGGACTATATTCCATTCTACAAGGAATCATATTAAACATGTGTCGTGTGCATTGGAGGCATGGATTTGGTCCCAGAGCGCCCTGTCAAATGCAATTGCCCTCTTGTTCACCAGGGAATGCTTCACCCTATACCAGGACCATCCTGGATTCAAGACCCTTTCTCCTGCTGTGGACCACCTGTGGACCATCAGCTGCCACTGATGTGCCACCTGAACCAAGAAACCCCAACAGCTGACGTGTGTTCTCCACAGAGGCTTTCTCACCAGGAGAGGTAGAGTAGCAGCATGCCTGGATGCCTTGTTGGTGCCCGCTGCTCTCTCAGCACGGAACAGCCAAAGTTGTGCCAGCAAGGGGGACAGGTACTTTCACCGGCCTGTTGAAGGAGCTGCTGAAGAAACTGGTAAGGGATGGAGCTGGGTGATGCGGGTTTTGGTGGTTGGGGAGGGGTCCTAAAGTGTCAAGCCTCAGCCTGCGAGGCTTGTGTGCAGTTCAGCTGTATGGGTGCTGCTTCAAGACCTGACAGCATCCTCTGAAGTCCAGCTCCCTGCCGATGGTG